>NC_136429.1:206585476-206895476 GCF_052849685.1 Lactuca virosa
GTGTACGGATCATGCCGGCGCCTTCCCGCGATCCTCGCTAGTACCTGAAACACATCACACAACAACTGTATGCATAAACGCTTAGTGAGTTCCCCAAAATACCATATACCCCACATACGCCTTTCCAGGCCACAACTCTGTAGGATCTTCCGATCCGTGTGTCTCAGGGGACTTCCGTCCCAAATCCTGGTAGACCTTCCGGTCCATACCCTCTTGACCTTCCGGCCCATATCATCTCGACCTTCCGGTCCTTACCATACGTAACATACATAGCACATACATACATATCTTCTTAACCTTCCGGTCCTTATCATTCATAGCATACATAATACATACATATCACATAACCGCATATAGCACATACATCATAGCATACAAGACCTTCCGGTCACACATAGGTACCCTTCCAGGTACAGTATAGTGAGAAGACTCACCTCAATGAAGTCGGATAACCTCTCGTGCTCAACGTCCCGACTTAGCCTCCTCCTATTATTCAAATAACATTCCTGATCAATACTCTCTCATGATCTCATCTCTACAGACTGGGTAGAAGGCCATTCTACCCTTCCCTGAACTCTCCTGAATCAGCCTTGACCAGAACCCTAAGGTCAACGAAAGTCAACGGTCAACTTTGACCCGACTCGCCGAGTGCACTAGGGTGACTCGGCGAGTACACGCCTGCCCTCTATGCCCCTGGTGCTCCCTTGACTCGCTGAGTCAACCTTATACTCCAAGGGTCATCACAGTTCGCGAGTCGCGGGGCAACCCGACTCGACTCATCGAGTCTGCTCATGGACTCGGCGAGTTCATTCCATGATCACACTCAAATGACCTTCTGAGGTCAGATCTGATCCTCTAATCCATAGATCTAACCTTCCCAAGCTCAATAAACACGTAAAGGTTCGAACTTGATACTCACGCAACGTCCAAATGACTCTACTTGATGATTTAGCCCCAAATACAACATCCTAAGTCCATTTCTTTCATATCTCATCATAAAGCAAGATGGATAAGGTCCTCTGGACCACTATGGGTCCAGATCTGAAGCCTAAACATGATAAGGGACCATATCTCCAACAAATCATCCCAAATAAAGGGTATAGAAAACCCTAGATCCATGGATTCTTTATCAAAACAGAAAGAGGATCGATATGCTACCTCAAAGATGATGCCCTTTGCTTGAAAACCACAGATGTGCAACCTCCTTGGCCTCCTCTAAGCTGGAATCAACTTCTTCTTGCAAAATCAACCCACAAAGGTCCAATAATGGCTTCTTCTCTCTCTCTCAAACGCTCAAGCACTATTAGGGTTTCTCTCAAGGGTCTGGTAGCCGCAAATGGTGGCTATAAGGGTCCTTAAATAGGTCCCAAACCCGAGGAATTAGGGTTACATTAAACAGCATGGACTCGCCGAGTCCACGAATGGACTCGCTGAGTCCTTCATTAAATCAGCCCAACACATCGCGATCCAACTCGGCGAGTCTGGGCGCCTACTCGCCGAGTCCCCCCTCTAAAACTCAATATAAAATACTTAAAATAGGATACCTGGGAATCCGGATGTTACAATTCTCCCCCACTAGGATCAGACTTCGCCCTCGAAGTCCTGCTCGACAAACAACTCCGGATCCTGCTCCCGCATCTCCAACTCCGGCTCCCAGGTCAGCTCGGACCCTCTCCGATGTTGCCACTGGACCTGCACCAGTGACACCTCCTTGTTCCTCAGAACCTTGATCTTCCGATCCCGGATCGTGATTGGCCTCTCCGCATAATTCAGGCTCGCATCCACCTGAATATCCTCCAGTGGTACCATCGCCGACTCGTCGGCTATACACTTCCTCAACTGGGACACGTGGAAGGTATCATGAATCTGGCTCAACTCCGCAGGTAGCTCTAACCGATATGCTACCTTGCCCACCCTCGCGGTCACCTTGAATGGACCGATGTATCGGGGCCCCAGCTTGCCCCTCTTCCTAAATCGGATCACTCCTTTCCAAGGAGATACTTTCAGGAGTACGAAGTCTCCCACCTGGAACTCCAGCTCGGATCGTCGCCGATCTGCATAACTCTTCTGACGACTCTGAGCCGTCAGTAACCTCTGTCTAACCTGATGTATCTGCTCTGTCGTCTGAAGCACTATTTCAGTGCTACCCATCACGCGCTGCCCTACCTCTCCCCAGCAAATGGGAGTCCGACACCTCCTCCCATACAACAATTCGTAGGGAGGCATGCCAATACTAGAATGGTGGCTGTTGTTGTAGGAGAACTCAGCCAACGGCAAGTACGTGTCCCAACTTCCCCCGAAGTCCAACACACATGCTCGAAGCATGTCCTCGAGCGTCTGAATCGTCCGCTCACTCTGCCCGTCCGTCTGTGGGTGGTAGGCGGTACTGAAATGCAATCTCGTACCCAACTCCTCGTGGAAATTCTTCCAGAACCTGGAAGTGAAACGTATATCTCGATCAGACACAATCGATATCGGTACTCCATGACGCGATACCACCTCTCTCACATACAACTCTGCCAACCTCTCAGCAGAAGAGCTTTCACTGATAGCAAGAAAATGCGCGCTCTTCGTCAGCCGGTCGACGATCACCCAAATTGCATCGACACCCCTTGCGGTCCTTGGCAATTTGGTGATGAAGTCCATGGAAATCTGTTCCCACTTCCACTGGGGAACCTCAAGCGGCTGCAACTTGCCATACGGACGCTGCTGCTCGGCCTTAACCCTGCGACAGGTCAAGCACCTCTCAACAAACCACGCGACATCCCTCTTCATACAGGGCCACCAATAATCTTTCTTCAGGTCCAAATACATCTTCGTGGCCCCGGGATGGATCGAGAACCTCGATCTATGCGCCTCCTCCATCAGAATGGTACGTGCCCCGCCTGCATACGGCACCCAAATACGGCCCTGAAAGGTCATCAGCCCTCGACTATCCGTCACGAACTCGGACACCTGCCCGATCACCCGCTCCCTCTTGCGGTTCTCTGGTATCACGACCTCTGCCTGGGCCTCCCGAATGGTGTCCAACACCGGGGTCATCACTGTCAACCTCATACAAGTGCCTCGAATGGGGGCACTCTCCGCCCTACGGCCCAGCGCATCGGCTACCACATTAGCTTTGCCCGGGTGGTACAGGATCTCACAATCATAATCCTTTACCACATCCAACCATCTTCTCTGACGCATGTTCAGATTGGGCTGATCCATTAGATACTTTAAACTCTTATGGTCCGTATAAATGGTACACCGAACCCCATACAAATAGTGACGCCAAATGTTGAGGGCGAACACTACTGCCCCCAACTCCAGATCATGGGTGGGATACCTCGTCTCATGAGGCTTCAGCTGCCTCGATGCATACGCTATTACATGCCCTCTCTGCATAAGCACCGTACCCAACCCCGATATCGATGCGTCACAATACACTACAAAATCCTCCATCCCTTCCGGGAGGGCTAACACAGGGGCTTCGCACAATCTCTGGCGAAGTGTCTCAAACGAGGTCTGCTGCTCCGGACCCCATGAAAAAGCAACACCCTTCCGGGTCAACCTGGTGAGAGGCACGATAATCTTGGAGAAATCCCTGATAAATCTCCGATAGTAGCCGGCCAGTCCTAGAAAACTCCTGATCTCGGTGGGAGATCTCGGCACCTCCCAACTCATAACCGCCTCAATCTTGGCCGGATCGACCAAAATCCCATCCTGGTTGACGAGATGTCCCAAGAACTGGACCTCCCGTAACCAGAACTCGCACTTGGAGAATTTGGCATAAAGCCTCTCCGTCCTCAATACCCCGAGAATCTCTCTCAGATGCTCCTCGTGCTGCTCTCTAGATCTTGAATACACCAGTATATCGTCGATGAACACGATCACCGAACGATCCAACATCGGTTTACACAACCTGTTCATGAGATCCATGAACGCTGCCGGTGCATTGCTGAGCCCGAAAGGCATCACCACAAACTCGTAATGCCCATAACGAGTCCTGAACGCCGTCTTCTGGATATCCTCATCACGCACTCTCATCTGATGATATCCAGACCTCAGATCAATCTTGGAGAACCAAGACGCTCCCTGCAACTGATCGAACAAATCGTCGATCCTCGGTAATGGATAACGGTTCTTGACCGTCAGCTTGTTCAACTCCCGGTAATCAATACACATCCGGTGTGAACCATCCTTTTTCTTGACAAAAAGGATCGGCGCTCCCCATGGCGAGCTACTCGGTTGAATAAACCCCTTCCCCAGCAGCTCCTGAAGCTGCGAGGATAACTCCTGCATCTCTGGCGGCGCAAGGCGATAAGGCGCCTTGGCGATAGGTGCTGCCCCGGAACCAAAGCAATGTAGAACTCTACCTGCCTCTCGGGAGGCACCCCCGGCAACTCCTCAGGAAAAACATCCGGGAACTCGCGCACCATCGAAATGTCATCCACCGAACTCGGCCTCCCAGCGGCCTCTCGTGTGTCCAACACATAGGCTACAAACCCGCTGCAGCCCTGCTGTAAACTCTGTCTCGCTCTGGCAGCTCAACAGAACGCTGACCCACATCGGGTACCCTCGCCATACACCGTAAGTAATCCCCCACTAGGGTCTCGTATCGTCACCAACTGTCGCTCGCAGTCTATCACAGCCCCAAATCGGCTCAACCAATCCATGCCCACTATGACACACACGTTCCCCATCGCTATCGGGACCAGATCTATCGGGAACTCAACACCGGAGATCTCGAGTACACATCCTCATATCACCTCCGTAGCATACATCGCTCGCTCGTCAGCTATGGAAACTCGCAGAGGTCGACTCAACGCCTCTTGCCTGCTACTGATGTGCCGACTAAACGCTATCGACACAAACGATCGACTCGCACCCGAGTCAAATAACACTAAGGCAGGTACAGAACTCACAAGAAAAGTACCTACACATATCATCATATAAGCACAATATCTCAACGTAACATAAATAAATAAGGAATACATACCAGCCACAACATCGGGCGCTGCGCGGACCTCCTCCGCTGTCAACTGGAAAGCTCTCCCACGAGCCTTCGGTTCCTCGGCCTTCACTGGTCGAACCTCGGTAACCCTAGCAGCAGGGGCAGATCCCTGTGCTGATCCCTGATGTAACTGCGGGCACTCGGCCTTCCGATGGCCAGTCTGGTTGCAATGAAAGCAAACCATAAATCCCTTGGGGCAATCCTTGGCGATATGCCCCTCCTTTCCACATTTGTAGCAAGCACCCGATCGACAGACCCCATCATGTCCCTTGCCGCATTTTCCACAAGTGCGGCCCTTCTGGCCTCCAGATCTCGTATCAGCGGACTTGGCCCGCTTGGCTGCCGGCTGAGACTGTGCCGGCCGCCAATCTATCCTCTGAGACTCGGCCTCCTCCCTGGCCTGAGTCTCCAACTCAATCTCCCTCTTCCGGGCATTTGCCTGAAGCTCAGCAAATGTCCGGTAAGTCGAGTTCGACACGAACTCCCGTATATCCCTCCTCAAAACGCCCAAATATCGGCTCATACGTGCCTGCTCAGTAGACACCTGCTCAGGGCAGAACACCGCCCTCTCATGAAACTTCCTCGTAACCACAGTAACCGAATCAGTACCCTGCTTGAGGGTCAAGAACTCCTGTACCAACCGTTCCCTCTCCACCGGGGGAACATACTCGTCTCTGAACATGGTAGTGAACCTCTCCCAGGTCACCGCTGAAATCTCTGCAAGAGTGAAGCTCGCCGTCACGAACTTCCACCAGTTCTTCGCTCCCAAGCGAAGCTGGTTCAATGCGAACTGTACCCTCAGATGCTCCGGTCATGAACACGTGTAGAAGCATCCCTCGATATCAGCAATCCATCTCATCGCAGCGATCAGATCCTGCGTCCCATCAAACTCTGGTGGCTTCGTGTTGCTGAACTCTCGAAGCAACAACGAGTCACCTCCCTGAGGTCTGGCAACAGCCACAGCTGCAGTAGCTGCAGCAGCAACAGCCTCAGTCACCGCGGCGTACCGCTCATCGAAAGTCTCAAGCAGTGTGGTCTTGATAGACCCAAACATCTCCGGAATCTCGGCCCTGATCGCCGCCGCCACCTCATCGTGGATCATCTGACGAAGCTCCTCGTCACTCATGCCGCTCGACTCAGGTCTGTGGCGTGTCTTAACCATGATGTCTCTGAAATACAACATAAGAATATCAGAGACTCGCTCGAGCATACTCGCACTCGATAACTCAACCCTACTTGTTCCTTGGTACCCAATGGATTCTTACTTAGAGTGCGCACTGCTCCGGTGTCTTCAGTAGTACGGGCCCTATACTAGCGTCCACACCGCATCAGTATTCACCCTAAGTCCTCCTCCTTGGATCCCAAATCACAAGTACTCTAAATCTCACTGGCATAGGCTACCCTTCGGTAGACCTCTCATCAGCTCCTCACTGCTACCTACTCGCTCTCAAGCATCACATAGCAGCAAAATCCTTCCTAGGCTAAGGCATCACAAAATCAGGCCACTCTAGTCCTAATATGAATACCTAGCCAACTCTAGCATGCATATCATATCATAACATGTCTCATAACACATAATGTAAGGGTATTTTGGGAAATCACCGTTCGGGCGATGGCTGATCGTACACACTGATTCCTTCTGCCTTTCTCAAAATCTTTTACTCTTTTAGAAAAATTGTTTATTTTATGAAAAACTTCCTTAATTCCTCAGTTTGAGTTCAGATTCATCCGAAGATGCACCCGAATCCCTCAAACTAAGGCTCTGATACCAACTTGTAACAACGTAATTTTTTTTCAAAACAATTTATCATTTAAAAACATACATTCATTCACACGATAATCATAAAAACATAATGTGTCCACTGTAACATAACAAAGCATGTCCCAAGATCTCGATATCATAAACTCCATAAGTGTGTACGGATCATGCCGGCGCCTTCCCGTGATCCTCGCTAGTACCTGAAACACATCACACAACAACTGTAAGCATAAACGCTTAGTGAGTTCCCCAAAATACCACATACCCCACATACTCCTTTCCAGGCCACAACTCTGTAGGATCTTCCGATCCGTGTGGCTCAGGGGACTTCCGTCCCAAATCCTGGTAGACCTTCCGGTCCGTACCCTCATGACCTTCCGGCCCATATCATCTCGACCTTCCGGTCCTTACCATACGTAACATACATAGCACATACATACATATCATCTTGACCTTCCGGTCCTTATCATTCATAGCATACATAACACATACATATCACATAACCGCATATAGCACATACATCATAACATACAAGACCTTCCGGTCACACATAGGTACCCTTCCAGGTACAGTATAGTGAGAAGACTCACCTCAATGAAGTCGGATAACCTCTCGTGCTCAACATCCCGACTTAGCCTCCTCCTATTATTCAAATAACATTCCCGATCAATACTCTCTCATGATCTCGTCTCTACAGACTGGGTAGAAGGCCATTCTATCCTTCCCTGAACTCTCTTGAATCAGCCTTGACCAGAACCCTAAGGTCAACGAAAGTCAACGGTCAACTTTGACCCGACTCGCCGAGTGCACTAGGGTGACTCGGCGAGTACACGCCTGCCCTCTACGCCCCTGGTGCTCCCTTGACTCGCTGAGTCAACCTTATACTCCACGGGTCGTCACAGTTCACAAGTCGCGGGGCAACCCGACTCGACTCATCGAGTCTGCTCATGGACTCGGCGAGTTCATTCCATGCTCACACTCAAATGACCTTCTGAGGTCAGATCTGATCCTCTAATCCATAGATCTAACCTTCCCAAGCTCAATAAACACGTAAAGGTTCGAACTTGATACTCACGCAACGTCCAAATGACTCTACTTGATGATTTAGCCCCAAATACAACATCCTAAGTCCATTTCTTTCATATCTCATCATAAAGCAAGATGGATAAGGTCCTCTGGACCACTATGGGTCCAGATCTGAAGCCTAAACATGATAAGGGACCATATCTCCAACAAATCATCCCAAATAAAGGGTATAGAAAACCCTAGATCCATGGATTCTTTATCAAAACAGAAAGAGGATCGATATGCTACCTCAAAGATGATGCCCTTTGCTTGAAAACCACAGATGTGCAACCTCCTTGGCCTCCTCTAAGCTGGAATCAACTTCTTCTTGCAAAATCGACCCACAAAGGTCCAATAATGGCTTCTTCTCTCTCTCAAACGCTCAAGCACCATTAGGGTTTCTCTCAAGGGTCTGGTAGCCGCAAATGGTGGCTATAAGGGTCCTTAAATAGGTCCCAAACCCGAGGAATTAGGGTTACATTAAACAGCGTGGACTCGCCGAGTCCACGAATGGACTCGCCGAGTCCTTCATTAAATCAGGCCAACACATCGCGATCCAACTCGGCGAGTCTGGGCGCCTACTCGCCAAGTCCCCCGTCTAAAACTCAATATAAAATACTTAAAATAGGATACATGGGAATCCGGATGTTACAGATACGGGTTCTTTAATGTGACTGGTGGATTCTCATGCATATCTCCCTGCTCAACCTACCCGAGCGTCGTATTGTCGGGCTAAATGGAACTATCTAGGTCAGAATTTATCATGTCTCTAGATTCCTTAAGTTCATCTACACCTAATCAAGTCCATTAAATTTTTCGTGCCTATCAGCGCATCGAACACAGAGCCTAGACAATTTAGCTTTGGTACTTTACACAGACTCAGATTGTCTGTTATCACAAGCTGATATCACTTCCCATAACATCACTTCTCATTAATATTTTTGATTTTTCTATTTTTCTAATGTTTTTGGATTTTCTGATTTTCTAATTTTTTTGGATTTTCTGATTTTCTAATTTTTGTTTGGTTTTTGTTTATTTCTCCCCCTAAATTTGTGCATGGGTGAGAATGAAATTAAAATGCGCAAATTTAAACAAACCTAAGCAAAAATTAATCCTCAAAGAGAATCATTTTCAAAAAGTTTACTAGCACATCGAATCGAGCTTTGTTAAACGGCTTGGTGAACAGATCCGCCACATTATTAGCAGTGTAAACCTGTTCTAGCGGAATGAGCGAGCGCTCATAACAATCTCGGATAAAATGAACTTTGATGTCGATGTGCTTGGTTTTTGAGTGCTGGACCGGATTTTTAGCAATTTGGATCGTAGCCTCATTATCACAGAATATAGGGGTTTCTTGAAAATTCAAACCGTAATCCAACAGCTGATGTTGGATCCATATGAACAACAGGCAGACGCAGCTACGTATTCTGCTTCCGCTGTTGAGGTCGAGACAGTATACTGCTTCTTGCATTGCCAAGACACCAGCCTATCTCCGAGAAATTGACATCCGCCTGAAGTCGATTTCCCGTCAAGCTCGTAGCCGCCATAATTGCTGTCTGCAAAAGCATAAATATCAAATTCGGAATTTTTCGGATACCAAAGACCCAGTTTTGGGCTGCCTTTGAGGTACCGAAAAATTCTTTTAACAGCAATAAAATGAGACAGTTTAGGATTAGCCTGGTAGCGCGCGCATTGACAGACCGCAAACATAATGTCTGGGCGACTTGCAGTCAGATACATCAGCGAACCGATCATCGATCTGTAGTATGTTTGTTCTACGGATTCGCCTTCAAGATCAGGAGTTAGCAGTGGTCTCTCCGCCATGGGCGTTAAAGCAGGTTTGGCGTCTCTGAACCCGAACTTCTCGAGCATATCATCCACATATTTGGCTTGATGAATCAGGATTCCGGCTGAAGATTGTTTGACCTGAAGCCCCAAAAACATGGTCATTTCCCCCAAAGAACTCATATCGAATCATTTTTTCATAACGTCCTCGAACTCCTTGCATAGCTGAGGACTCGTCGACCCGAAAATGATGTCGTCCACATATATTTGGACAAGAATCTGGTCTGGACCGACATGCTTGATGAATAGGGTCTGATCAATAGTGCCGCGGTAATAGCCAGGATCGAGCAAGTGCTGTGTTAGGGTAGCATACCAGGCTCTGGGAGCTTGATGCAGCCCATACAAAGCCTTGTCTAACTTGTAGACATGGTTAGGAAGTTTAGAGTTAACAAACCCAGGAGGTTGGTCAACATAAATCTCCTCCTTCACCTTGCCGTACAAGAAAGCCGTATTGACGTCCATTTGGTATACGGTGAAGTTCATGTAGGAAGCATAGGCTAGGAAGATACAAATAGCCTCCAAGCGCGCCACCGGAGCATAGACTTCTGTATACTCAAGACCCTCAATTTTCCTGAAACCACGGACCACCAATCTTGCCTTATTACGGACAATGACACCCGAATCGTCTAGCTTGTTCCGAAACACCCATCTGGTGTCGAGAGATTTCGTGCCTTTAGGCAGCTCCACCAACTTCCAAACCCCGAGCTTTTCGAATTGATTGAGCTCGTGATGCATGGCATCCACCCAGCTGGGCTCATTCAAAGCCATTTCAACGTTTTTGGGCTCTATTTGAGAAATGAAGCAAGAATAGAGACATTTGTTGACGTCTCCACTCTGAATTCTCGTTTGAACTCCGTCGCCCAGCTGGCCAATGACGTTTTCTATCGGATGATCGCGCTGTATGCGAGAGGGGATTTCGTGACTGATGTCATGGACTGAAACGGGAAGAGTATGGATATTAATAGCTCTGTCATGTGCTGAAGAATCCACAGTAGATGTATCAGCTTCGTTGGGTGGATTTGCTACAAACTCATCAGTGATGTGTTCGGGAAAGAGAAGTTCCATCAGATTTTGAGTGACAGCGGAAGCATCTTAGTTCATGAACTCTCTTTCGACCGGAGTTAGAGGAGTAGCATCAGCATCTGGAGCAGATTGTTGCGTTGATGACTCATGAGAAACGATTGGAACAGTAGACACCACCGGAGGATCAGTAGCAGAAACCAATGGTGGTCTGTAGACAACCTCTTCGTCTTCATCTTCAATGATAGTCTTCGAGCGAGAGGTAGACCCAACTTGGTTATCAGACGACACACTGCAGGATTTGAATAGTGATGTGTAGTCAAATAGCCAATCAGGACCCACCCTAGCGTCCGTTTCATTCTCTTCAAGCCAACGAACATCGAAAGACTCCATGATTTGCTTCGTCTTCTTGTTGTATACCCGGTAAGCAGTACGAGCAGCGTATCCGACAAAATAACAATCATCGGCTTTTGCATTGAATTTTAGGTTGGATTCCAAGTGGAGAAGGGTGCAAGGGCAGCCAAATACTCGGAAGTGGCTGACAGATGGCTAGTGTCCATAGAGAATCTTATATGGGGTTTTCATCTGGGCTTTGTTGATCAGAACACGATTTTGAACGTAACAAGCTGTGTTGATCGCCTCCACCCAAAAGAAAACTGGAAGTTTAGAATCACAAAGCATCGTCCTCGTGTTCTGCTCAGCAACACCGTTTTGTTGTGGTGTCCGAACAGAGCTAAATTGACGCACGATCCCTTTCTCAGCGCAAAAATGATCAAGAACAGCGTTCTTGAACTCTGTTCCATTATCTGTGCGTAGCGCTTTCACTTGGTGGTTGGTTTGGTTCTCGATCATTACAATAAACTTCTTGATGAGGTCAACGATCCCAGCTTTGTTGGACAGAAAGAAGACCCACGTGAAACGAGAGAAATCGTCTATCACAACGAGACAATATGAATTTCGGTTGATACTGAGGACGTTGACCGGACCAAACAAGTCCATGTGCAACAACTGGAGCACCCGATTGATGGAGTTGACCTGCTTTGGCAGATGTGGTTTCCGATGGTGTTTGCCTTGAGCATAGGAAACACATTTTTCAAAGGTGATGAAATCTCTGACAGGAAGACCGCGGGCCATTTCGTTCTTAGCAAGCCGGTTCAGATTCTTTGCATTTGCATGGCCAAGTCGACGATGCCACAACATTGCGTTTTGTTCTGAGACTTTGGAAAAGAGACAAGTGACTTCATCGGGTACATTGTTGTTCATGTCGATAATATAAGCATTCCCATCCCACTTAGATTTGACGAGAATCCATTCCTCCGGGATGACAATGCCCGACTTTAAGATTAGACATTCTTTATCGGTGAAGTGTGTTGAGTAACCCTTGTCACATATTTGAGAGACGCTCAGTAAACTGTGCTTCAACTCAGGAGCATAATTGACATTCTCAAAACTGAGCACTCCGTTGGTCACCGTTCCCTTCTGCGTTATCTTTCCGCCTTCTCCGCCCGCGAAGGAGACATATCCCCCATTAAATGTCTGAATGTCGTGCAGTTGGGAGATATCTCCAGTCATGTGTCTGGAGCCGCCGTTGTCGACATACCAGGGTCTGACGAAATTCCTCCGCAACTGTCCCTGCACCATGAGCGGAATCATTTAGATTTAGGGACCCAGGTCATCACAATCCTGGGTTGACCCTTTACTTTCACAGATTCATGTTTTAATTTCTCTTTTGATTTTTCTTTTTCAACAGACACAGAGGAGGATGATGACTGATCAGATTTTAATTTTAGAATCCATTGATATTTAGGTTTTGAAACAGTTTTCATTTCAGTTTGCTTTGAGCAGGTGGATTTTCTACTTGAAGAGTTTGAAGATCCAGACCTACTCTTTGACGAAATCGACTTTGGCTTAGCTTGGGTCGATTTTGGCGAACTGTTTGTGAATTTATAGAAAACCTGTTTGTTCTTTTGAAAACCTGCCATTTTCTTGTTTTGATTTGTTTTCCAGTCATCATCTCGAGAGTGAGTTCTGGAGGATTTTCTAATTAAAGATCGTCCTCTAGACCTATTCTCTTCCCTTTTTGACATGTGATGCACAAACATCCGGTTTAGACAATTTCTGGCAATATGACCAGCAGTACCACAGTTGAAACAAATTTGTTTATTATCATTGGAAATGGTACTGCTCTCTTGTCAGATTTCTGGTTTTTATTATCTTTTCTATCATTTTCACATTTTCAAGAACAAGCATTAGATTGTGTAACAAACGTGGAAGATGTAGAAGCACTCGAATCAGATTTAGCAACTTTATCAGAAACAACATAATTATTTTCAGTTTTATCATTTTGAAATATCACACCATTAGAAACAAAAACATCAGTTTTAGAGTTTAAAACAGACTCATCACAAAATTCAACACCAAATTTAGACACAAAATTATTCGACTCAGACTTTTCAGCTTCTTGCTCCCCCTGAACTACTGACAAATCTGCACTTGAGGTAGAAATGTTAGTAACCAAAATTTTATCATTAGAGCATGTTGCTTGTTCAGAAGCAGACTTTCCATAAACCATGAAAGCTTCTCTGTCAATCTCTTCTTGAGATAGAGGAATGACAGTATAGGTATGATTGAATGGAGGAGGGACACTCTCAAAACCTAATCCTACTTTCTTTTGGTTTCCACATGTAATGTCCTTCCATTGCATCTGTCCTTCTATCATTTTTGCAACTACTACACTTGACCCATCGAATTTGTTGAAAATAAATTTAGCATTTTCAAGACGATTTTTCAATGCGTCAAGTTCAGTGGTTACAGCAGCAAATTTTCTTTTGAGATGATCATAGTTCTCGCATTTGTTGCTGTAATCCTCTTGCAGTTTCTTAAAGTCCTTTGTTTTATTCTCTAATTGTGTTTTTAAAGGCTTTTGATTTTTCCTAAGAGTGTATCCCTCATATTTAAGGTCCTCGTTCTCTCTCTTGATCAATTCAATTTGGTCTCACAAAAATTTAACAGTTTTAATACAAGACTGAGAGCAACCAAATTCACTAACCTCGGGTTTGGCAGGCTCTGGAGTGGTTTGCATCATGAATGCAAACTGAAGATTCATCATCTCTTCTTCAGGATCCTTCTCTGTTTCTTCTTCGACACCATCCTCGATCTGGGCAAGATGTGCACTTTCAGGTCCTGAAATATTCAGAGTCTGAATTTGGTCTTCCCAATCAAAGGATTGGGTCACCATCGCCAAGTTAGCAGTCTGATTGCTTGAAGAAGCTCCCTTGTTGACATAGGTCACCGGCACCATGGTTCGCTCAGAATTCTCTCTTCGGTCTGGCTTTGGACACTCCCTTGCAAAATGACCAGGCTCATGGCAGTTGTAACATCGCAGCTTCCCTTTGTTGAATCCCACTTTCTTGTCTGAATTCACACTCCAATTGTTCTTTCCGGTTTTCTTGGAGAACTACTTTGCCCTGAAAACCGCCATGGCCATTTGCCATGTAATGTCCATCTCTTCCACATCCTCAAGATGTATCTGGTCTAGGTCAACAAATGAGAGTTGTGGGGAGAGTTCTCCAGCCACAAAAGCATTCTAGCAGTTCACCAGACCAGTGGCGAGGGCCAAATTTTCTTCCTTCTCTTTCAATGATGAAACTTGAGAACTGAATCCATGAGATTGAATGGATGGTGCTGTGGATGAACCAACACTAGAACCAACTTGTTGAGCTAAAGTTTGAGGTTAAAGAACTTGAATGTGTTGCATTTGAGGGATCACGTATGAGGTTGGCTGATGAGTCACATAGGGTTGAACTTTAGGAACATGAACTTGAGGAGGTTGAGGAGTAGAAAAGCTTGAGAAAGCAGTGTTGTTGGTGGTTTGGATCCCAAGATTTGCTGAGGAGTATGAATTGACATGGTTAATATCCCTTTGCTTATCATCGAGATCGCAAGCCTTAATGATCGCCATTGTTTCCGCCAAACTCAAATGGTTCAAATCTTTGGTCTTTTTAATCACTGAGACATTCATATCCCAAGATTTTGGTAGAGAGTTCAGCAGCTTCTTGTTGATCTCCGATCTAGTAACCATCACACTAGCAGAGCTCATTTCGATGGTAAGTGTGATAAACCTCTGCAACTGATTCTCAAGTGTTTCTCCCAAGACATGGTTAAACATGTTAAACTTCTGTCGCAGCATGTCTTGGCGACTCTATTTCATGTCTTCATTGCTTTCGTATACTTCAATCAGTGCTTCCCATAAGGCCTTTGCTGATGTATACTCACGGAAACCTTGAGCAATTTCCGGAGATAATGCCATGGTAAGTGTGGCAAGAGCCTTTTCTTGTTCCTCGACGCTCTCAAAATACTTCGCCATATCTTGAAATCTTTCATTTTGATGTACTTTTCGATCCGATATTTCCATTCTGGAAATCCTTCCGCTGATAACAGTCGGTGAATTCGAGAAGTGGTTCCCATAATGGCATCCAATTCATGGTGAGCTGACATGCTTTGAGATTCCATTTTTTTGTTTTTTTTTTGAATTTTTTTGTTGTTTTTGAAATTTTTTTAAAAAAATTAACTTGAAAAACAAATAAAAGGATCAAGTAAATAGGTTTTTTCGGTTGAGTAGAGATAACAAGGAATTCGGTTGGAAAGAAATAAGGTTTTCGGTTTATGAAGTAAAAGCAGGTTTTCGGTTTCTTAATAATAAGGGGTTTTCGGTTTATGAAGGATCAAGGGTTTTCGGTTTATTATGATAAAGGGGTTTTCGGTTTCTGAAGATTCAACAGTTTTCGGTTTCTAAAGATTCAAGGGATTTCGGTTGAAGAACAGTTTTCGGTTTCTGAAGATTCAAAGGATTTCGGTTGAAGAACAGTTTTCGGTTTCTGAAGATTCAAAGGATTTCGGTTGAAGAACAGTTTTCGGTTTCTGAAGATTCAAAGGATTTCGGTTGAAGAACAGTTTTCGGTTTCTGAAGATTGAACCGAAAACTAACAGTTTTCAATGAAAAACTTAGATTTTCGATCCGATTTTAATTTCCACACACTGAAATCTCAAACACAGCTTCCAAACTAGCTTAGATCTGGACAGAAATCAATTGAAGATATGTTTTCGGTTGATGAAGATCAAACCGAAAACAATAAGATTTCAACTGAAAAGCTGAAATCCAAGCAGATCTCGATTCCACACGATGCAAATTGTGATATGATCTTCAAAACGCGAGCAAAAACAGGCTTCTAGTGACCGAGAACGTGAAGAATACGACTGTGAAGCAGAAAACTGAATAAACAAACTTGATTGACACCGGTTTGAGCTCTGATACCAATTGTAAGGTCCTTGATGGAAGGATCTTCACCAATGATCAATCAAGCATAAGAAAACAAAGAAGAAATGGAGTAGAAGATGAATGAAACTCAGCTTGCATACGATTAAACACTTGAAACCGTCTGATACAACTCAGGGACCGAAAACTAGCAAAGTACAACTCTGGATCAACAACTTGCTACTGACAACCTGACAGCCTATATATACCCATGAGGACCGAAAACAGTTTTCGGTTAGCAGATCGAAAACTGGTTTTCGGTTACACCTTAACCGAAAGCTTCCTAGACCGAATACATCAAACATACACAAAAGACTCCAAAATACAAAGACAAATGCCCTAACTCATCTATACACTGTTGCCTAGCCCAAACCAAATATATTGGCCCTTCATTAGATAAATATTTAGAAACTTGTAATAGCTATATTGTAATTGACATTTGATGATTGAATAAAAGGAGTTTTATTTATAAGTAAAGTTACTGTCTTGTGTCAATTATTTACTATTGTTTCACTTTTGCATCTTTTGACTTCCAGAATAATAAGATTATTCAAACTATCCATAGTCGACCATACTTTGGAAGTAGGTTATGAGGCTAGACTGTCACGAATTTGGCTTGTATGTTGTCTAAAGTGTTAGACATAGCAAAAGTATGCTACAACATTCATGAGTGCTCCTAACATAAGATTTGAGTATTGGTTTAAACCCACGCTCACCTGAATCACTTCATGGAATTTATCACGAGTGATTGTGAGATGATAATATCATATAGTCTTCAAACCAAGATATATGAGTTGTTGACTATGAGTTGGTTGTGCATTGATGATACGAAAACGCATCAGTAACTTGATGTTATAAAACGTATCGTTGTGCATGATTTAATGAGTAGCTAGTACAAGCATATAATATCGAATTTTATCTGTTCCTTTTATCCTAAGAGGATTAAAAGCGATATCTTGGGCCCCTCGATGATTTTGTTTTGACTTATGTGCCGGGCCCAGTCAGAACTAAATTGATATGTTCAGTTATGTTCTATGTCAGACAAATTGGAAATCGGGAAACAAACTGCAATACAATAAGTATGACTATGTTCCATGTATTTGTCCGCATGATATCTTGAGAATAGAGGAATATATGATCCCTTATCTAAAGGACGTGTCACTGACTGGGTCAGAGTTCGACAACGGCTTTGGAAAGCTACGATTGCTAATCGGATCCTGAAGTTGTATTGGTAGTTATAGTTATTAGACTTATCCAAGTGGGAGACTGTTGGATTAGGTGTCTAAGCCCATAACTATAATTGGGATGTACTTGACCTGATTGTAGCATGGTCCTTTTGGGTTGCCTTCACCAGTGCAATTTAATAAGATGGACTTTGAGAATAAGGCTATTTATGATTTATTAATATATTATAAGTATAATATATTAATTGAGAAATCATATTATTTAATTAGTATTGATCAAGAATTAATTTGTAATTAATTTAGTGATCAAAAGAGACTAATTAATTATACGGGGACTGATTAAGTAAATCAATGATTCATATAGTGTGGGCCAATGATCCATGGTTAATTAGGATGGGCTAAACCAATGTGATAGTCCATGGATAGTCCATGGAGGTTTAACCCACGGAGCCTAAGTAATATGAAAGGTCATGGTGCATTAGGGTTTTCAAGGATGAAACCCTAGAATTTGTATCACTATAAAAGCACACCCCTAGAGCCAAAATCGATTACACCAGTCATTCTAAGAGACTGATATTGATTTTGTGCTAACTAGCTTATTCTCTCAAGTCTCCTCTTGCATTTGGTGTTTGTGATACATTAGAGGCATCACACTTGAGGTGCTAAAGCTTTCTAAGGCCAAGAACTACTACTACGTCAAGAGCTATTCATCTAACTATGAGTTTTGTATTGTATATCCTCCATTGTATGCTAGTTAGGATGTATGCTTTGGAAAATTGAAAATGCATGTATAATTAGAGAAAACATAGATCCAAAGCATCTAGGGTTGCATGTGAACCATAGGAGTATTATAGTGCTTAAAACCCAACAAAGATATGGTAGGGTCAGGGTTTTTCTGTGTTTGAGGATGAAGTAGGTTGTTAAGGAACCCTAAAAGGAAGTTTATGGGGTTTAAATATGAAGGAATCCCTAAAAGTTCTTGGGCTTGGACTGCAACCCATCTCACGTTGTGAGCACTTGTGTCTTACGCCGTGAGACCAGAAGAATCTGTGTTTTCATTTAATCTCTTGTCACACCATTCCTCTCTATGGTCACGTCGTGACACCTGGTTTTACCCAAAAACCATGCCTTTGACTCTTTTATGCCCTAAACCGATCCGATCTGGAAACTAGGTGTTACAATTCTCTCCTACTTAAATTAGATTTCGTCCTCAAAATTGGTTCCCGCTTCCACTCTCGGAGTAATCCCTCGTGGATCTCTAAAACTTGACTCCTTCCAAGTGGTCTGAATGACAACTACTATGACATACCTTGATCAGTCGACCATCTCCCGACACCTCTGTAGGATTCAACGAGAAGCAAGCGACCTGAAGAAAAGCATTGTTGTACACAACATCCTTAACCCACAAGAGAAGAATCCACTTCTCAGTACAAGACCTGCAGATCTCGAAATCATGGACAACCTTCAGGTAAAATGAACCACGCCATTTGTCACGCACGCTAACCAAAACTCCCAACCTGATCTGACCAAATTCTCTTGGCCTTGCATCGCTCATCAACCATTTGAAATAGGAACTACATCCTACACCATAACTGTCAACCTCACACACTAACATATAAATGAGAAGTCCTTACAAACCCATCAGAAAAGGCTATACCACCATTTTTGTCAACCATTCTGACCAAAATCTGCAAATTTGATCGATCCTAGACCTTCTTGGCCATACACCGTCCTTCTAAAGAATGAATCCCGGAACTCTCGACCGATCGTCGTTATCATAACCCCACATATAAATGCACTAATGCAAATAAACCCAATGATCGCATACTACACAAAACCATGCTCCTACTCGGCTCTAACAACCCTACTCTGCTATTACTGACAACACTCAGGCTTACCCAGATCCACTAACCAATAACAACTTTAAGGCTTACCCCCGATCCACTAACCAATAACAGCACTCGGGCTTACCCCCGATACACTGACCAATAATAGCACTCTCAACCTAACATCATGCACATCGATCCCAACAAGTCTTAACGAATCCTACCAGGCTTTTGGGTCGTGACTCAGACTTCCAAGCCCCAATGAAACAAGAACAAACAAGGCAGCCCTCTTCACAACCTTCAACCTGGGCTCCTAACACCCTAGACTCTAAAACACGAGAATGCCCAATAAGTTACTATAACAACTAAAACAAAGACGTTTCAAAAGAACTCCAATAGTTGAAGATGATTTCGATGCGAAAACCGAAGAGTAAGTAGTTGCGCGGAAGTATTGAACTTGCAGAAATCTGGATGAGAACTTAACCTTGGCATGAGGTCTTCCTGCTACGAGGTTTCCACTCTCCCCCACTTGGAATATGTTACACCCTGACAACTTTAAGAATATTTCTAAATTCCAGGCCAACTTGAACTCTACTACTTCACCTCGCCCTTAACATCCATATGCTCATGAAAATCTACACCCCACAACAACATTCACAAATTCTAACATGCAAGCAAAAACTCCAAGTACAATAATCAACCCCTTCATAATAGTAAATTACATAAAACCCGATCTAAATAAGATAATTTCATTCAAATGATCATTCAATGTTACAACTGAACTTTCAGAACATAGACAAAATTACAACGATATCAATAATGCAGTACTCGACCAAATCGAAGAACCGATAACTCAAACCTCAGCCTTTAGGACTCAGACCATCCCATAACGTCCGTCAGGTAACTGCTAAGCTAGGGTTGTAGGGTTCTAAACCTCACCGAAAATAAGAAGGGGACAATGAGCTCTGATGTAGCCCTCCTGACCGCAATGGAAACAAATCTGTGTACTCGACCTGCAGTCCCTACCAAAATTCCCTTCCTTGCCACACTTACGACATGCAAAAGTTCGACACCTTCTACCAGGAAACTTCCCACACCTGCCACACTCGGAACTCCTCTCCTAAGTTGATCCTGAACTCAGGCCTGTAGACTTGAACCACTTGGCTGTCGGCTGATACTGTCCTGAAGCTTCCCTCTCATCCTTTCTCTATATTTCCAACTCAATCTCCCTTCTCCTGGCGCTTTACTGAAACCCAGTCAAGGTACGATACGGTTGAGTCTACATAAACTCATGAATCTCCTTCTTGATCATACTCAAGTATCATGGCATCTACACTTGCTCTGAAGCAGCATACTCCGGGCAGAAAATGGCTCTCTCTATAAATATCATGGTGATCTCTGTCACTGATTCAGTTGTCTGCTTGAGCAAAAAGTACTCCTGTGCCAATCGCTCTCGCTCCACAAGAGGAACATACTTTGTGCGAAACATATCCAAAAACCGCTCCCAAGTCACTGCGGCCCGCTCTGCATGTGAAAATCCTTGGGTCACAAACTCCCACCAATCCTTCATGCCCCAGCGAAGAAGATTCAGCACAAATTTGAACTTATGGTCCTCAGGACACGAACACGTGTAGAAAAATCCCTCCACATCAGATATCCATCTCCTATGAACACGAATTTGACCTTGCAAGACCTATCACGTCCATGTCTCCTAGGAAACCTGAAGGCTTCGTATAACTGAACTCCTGGTACTGCATCGCCCTGCCTCTCATAGGTCTTACAATGAAGACGACTATTGTGGCTACGACAACAGCAGCATGCGCGACGATGACATAGCGTCGGTCAAACTCCTCGATCAATGTGGTATTAACCAACCCAAACAACTCCATAATCGCCTCCTTGATCGTCTCTGCCATTGCGGCAGCAGTGATCCCGCAGATCTCCTCAATACTCATACTTGCCCTCGCGGTGCCACCAACACCTGATCCTGAACCTCCGATAGCCACCATACTGAAAAATATACAACAAAAAGGTCAAACATCAATACACAGTGCTCAACACACTAGTCCTCCACCTATTAGTTCCTTAGTAGCCTTGAGATTCCTACTGAATCTCATATGGATCGTATGCTTTTAGTAGTACGAGCCCATACTGCCTTCCACACCTATCCGTAGTCGACAACTAACTTCCTAGACACTCCTCCTAGGATCGTCCTAGCTTTTAGTAGTACTAGACCATCCTTAGGTGTTCTAAAACCCATATGCTCCTACGAACGACAACTAACTTCTTAGACACTCCTCCTAGGATCGTCCTCGCTCCCGCACCACTCGTTTCTTTGTGCATGCTTGTTGTACACAATACGGGGCCAACTAGACTACTAAATAATTGACTCTACCCTAAGTCCACAACCAAATAAGGAACATGAAATAAGGCTAAGTCAACCAGTCTAAGGCTATTTAATCCCGAATGTATACAACTACACAACATGCACTTAGAAACCACACAATCAAATAGCATATAACTGATGGGATTTCTAGGTTATAAACAAAAATTACATGTGGCGGAAAAAACACTTAAACCCTTAAGTTCACATGTAACCTAGAATGGATCTATGTTTTCTCTATTGATAGCAACTAACTATGAAAATCAAGAAAACCCTAGGGAGAGACTATGAAATATATTTTGATACATACAATTAGGGTTACATACCATTTGATTATTATTGTAAATAATCAAAATAAAATCCTTCTTCTAGATCTTGGAAAGCTAGCACCAAAGGAATGGATGCCTCTAATGGTTTGTACCCAAAACTCTAGTAGCAAGAAGACTTGAGGAGAGAGGACGCTAGAGCATAAATTCGGCTCTATGAAAGCAAGTAAAGGTGTGTGGAAAATAGGCACCCATGATGTCCTATTTATACTTGCTCAAGGAAACTCCCATGGAAACCAAAGAGTCCTTTGAATGATTAATTCTAATTAATCTTAGAATTAAATCCAAATCAATTCTAATTAATCAATTAATCATACTATTTCCAATTAATATATTAATCATATAATATATTAATAAATCATATATTTCAATTTCCAATTAGTTTATTATTCATATAATAAACTAACATATTATCCTCTATCTCCAACTATCATTTTAATTAGTTACTCGTTTTGAGGGCAACCCAAAAAGGACTTTGCTTCTAATTCAAGAATATACCAATTTAGTTATTGGCATAGACACGTTAATCCAACAGTCTCCCACTTGGATAAGTCTGTAACTACCAATGTTCTAAATAACTTAAGGCATGACTTGGCGGCAATGTCAATCCTCAAGCTTTTCGAAGCCTTGGCGAGCCATGTCGTTTGTAAGGCGTGACTTAAGGCAACAATTTTGTATATAATTAATATTTTTATATGTATTTTCAACTATTATTCTTTTTTATATACATATATTGATGGGTTTTGGCCATAAGAACATCCTATGTGCTCATGCAAACCCTAGTGCTTGGATCTAGGTTTCTCTAATGAACATGCTTTCATCCAAGACTTGCAAACCCTAGATCTAGTGTAAACAATTCAAAATTGATATAATAAAATAGATCTAGATGATTACCTCTTCTTGAAAGCTTGAATCTTGTTATCCTTGGAGCTTAGAGTCACAAATGTCACTCCTCTAATGGCTTACAAACACCAAGAAACAAGAGGATGATTTGGAGAAAGGTTGTGGGCACAAAATCGGCTCTAGGAACTCCTTAGGTTTTCTAGTAGCCGATTTTTGTAGCCCTAGGGGTCTTTAAATAAATGAGCTGCTAGGGTTATAGCCTGAAACCCTAATTGGATAACTTAGGCCTTAAGCAGTCCAATGATACTTCTAGAATAAGACTTGGACGAATTCAAGGAGTCCATACACCTTAATTTCGTTCACCCTTTCATTCATAAGGATCCACAACCTAAAATCAACTATCACACAATTGACAGTTCCAGTCCCATTTATTTAATTAATCTCTTTTAGCCACATAATTAATTCTTATCTAATATTAATTAAACTATATGATTTGTCCTTTAATATATAAATCATATAATATATTAATAAACCATAATAACCTCTTTATTTATAAATCATCCTATCATGTTGCTTTGGTGAAGGCAACCCAAAAGGAACATGCACAACCGGGTCAAGTACTTACCAAATATAGTTACGGGCTTAGACACTAATCCAACAGTCTCCCACTTGGATAAGTCTAGTAACTATCGTGCTGACAATTACATGGAACATAGTCATACTTATTGTCCAGCAGTTTGTTTCTCGATCTCTGATTCGTTTGCCATAGAACTTAATTGAACACATCAATTCAGTCCTGACCAGGCCCGACACATAAGTCAAATCAAATCATCGAGGGGCCCTGATATCTCTTTTACCCTCTTAGGATAAAAGGAACAGATAAACTTCGACTTATATGCATTTACTATTCATTAATCAAATCATACACAACAATGTGTTTTATAACATCAAGTTATTGATGCGTTTACGCATTATCAATGCATAACCAATTAGCAAACAATAAACCATATATCTAGGTTTTAAGACCATATGATATTTTCGTCTTGCGATCGCTCGTGATAAATTCCATGAAGTGATTCCAGCAAGCGTGGGTTTATTCAATGCTCAAATCAAACTCATAAGCACTCATGAGCGTTGTAGCAAACTTTTGCTATGCCTTATATATTTTAGACAATCTACACACCAATTCATGACAGTCTTCATTCATACCTACTTTCAACATATGAACGACTGTGGACGATTCGAATAATTCTTATTATTCAGGAAGTCAAAACAGGCAAATTGAAACAATAGGAAAACAATTAACATAAGACAGTAACATTACTAATAAATAATACTCTTCTATTTAATCATCAAATGTTAACTACAGTTTATCTATTACACGTTTCTAAACTATCTAATTCAAACTAATATCGTCCTTCAGCCCGATACTCCTAGCGTGCTACAAGTGCTTAACCCGACTCAGTCCCTTCGTAAGCAGATCTGCTGGGTTATCTTCTGACGATACCCTCTTCACTACGAGGAGTCCTTCTTCCACCCGATGTCGAATAAAGTGATATTTTCTGTCGATATGTTGAGATCTACCATGATCCCTCGGTTCCTTGGTCAAGGCAACCGCTCCTTCATTATCATAAAAAAATTTCATGGGCTCCTTTATGGCTGGCACAACTCGAAGGTCTCCAATGAAGTTCTTCAACCATATTTCCTCCTTTGACGCTTCACTTGCTGCAATGTACTCTGATTCACACGTTGAATCAGCCACGGTCTCTTTCTTGGAACTTTTCCAAGTCACTGATCCTCCATTAAGGGTAAAGACCTAGCCCGACTGCGAACGGTAGTTGTCCCTGTCGGTCTGAAAACTGGCGTCACTGTACCCTCGCACTTTTAAGTCATCACTCCCACCGAGGACTAGAATCCATTCCTTGGTCCTCCGAAGGTACTTAAGAATATTCTTGACTGCGATCCAATGCGCTTTGCCAGGGTTTCCCTGATATCTGCTGACCATGCTCAAAGCGAAGGCCACATCAGGGCGAGTACAAGTCATATCATACATGATTGAGCCAACTGCGGAAGCGTAAGGTATTCGGCTCATCTCTGCTATCTCGACTTCGGTGCTCCGACTTTGAGTCTTACTCAACTTGGCATTACTTTAGATCGGTAACTCTCCCTTCTTCGAATTCTCCATACTAAAACGTTTTAGTACCTTGTCCAAGTAAGTATTCTGACTAAGTCCTATTAGTCTCTTACTTCTGTCTCTCACTATCCTTATTCCCAAAATATAGGAAGCCTCTCCGAGGTCCTTCATAGCGAAGCACTTCCCGAGCGAGGATTTAACTTCCTACAGTGTCGGGATGTTGTTTCCTATGAGTAGTATGTCGTCGACATACAATACGAGGAAGCTTACTATACTCCCAATGGCTTTGACATATACACATGATTCATCTTCGCTTCGCAGAAAGCCAAACTCTTTAACTTTCTCATTGAAACAAAGATTTCATCTGCGAGATGCTTGTTTAAGTCCATAAATGGACTTCTCAAGCTTATACACTCTATTGGGATGCTTCGCATTGACAAAACCCTCTGGTTGAGCCATGTAAACATCCTCAGCCAACTTCCCATTAAGGAAAGTGGTTTGACATCCATTTGCCATATTTCATAGTCATGAAATGCAGCAATGGCCAGCATCACCCTAATAGACTTTATCTTGGCAATCGGTGAGAAGGTTTCATCATAGTCAACTCCAGGAGTTTGAGTGAAACCATTCGCGACCAATCGCGCCTTATATGTGTGCACATTTCCATCCATGTCGGTCTTATTCTTGAAGATCCACTTGCACCCGACCGTCTTACGACCTGGTACATGGTCAACCAAATTCCAAACTTGGTTGTCATACATCGACTGAATCTCGCTGTCCATCGCCTCTTTTCATTTCGCAGACTCCGGGCCTGCCATGGCTTCCTTATAGCTGTTAGGTTCGTCCAGATTCACTAGTGTATTATCACTAATGAATGTATCCCCTTCGGTAGTAATATGAAAACCATAAAACTGGGGTTGAACCCTAACTCTATCGGAACGTCTAAGAGGTAAGGATTCGTCAATCGGTTCAACCGGAGTTTCCTCCTCGGGTTGAGCGCCAGCGTTAGAGGTTTCTTCATCGCTCGACTCTTGAATCTCTTCAAGATCGATTTGCCTCTCTCTGTCTCCTTGGCTTATGAGTTCTCGTTCTCGGAAAACCCCTCTCCTCGCAACAAAGACAACGTTGTCACTCGGTCTATAGAAGAGATATCCAAAGGACTTTTGCGGGTAGCCGATGAAAATACATCGCTCACTTCGAGGTTCGAGCTTGTCGTGAGTCTCTCGTCTTACGAAAGCCTCGCAACCCCAAACCTTGATATGTGCTAACGAGGGAGATTTCCCTGTCCACATCTCGTGAGGTGTTTTGGCAACCTTCTTCGTAGGGACTAAGTTAAGGATATGGGCGGCAGTCTCTAAGTATACCCCCAGAATGATATAGGTAGCAAAGCACGACTCATCATGGAACGAACCATGTCTAACAAGGTTCTATTACGCCTCTCAGCCACACCATTCAACTGTGGTGTCCTAGGAGGCCTCAATTGCGAAACAATTTCGCATTCCTTGAGGTAGTCGTGGAATTCAAGACTTAGGTACTCTCCACCTCGATAAGATCGAAGCATCTTGATTTTCCTTCCCAACTGATTCTCCATTTCTTGCTTGAACTCTTTGAACTTTTCAAAGGTTTCTGACTTATGCCTGATTAAGTAGATAAAACCATATCTGCTATAATCATTGGTAAAAGTCACGTAGAAGCGGCAAGCATCCCTTGTAGTGGATCTAAATGGTCCACATACATCTGTATGTATGAGGTCCAATAAACCCTCACCCCTTGCACAAGTGCCAGTGAAGGGTGACTTGGTCATCTTTCCAAGTAAACAAAATTCGCACACGTCATCGTCCCTAAGGTCGAATGACTCCAACACTCCATCCTTTTGGAGTTGGGCTATGCGCTTCTTGTTGACATGTCCAAGACGACAATGCCACAAGCATGCTTTATCCATACTATTGGAAGAATCGACACACAACACATCATTTCCTAAGTTATCTACAATCATCACAGTTTCATATATTCCATTACAAGGCAATGCTTCAAAATATAAAACATTATTAAGATAAGCATAAATAGAACCCTTTTCATTATCAAATGAATATCTAAATCCTTGTCTATATAAACCATGAAATGAAATGATGTTTCGTGCCATATCTGGCAAGTAGCAACAATTGTTTCAATCTAAACCTAATCCATTACTAAGCACTAAGGAATAAACTCCAATCTTGGTGACAGGTGACGATCTTATGTTTCCCATGATTAGATTTATTCTTCCATGCTCCACATCCATATTTCTTCTTAGTACCTGCAAATCAGAACATATGTGAAAACCACATCCTGTGTCAAGAACCCAAGAATTATCATGCGATGAATCATTAGCTTTAATTGTGTAAATACCTACGAAAGATGGCTTGATCTTCCCATCCTTGATGTCATGCAGATATTCTGGGCAGCTTCTCTTCCAATGCCCTATCTTGTGGCAGTGGTGGCACTCTGCCTCCTTAGGGTTAGAGTTGGGCTTAGCAGAACCAACTTTGGTTCCACTAGAAGAGGTACCATCTTGGGACTTTCCTTTGTGGTGGATTTTTGAGGGAGCCTTCCTCTTCTTACCCTTCCCTTGTCCTATTTCCAAGACAGGAGCAGCAACGGGAGTTGGAGTTGATGCAACAGATTTATCCTTGAGGTTGCTCTCAGCAGTCCCCAACAAGCCTTGAAGCTTGCTCAAAGAGACCTCCTCCTTGTTCATGTGGCAGGTCATGCGGAACTGGCTATAGCAGGGAGGCAAGGAGTGAAGGATGATATCAATTGCCAGCTCTTCATCAAAGTTCACATTTAACTTCAGCAGGCGATCGACATATCTCTGCATCTTTTGCAGATGAGCTGTAAGGGACTCTCCATTGCCCATTTTGGTAGTGATCATCGAAGTGATGATCTCATACCTTTCTTGCCTAGCGCTCTGGTGGTACCGGTCCAACAGATCTTGGTGCATCTCGTAGGGGTACATGTCCTCATAGGACTTCTGGAGTTCTGCAGTCATAGTCGCCAGCATGATGCAATGTACTTTCGTGGCATCACGCTCGTGGGCCTCAAAGGTCGCGATCTCTTCAGCAGTGGCAGTGTTGATGTCAATCTCCTTCAGCTTCTCATCGAGGACATACTCTTTGTCCTCGTAGCGAGTGACCATGCGAATGTTGTGGATCCAATAATTGAAATTGGACCCGTCAAAGATCACTCTCCCATACAAGTTCATGAGTGAGAACGAGTCAGAGGAGTTTGAACCAGAAGCGTTGTTGTTGACGTTCGACATCTGAAAAAGAAAAGAACAAAGTTTGATTAGAAATGAATCCCCAATTAAACACCCAAATGAGAAATTAGGGCTAGGATCCAACAACATTATTTACAAATTAGAAAAGGGATGCCGCAATCCAAAATGCAAATAATTTGAAGGTAAGTGAATGACGATTCACTAATTCTCCACCATGAAAAACGAAAAGCGGAATTAAGTTTTAAATGTATTGAAAACTCCTAGATTCTTTTGAGATTCATTGAACTTTTCAATGGCATGTTTAAATCTCGATATTCCCCTCTAGTTTGTGACTGGGATGCCAAGGATCACAAAGCGGGTGTGAATAACCATGCAAATATACATGGTGCCCTCATTGTTACAGTCACCTATTCGATGTGCCGGTTAACCACACACGCTCCATCGAACTATGACAAACAATGAGTCACCCCTTGCCACCTTTGCTTGGAAACCAATTAGTGTGCCGATTAACCACACACACTCCACTAACGACTTAGCAAGGGTACAAAGTGTAATTTGATGGAATTACATCAATTCACTTTTGCCTAAAGTAACTAAGATTAGAGATTTTTGTAAAAAAACATTTAGTTACTTTATATAGATTCATTATACTTTTAATGAGGAAAGGTTTGCCCTATCCTACCCGTTCGGCTAACGACCCTCCACCAATCAAGGAAGCGGTGGGTGAGAGTTGACACCCATTAAACGGCCATTTTATAGGCCATAACCTGATACCCCCTTTATAGATCGGCTTCGTGAATGAGGCCTACTAACGGTAAGACTAGCATTTTTTAGTTATATATATATATATATATATATATATATATATATATATATATATTAATCTTATAATATTATAAAGTATAAGGTTGAATTTTAAACTTGTAAAATTCTAGGGTTTGAAATTTAAATAGTTCATATTAAACATTATAATCATAGAATTTAAATTTCAAAACTTGAGGACAAGTTTTGAACTTTTTCAAAACACAACGATCAAATAGCAAATAATTTTCAATTAAACATTTAATTTAATAATTATCTAAATTTGACCTAGTCAATATTACTTGCAAGATAATTCAACAATTAATTTAAATAATCAAATATTATCAAATAAGGAATTTATTATTCAAACAATTGGTAATTATCTTTTGTTTTGATGAGGGTATTGACAAAAAGGTAATAAAATTCGGATTTTATTAAGCTAAAATGATTTAGGTAAGTATCCTTAAGCAAAACAGCAAGAAATCCCGAAATTCCCTCTGTCTGACGCTCCGACTCGCCGAGTCCCCTTATGGACTCGTCGATTCTACAATGGGACTCGCCGAGTTCATCAGGTAGAGAGCACAAAAACGATTTTTACAAGCAAGAATGTAACACAAAACATCAAATTCAAGAGAAGCTAATCAAGGCTCTGATACCACTGATGGGTTTTGGCCATAAGAACATCCTATGTGCTCATGCAAACCCTAATGCTTGGATCTAGGTTTCTCTAATGAACATGCTTTCATCCAAGACTTGCAAACCCTAGATCTAGTGTAAACAATTCAAAATTGATATAATAAAACAGATCTAGATGATTACCTCTTCTTGAAAGCTTGAATCTTGTTATCCTTGGAGCTTAGAGTCACAAATGTCACTCCTCTAATGGCTTACAAACACCAAGAAGAAAGAGGATGATTTGGAGAGAGGTTGTGGGCACAAAATCGGCTCTAAGAACTCCTTAGGGTTTCTGGTAGCCGATTTCTGTAGCCCTAGGGGTCTTTAAATAATTGAGCTGCTAGGGTTATAGCCTGAAACCCTAATTGGATAACTTAGGCCTTAAGCAGTCCAAGGATCCTTCTAGAATAAGGCTTGGACGAATTCAAGGAGTCCATACACCTTAATTTCGTTCATCCTTTCATTCATAAGGATCCACAGCCCAAAATCAACTATCACACAATTAACAGTGCAGTCCCCTTTATTTAATTAATCTCTTTTAGCCACAAAATTAATTCTTATCTAATATTAATTAAACTATATGATTTCTCCTTTAATATATAAATCATATAATATATTAATAAACCATAATAACCTCTTTATTTATAAATCATCCTATCATGTTGCTTTGGTGAAGGCAACCCAAAAGGACCATGCACAACCGGGTTAAGTACTTACCAAATATAGTTATGGGCTTAGACACTAATCCAACATATATAAGTTAAGGCGATGTTTTGGTAAAACTTGGCGGCAGACACAAGCCTTGGAGCCATGGCGGATCCATGGCGAGCTTTTTAGAACCTTGGTAACTACAATTGCAAGTATAGACCTTAAAATAAACAACAAAGAGTTCTTTCCAAAGCCACTGCTGAACTCTGATTCAAATCAACTATTGGCCCTAAGATAAGTGATCAGCTATTCCTTCATTCTTCAAGATATCATATGAACACGAGACATGGATCAAAATCAATCTCATTTTCCAAATTTATGTTTCCCGATTACCCGATTTGTAAAGACTTGATTGGACTTCAAATTTAACATATCGATTAGTCATGGCTGGGCCCAACACTATATAGTCAACATCAAATCATCGAGGGGCCCAATGATATCGTTTTTCCTGTTATGGAAAAAAGAACGAATTACATTGACTACGTAGTCATACAATTCACACATTAAATCACACATGAAATTACCCTTTATAACATCTAGTTAAGACATGTGTTTGAGTAAGCCAATACATAACTAATCTTCAAACAATGAACTATATATCTCTACTTAAAGAATAAAAGATATTATCGTCTTAGAATTACTCGTGACAAGATCCATGAAGTAATCTCTAAGCGTGGGTTTATCCAATACTTAAAATCCCTATTTTCAAAGTACTCATGAATATTGTAGCAATTCAAATTGCAATGTCTTAACCTCAATCGAAAATCTACAATCAATTCATGATAGTCTTAATTCACTACTTACTTACAGAAGTATGATCGACTGTGGAAGTTTGAATAATTTAAATTACCCAGGAGGTGTAAACATGCAAAAAGAAACACTAGAATAAATAATTGAATGAGGTAGTACGATACTCATAAATAATTCTCTATTATTCATTCACCAAATCAATTACATTTATTTTGTTACAAGTTTCAAATATATCATCTAACTACTAAAACTAATATCGTCTCTGAGGCCTATGCTCCTAGCATGTGGTGAAAGATCTAGTATGCCCAAGAGTCATTATAGAATGATATTGCTAATAATATATGATCTTATAGGGTCACACCATATAGCAAGTGTAACATCCTGTTTCGAATTGTTCCCATTTTGAATTGGTAATCAAGGATTAAGTGCTATCAAGCTATGGATACCTGAGGGGTCGGGTCTCGGACCTAGTTGGAGTTGGATAATGTGCCTTGGATTGCTCGGGTATTTAGTTTGAGATTTTGGATCAAAGGGTATTTCAGTAATTTGTCAGTTCAGGTCTTTATGGGAAGTGGATTTTGGTTCGGGACGTTTTATGGTAGGGAAGAATTGATAACAGTGTTGAGTCTCTTGATACTTTTCTATGGATATATGAATGGTTGGAATCGGAGTTGTATCGAGTAAGTTATAGCCTTCGTAAGAAATAGGGTTTTGGGAAAAGCCCTAGTACCCGGGGCGTACCAAGGTGGTACGCAGGGAGTACCGAAGAGAAAGAACTACGCGAGGTGTAACTGGAGGAACGCATAGCGTATATGTGGGGATTGGATTGGGGTGCGCGGCCTCATACGCGGGGCATACGAGAAGGTACGCTGGGCGTACGAGTGTCAGTCCCAAATTTTGCTTGATGTATCAATCAGATCCACTTGATGGTGCGGAATCCCAATCAAGTGGATGATGCAAGATCAAATATGGAAGAAGTAGAATAAGAAGAAGATGAATCTATGATGTATTGATGATAAGATTGATGCTCCAACACAAGATTCACACATACACACTCTTCGTCTCTCTAACTTTATCTCTCTACAATATGATTATGAATGAATGCTCCTCTTGACTCCTCACCCTTACATCTATATATATATATATATATATATATATATATATATATATATATATATATATATATATATGGACCGCAAACTCAAGGCCCAAACCCAATGCTAGACCGAAAACACATGGGTTTTCGGTCCAAGCTACAAATAAACTAAATATTATTTTCGACCCAAGACTAAAAATAATAAATGCTTAGAAAAGCAAAGTATAAACCATATTTTTGACCCAACAATCTCCCCCTTAGTTTATAACTTTCTTTTCTTTGACCCAACAAACTCCCCCTGAAAATGTAGCTGGCTTTTCTTGTCAATCTTCATTTGGAGCTTGGCTTCAACATTAATCTTTCATTTCTTCATGACTTCAAGATGAACATATGAATCTTCTACGTGAGTGACATCATCTTGAATAGTTGGGCTTCTCTTCAAAATTTGACATTGAACGCACGTTGGGTGTGGAGGCTTCTTGAAAAGATTCTTGAAAATTGGCGCTTTCAGCTTGAGAATCTTTAGAGAGGATATCAGAGAGATTGAAACTTCTGGATCACTTCAGTAGTTACATAGATAGCAGCAAATTGATTGAGGAGGCTTCAATGCAATTCCTCACATAATCTTCAAGTCAGCTTCACCTTGCTTTTGAGGTTGAAAGATTGTATGTTGAAAAATGATTTTCACTTCTAGTTCCTTCGAATGAATGTTCTGGAATGATCTCCGTTGCGCCTTGCAAAGTAACCGAGACTAAAAAGTCACTGTGGATCATAGAAAGAATCATAAAGACCCTTCTCACCACAGTTGTTCAAGGATGAATCCTTGGCTCAGAATGAGACTTCTCGCAGTATCTGTGTGAACTCGGAGAAACGCACTGCGATTTGTTGAGTATCGGAGAACTACTCGTGGCTAGTTTTGATGTTAGCCCATGTATATCCTTGATCATAGATCTCAATACAGTTATCAAGTTAACGAGTTAACTTGACCCTTGGCGAGACGTTCAGCAATACCTGTTTCCCTGTTGGGTGAATCGTCCTGGTGTCGTGTCAGTTCTTAGGTAAAGAAAGCTGACAAGACCAATCTGACAATTTGTACCGTTTCAGACTTTCAATTCCTTAGATACGACAGTTCTTAAAAAAGAAACCGCCTAACTGGCATTTTGTACAATGTCACACCAGGTATGAGCCATTATTCGTCAATTCATGGGTGAAATCTAGAACATTAAAAATGTTCACCGTCAATTCAGAATTAAATGGTTTTGGATTTTGGGTTTCACGTAGAGTCATGGTGACAACAACATCTAAGATCATAAACACAGACTTTTTGGCAACCGTCAGCCGAGTTGTTTTATACTCGAACCTCAAGGGGTACCGGTACGTGGAAATGATTTGATGGAGAAAATTTTAGATATGGGTGAAGAATGGTTGGGTGTTTCACATTGGTCATGGTGAAAATGATCTTTGATCATTAACATTTGATGCGAAGACTCCTATTAAGACTGATATATGTCTCAATATGGAAGAGTCTATCACTCGCATGTGAATCATCCGTCAATTCCTTGTGAAAGTAGTGTGAAGTGTAATGACCGTCAATTCCTTCCACTTTCAAGTTTCTTCTCCTTGCTCAGAATATTTGGATACATACTCCTTGAGTCTCATCTTCTCCTGAATTCACTTTTCAAGACAAATGAAATTTTTTGAGATACACATAAAAAATAAAAGTAAACTTAGCACACTAAGAAATTAAAAGAAAAGTAAAATACGCTCAAAAACAATATTTTTGGATTTTTGATTTTTCTGAAAGACAAATAAAAATATTTTTGTATAATTTTGAAAATTTATGATTTTTGTTTGATTTTTTTTAATTCTCCCCCTAAATTTGTGCATATAAGAAAATATGAACAAATTTAACAAAAACAAAAGTAAAATACAAAATGCTTTTGGGATCAAAGTTTTCAGGCAAATAAATTTGCCGTTTATCACTAAATCTCATATCATTTCCCAAATAATACCTACCAAGGAAAGATACATATTTTTTTAAATTTTTTAAATTTTTAAATTTTTTTTTTTGAATTTCTCCCCCTTAATTTGAGCATAGGGAAGAAATAAAATAAATGCGCAAAATTAAAAGAAATTTGTCTTTGAAACGAATCATTTTAAGAAAAACTCAGGAGTATCGAAAGAATTCAAACCGAAAGTCAACAATTGAAGACGCAAGCAGCAACGAATTCAGCCATAGCTGTGTTTCAATCTCGGAACAGATCCAAAAATTCTTCACATTATTAAGAACAAACTCCATTTGTGATCCTCTCCTTTTCTTCTTTTCCCGCAAAGGACACATACTCTCAAACTAAGGTTCTGACTGTTGTACAGTTGAGAGATGTCCCCTACCATGTGCTTGGAACAGCCACTATCAACAAACCGAAGTCTGATGATATTCCTCCATAGCTGCTCCAGCACAGAGTGCGGGATTAGTTGGTCTTTGGAACCCAGTCCATTTTGAAACTGGGTTGACCGTTACCGTCTACGCAAGGTACTCTCTCCCATGACATGTCCTGCTTATCACAAACAGAAGATGAAAAAAATATTATAATCATTAGAAGATTTGGGAGATTGAACCTTTGGTACCCATCTGTAGTTGGGTTTAACCCATTTCTTGTTCGATCGGATGGGTGGCTCAGTACTTGCTTTTGAACTCAAAGCCGATCACCGAGATGAATTTGACCTAACCGGTCTTGGTGTCACTGGAGCATCTCTTGAACTGGACTTCTTGGCCGGCATTCCCTTCTTGACCTTAGGAATTGGATTCTTGGCCTTTTGCGCGTTCCAATCACCATTGCGCGATTGTGGCCTTGAAGGGCTTCTTTTGGGGTATCTCCCTCTTGGCGCGTTCCACCATCCTTGTGCGTAGTAGGGAACGTATGCGCAATTTGGACAATTTTTGGCAATGTGTCCACGTGTTCCATAGTGGAAGCAAGTCTGCTTCTTCACGTAGGAGTCGTTTCTTCCTGCCCCTGGTGGCGTGCCCTTGCCTTGTATCTGATTGTTCCCACAAGCACACTTGCAGCAGACACTTTGTTTCGCTTGTTTTGGTGGCATGTACTTGCCAATAGCAGGTTTGTCAGAAGTAACTGAGTTAGAAGCAACAGATTTAGAGTTTAAGGAGACATTGGTTTGTTCAATAGTGTCCTCCTTGTTCTCATCTTCTACCACTTTACCTGTACGTGAAGTAGAGCCATCAAAAACGTTCACCTTAATATTCTCAGTTGGCCCAGATTGTTCAGTATTATTTGAAGCTTGTTTAGGGAGTGGGCCAAACTGAGCAGGAACTTCTTCCTCATTGGTCTCAAGGGGTGGGTTATAGTTGTCATTGAAAGGAGGTGGAACACTATGATACCCTAGACCCTTATTTTGATTATTTTTAAATGTTAGTTGTTTTTCTATCATTGATGCAACTACCTCACTTGACACATCAAATTTCTTAAATGTGAATTCATCATCATTATATTTAGCTTTCAATGCATCAAGTTCGGCAGTTAATTCGGCAAGTTGTCTCTTAACATAGTCATCGTTTTCACATTTGTTGCTATATTCCTCTTGAAGGGTTCTAAAGTCATTTGTTTTGGCCTCTAGTTGAGCTTTTAGGGGTTTTTGACCTTTCCTAAGTGTATACCCTTCATATTTAAGGTCCTCATTTTCCCTTTTTAGCAAATCAATTTGTTCGCGAAGAAATTTAATCGTAGTTTCACAAGCTTGAGAACATGAAACTTCATTTATCGGGATGTTTGCGGAACTCATTGTTTAAAAAAAATGCCCTTTGACTTAAAACCTCAAAAGTCAAGCTTAGAAAGTCAAACTTAGAAGTCAAACCGAAAAGCTACAAGTAAAAATTTGAAGGTTAAACGAGAAAGTCAAAGTTTAAAGTCAAAGGTCAAACTTGAAATTCAAAGTCAAAATTTAAAGGTCAAAAGTCAAAAATAATAGTCAAAAATTAAAAGTCAAAGCTTTGGGTTGAAAATGGAATTTTAAAATTTGAAAAATTGATTTTTTGGCTAAAATTGTCAAAAATCCAAAAATTGGATCGAAATAGCGAAGCTATATGATTTAAACTGGAAGGATGTATAACAAGTGTCTAACTAGATCAATTGGTAAGGTGGCGGGTTGAGTGTGGGAGAGACCCGGGTTCGAATCTTGCTCCCATCAAGATTTTTGAATATTCGTTGCTGACCACAAAGGAGGAGCACACGCGCAAGTTCGCTTGGACCGAACACGTGTTGGAGCCTCGCACCGAAGACCGATCTCGGTCGAGAACCGTTTCCGACCGAGAACGAGACGCGCCACTGAAATCGGTCCCGCTCTACCGCAAACCCGCCTGACCGAACACGCGTCTCCGGACCGAAAACTCCGTGGGCCGAATGCCTGCTGGGCCGAAAATCCGAGGAACCCTAATTCGTGATTACGGCCACCACCGAGGTCTGACCGAAAACGTGAAACCCTAGCCGTAAATGAGCGTAAAACCCTAGCCGCAAACGAGATTTCGGCCGTAAACACCTCAGATCAGACCCTCTCTCTCTCGCAAAATCTCGAACAAAAACATGATTTCTCACATTTTTAGCTCCAAAACTCGATCAAAAAGTCGTTTTTATGAAAAACACGAAGAACAAACCACCAATATTTTGTCAAAAACTATCCAAAAACGCAAAATCCTTCAAGAAAAAGTGCAAAAACGCTCCAGATGTTGCCAAAATTATTGATACAATTCAAACTCTGATACCAACTTTAAGTCCCAAATTTTGTTTGATGTATCAATCAAATCCACTTGATGGTGTGCAATCCCAATCAAGTGGATGATGCAAGATCAAATATGGAAGAAGGAGAAGAAGAAGGAGAAGAAGAAGAAGATGAATCTATGATGTATTGATGATAAGATTGATGCTCCAACACAAGATTCACACACACACACACATTCTTCTTCACTCTAACTTTCTCTCTCTACAATATGATTATGAATGAATACTCTTCTTGACTCCTCACCCTTATATATATATATATATATATATATATATACATATATATATATATATATATATATATATATATATATATATATATATATATATATATATATATATATATATATATATATATATATATATATATGGACCGCAAACTCAAGGCCCAAACCCAATGCTAGAACAAAAACACATAGGTTTTCGGTCCAAGTTACAAATAAACTAAATATTATTTTCGGCCCAAGACTAAAAATAATAAATGCTTAGAAAAGCAAAGTATAAACCATATTTTTGACCCAACAACGAGGGTTAGATTGAAAACCCTAATCTTAGAGTTGTACCCTATATATGCATAATGTTGAGCCTCCTTCTTCATTTTAAGTCAGCCCCCACCCTCTAAAACACTTGAACTCGTCTCTAATCATTTATGGTGGCATTTTGAGCTTATGGAGTCCATTTTTGGAATGTTTAGTCCATTTCCAAGAAGGTGGAGTTTGATGCAAAGATGGGGATCAAGGTGTAACGCCCGTGTTTCTAGGCTAGGCATTAATATTGACGTAATAGTCTAGGTTAACCTTTTTAACTCATTTTGAAGTAATAAAGAGGAATTATGTGAATATTATGTGCTTATCTGCTTAATTATTATGATTAATGAATTAAGAATAAAAATAAGTGTCAAAAATAAATATTAGATAAAGCTGATATCTAAGGATAAAGTTGTAAAGAATCTCGTTAGAAACATTTAGGCAAAAACCTCACCTAAATCCGAGTTATAACGAAGAAGTTATGACATGTCGAAGTTCCGCGACAAAACCGGCACGACGTCGAATGACGTAAAAGTGAGTTTTTGATAAACTACTTTTTAGCCTTGGTAATCTAAATGAAAGTCGTAGTGTTCGTTAAACCGAGAGTATGTATAAAAAGAACGTCCAAATCTGACTTCGTATGAGGAAGTTATGATTTTTCTAAGTTTCAGCTTAACAGTAGACAACTAAAAACTCGAATTTTAGATCGAGTGATTTTTAGCCGACACAATCTAAACAAGAATCGAAGGTCTCGTGAATAGTAGTATAACGGTAAAAAGACAGACGAAAACGGACGTCGGATGAAGAAGTTATGAGTTTTTAACGGATTTTCCTGTCCCGGTCTGTTAAAAATAATAATATTAAAAATAAATTCAAAATTAGCTGACGAAGTCTAAACGAAAGTTGTAGAGCATAATTTTCCCTACGCGTGCACATAAAGAACGTCAAAAAATGGAGCTTGTATGCGAAAGTTATGGATTTTATAAGATTTTGGCACAAATTCAGAGGAATCTCGCATGGATAAGCCTTATCCGGATTGGCCACGTCACCTTCGCTCCATGCGCGCCCCATGTCCGATCCATGACTCATCTGAAGCTGGCTCTGCTGCATGTCGCACACCTGTCGCCTTCCGATTGGACCGAACCGCGGACCAGTGCGCGTCCGACGTGCCTCTCACAGGTGCCCGCGTCCGACCTCGGATACGTGTCCCTCTCCCTCGCTGCCACCTGCCTTCGCTGACTCACCCTTCTCGGCCGACCCTCGCAATCTCGCCCTATAAATAGGAAGGCTGCGAGCCTTCCCGGGTAAAATGAGATTTTTGCCACTCTTTACCCCTAAACTCATATTTTCACTATTTTGACTTCCTCCGAAGCCCCGAGATCATTTCCAACACCCGAAACACGCCCCGAAGTGCCCAAAGACCCCGAAAATTTTATCTTTTCGGTTTTGAAGCCTAACCCTCGCAGAGCCCGTTTCTCAATATAACTCCCGGTTTATTAGAAACAATTGTTTTAGGAAACGAAGTGCTGCCCGATTATCGTTAAATCATGTGAGTGTGTAGTCATTTTCATCTTACACATAGATATGAAGTATTTCCTATAAAATACGTGCTATGTGTAATTATATTGTCTGTTTATTTGAGATGAATGTTGAATGAATGTTTTATACAGGTTTTAAAATGTATATGTATTTTTATCTACAAAAATGTTGGGTAAAACATGGGTAGATAGTTGATGTGTGATGAAATAAAATGATGATAGGCCTTGATGTTATTGTGATCCAGTCATCTAGCGGAGTATGGATGATGACCACGGACTTTTCTAGATAGTCCTGTGGAACGCTGGCAGGCTCGCAACCTGTAGGTGTTAATGAGCTTGGGTGTTCATTTGTTGTACTCCATCCCCCACATGGTTGCCTTATTTGACATAAATTGCTGAGAACCCCCCCCCCCCAAGCAGTGTTGTCGCCCCGATGAAAATCCTTAGACTAGGTCCCTTGTGATAGTTGTTTTAGGGACGTAAAGTGAGGATAACGGGAATGGGTAATCGGGTTATTGTTGTTTGATGAAATTAATACATTTATTTATTGTGGGTTGAAAACCCTATATGCTCACCAGGCTCCCAAGCCTGACCCACTCAGTTTTCTTTGTATTACAGGTAGTGGCGCGAGAGCATAAGTTGAACAACTTATCAATATATTTTGATTATAAGCCTGTAGTGTATATAACTATTGTAAGGCTTATAGTGTGCCGTTTATGCTTTTGTTCTGTATCGGAACATGACGTCCCGAGTTTTGTTATATAATGAAAATACATTTTTTTAAGAAATGCTTTGGTAAATCTTATTTCATTATATTTCGTTTTGGGAACAAATTCCGCAACTCTTTTAATCAAAGGATTACTCTGAAATTATTTTAAAAGCATAAGTTAAACCGGTCTTTTCTGGCCGTAAATTTGGGGATGTCACAGTTGGTATTAGAGCATTAGTTTAAGCAAACTAGGAAGTTGTAGGATTTCTAGACTTAAACTTAGAATGCTAAGTGATGATTGTGAGATGAGTGTCTACCATATTTTAGACACAAGCACTAGTTTATTTTAGGAAAGATGCCTAAAATGATTTTATGTGCTAAATGTTATATGTTTGCCATATATGATATTATTTGTTCGGATCTATGGTCTGTTGCCGACCGGATCTAGAAACTTTATGTGTTTAGGATTCTAAGCGTACGACTACGATATTAGAACTAGCATGTAAACGTTTTGGAGTGATAAGGAGAATTCAAAATATCGATCGTGGATAAAGATCTAAATTCGCCTTATTTGGTATATAGATTATAATGGCAAGAACTCGCAGTGGAGTTGGAAATTCAAACGGAAACATGAATCAACAACCTCAACCCCAAGTACTTGAGCAAGTACCTGTTGTAGCAGCTGCACCTGATCCAATGACAATGGCTGGAGTACAAGCAATGATGCAGATGATGTTGGATCACCAAATGGAAGAGACAAGGCGATTACTACAACATAATAGGGAAGAAACTACGATGCCTGTTGAACAGCCCGAAATGAATGAAGGGCAGTCGGATGAAGGAAACTTCAGTGGGGTTGTTGGTCAAGCCAACCCACCGATAGTTAGACGAAACAACCAGGATGGAGGAGGTGATGGACGTGGATGCAAATACAAAGATTTCATGGCATCCAAACCACCGTGTCTATCTGGAAGCCCGACACCGGTGGAAGTCATGAATTGAATCTTCGAAATGGAGACAATGTTTGAATGTTGTGAGTGCAGCAACAAACAGAAGACCGCACTTGCAATTCCTCTGTTAAAATATGGTGTATTGAGCTGGTGGAAGTTACTAGCTGATTCGATGCCCAAGGGAGAAGCTAGCAAGATGTCTTGGGAAGACTTTATGGTACAACTAAAATTGCAATACTGTTCTAAGCAGGATCTTCTAGAAATCAACAATTAGTTCCAGAATTTAAAGAAAGGAAAGATGAGCGTCACTGAATACGCTGCTAGTTTTACGGAAAAGATGAAGCTTGTTCCTTATCTAGTTCCGAATGAACTATCCAAGGTCAACAAGTTTGCCCTCGGATTACCAGTGGAATTTGGTCCGATGGTCAAGCAAGCAACCACTTTGAAAGCCGCCATCTGGGCTGCTAAGAATGTTGAGACTCAGATCAGAGAAAAGGGTCTGGAGAGGGCAGAAGTTGGCGAAAAGAGAAAGTTTGAAGGAACTTCAGGTTCCAACAAGAAAAGCAAATTTTCAAAGTCTAAGAAGTTTGGAGGAAGAGGAGGAGGCGAAGTGAAATGGTGTCAAAAGTGCAAGAAAAAGCACTATAGGAAATGTAGTGAGGATGTGACTTGCTACAAATGTGGAAAGACTGGGCATTATGCCAATGTGTGTCCGTCCAACAAGAGGGTATGCTTTGGATGTAACGAAGAAGGGCACATTTTGAAAGACTGTCCGAAGAAGAAGGATGCATCAAAGCCCAATCTTCCACCAAAGCCGAAGGCCAGAGCCTTCCAAATGACACTTGAAGCTGCGAAAGATGAAGCTGATGTCACTTCAGGTACCTTTCTCGTAAACAAATTGCCTGCCCAAATTTTATTTGATTCTAGAGCCAACTACTCCTTTATTTCGCATGATTTTGGTAGAAAACTAGCTTTTCCTATTGATAGACTAGTTAATGCTTTAATAGTCGAGGTTGCTAGTGGCAAGTTTATACCTGTTAGCCATCGTATGAAAAACATCTTTATTGACTTGAATGGGAATGAGTTCCACGAGGAATTATTGCCTATCGAGTTAAATGGTTTCAGCATCGTTCTAGGAATGGATTGGCTCAGCGCCAATGATGCTGCAATATTTTGCAGGAAAAAGATAGTAAAAGTAAACCGCCAGGGAAAGAGTCGTTTATGGTGTATGGAGACAAACGCAGAGTGAACTCTGGAATCATTTCCCTAATGAAAGCCAGAAAGTGTTTGGCCAAGGGATGTACACCATATCTAGCATTCGTGATCGATGCTAAGAAGGAAAAAAAGGAGGTGCAAAATATTCCGGTGGTGTGTGACTATCCGGAAGTATTTCCCGAAGATCTTCCTGGATTACCCCCTGATCGACAAGTAGAATTCCGTATCGACTTGTTACCAGGAACGACGCCAATAGCAAAAGCATCGTATCGATTAGCACCAACGGAGATGAAGGAACTGATGACACAACTTCAGGAATTATTGGACAAAGGTTTTATTCGACCTAGTTCATCACCCTGGGGAGCTCCGGTGTTATTCGTAAAGAAGAAAGACAGGAGCATGAGAATGTGCATCGATTATAGAGAGCTGAATAACGCAACAATAAAGAACAAGTACCCATTTCCAAGGATTGATCACCTGTTCGATCAGTTGCAAGGTTCGATCTATTTCTCGAAGATCGATCTTAGGTCAGGATATCAGCAGCTAAAGGTGAGAGAGCAGGATATCGAGAAGACTGCATTCAGAACACGATATGGACATTACGAGTTTTTGGGTATGTCATTTGGACTAACCAATGCTCCAGCAGCATTCACGGATTTGATGAATAGGGTTTGTAAACCATTCCTCGATAAATCCATGATAGTGTTCATAGATGACATTCTGATTTACTCGAAAAGCCAAGAGGAGCATGGCAAACACTTACGAGAAGTGTTAGAAGTCTTAAAGAAGGAGAAGCTGTATGCAAAGTTCTCCAAATGTGATTTTTGGATTCAAGAAGTCCAATTCTTGGGTCACGTGGTCAACCAAGAAGGGATAATGGTTGATCCAGCAAAGATTGAAGCTGTGATGAAGTGGGAACAACCAAAAAGTCCTACGGAGATTCGAAGCTTTTTAGGATTAGCTAGATATTACCGAAGGTTTATCCAAGGCTTTTCTTCGATCACTATTCCATTAACAGCTTTGACCCACAAAGGAGCTACTTATACTTGGAATGAGAAGCATAAAGAAGCTTTTGAGAAGTTAAAGAAGAAATTGTGTGAAGCACCGATTCTTTCGTTACCTGAAGGAGTTGATGACTTTGCAGTTTATAGTGATGCCTCTGGAGTTGGGTTGGGTTGTGTTTTGACCCAAAGAGAAAAGGTGATAGTGTATGCATCTCGACAGTTGAAAGAGCATGAAAAGAACTACCCAACTCATGATCTAGAGTTGGCAGCGGTAGTATTTGCTCTAAAGATATGGAGGCATTACCTCTATGGCACGAAGTGCAAACTTTTCACTGATCATAAGAGTCTCCAATATCTCTTTAATCAGAAAGAATTTAATATGAGGCAAAGACGTTGGCTAGAGTTACTCAAGGACTACGACTGTGAGATACTTTACCACCCCGGTAAGCCAATCTTGTTGCGGATGCTCTCAGTCGGAAAGTCAATCTTGAAAGAAAAAGGCCAAGGGCGTTGACAATAGAAGTTGTCTCTACAATTGTGGAAAGTATAAAGAAAGCTCAAGAAGAAGCTTTAGAGAAGAATGACCGAAAGAAAGAACGTTTGGGCAAAACGTTAGTATTCGGTATAAATAGTCACGAACTGAAGGTATTCCAAGATCGGATTTGGGTACCTAAGACAGGAGGATTAAGAGATCTTCTTATGGAAGAACCTCACAAAACCATGTACTCAATTCATCCCGGCAGCACTAAAATGTATAGGGACCTAAAACCCTATTACTGGTGGCCAACGATGAAGCTTGATGTTGCAAAGTATGTGGCCGAGTGTGTGACATGTGCGAGAGTGAAGGCACAACATCAGAAACCATATGGGAGTTTAGAACCTTTACCTGTACCCATGGGTAAATGGGAAGACATTACTATGGATTTTGTCACTAAACTACCCAGAACAAAGAACGGTCATGACATGATTTGGGTGGTCGTGGATCGCTTCACTAAGAGTGCGCACTTCATAGTTGCCAATGAGAAATGGTCTATGGATAAGCTTGTGAATTCTTACGTGAAGGAAATTATGAGGCTTCACGGTGTTCCCTTAACGATCGTATCAGATCGTGACAGCCGTTTCACCTCAAGGTTTTGGAGAAGTCTACAAGAGGAATTGGGTACCAAGTTGTGTTTGAGTACAGCTTACCATCCATAGACTGATGGTCAGAGCGAACGAACGATACAAACACTTGAAGATATGCTGAGAGCATGTACCCTGGAATTCCAAGGTAACTGGGATGAGCATTTACCTTTGGTAGAATTTTCCTATAATAATAGTTTCCACTCAAGCATCAAGATGGCACCTTATCAAGCTTTGTACGGAGAGAAGTGTCGTACGCCGTATTGTTGGCTTGAGGCTGGGGAAAAGCAGTTTATGGGACCTGAGATAATCCATCAGACTGCTGAAAAGTTGAAAGTGATTAGAGAGAGAATGTTAGCAGTTGAGGATCGTCAAAAGAGCTATGCTGACAAGAAAAGACGACCGATAACGTTTGAAGTTGGAGATTCGGTTTTGCTTAAAGTCTCGCCGTGGAAGGGACTTATAAGATTTGGAAAATGGGGAAAGTTAAGTCCAAGGTTTATTGGACCGTTTAAAGTTCTTCAGAGAATTGGGAATCAAGCTTACAAGCTAGAATTACCAGAAGAACTAGATGGTATTCATAACACCTTCCATGTGTGTTATTTAAGGAAGTTCACGGGATATGTACCCGACATAATTCCAATTTCTGAATTAAGAATTGATGAAAATAAGAGGTTAATTGAAGAACTAGAGGCAATCGTTGACCATAAGACTAAAAAGTTGCGACGCAAGATGGTTGATTTAGTGCTTGTGTGTTGGAAACATACGAATGGGCCAAATCTCACCTGGGAAACGGAGAGTGACATGATGAGTCGCTACCCGTATTTGTTTGCTGATGTGTTATTCCGGGACGGAATCATCCTAAGGGGGAGAGAATTGTAACGCCCGTGTTTCTAGGCTAGGCATTAATATTGACGTAATAGTCTAGGTTAACCTTTGTAACTCATTTTGAAGTAATAAAGAGTAATTATGTGAATATTATGTGCTTATCTGCTTAATTATTATGATTAATGAATTACGAATAAAAATAAGCGTCGAAAATAAATAGTAGATAAAGCCGATATCTAAGGATAAAGTTGTAAAGAATCTCGTTAGAAACATTTAGGCAAAAACCTCAGCGAAATCCGAGTTATAACGAAGAAGTTATGACCTGTCGAAGTTCCGCGACAAAACCGGCACGGCGCCGAATGACGTAAAAAGTGAGTTTTTGATAAACTTCTTTTTAGCCTTGGTAATCTAAATGAAATTCATAGTGTTCGTTAAACCGAGAGTATGTACAAAAATAACGTCCAAATCTGACTTCGTATGAGGAAGTTATGATTTTTCTAAGTTTCAGCTTAACAGTAGACAGCTAAAAACTCGAATTTTAGATCAAGTTATTTTTAGCCGACACAATCTAAACGAGAATCGAAGGTCTCGTGAATAGTAGTATAACGGTAAAAAGACAGACGAAAACGGACGTCGGATGAAGAAGTTATGAATTTTTAACGGATTTTCCTGTCCCGGTCTGTTAAAAATAATAATATTAAAAATAAAGTCCAAATTAGCTGACGAAGTCTCATTGAAAGTTGTAGAGCATAATTTTCCCTACGCGAACATATAAAGAACGTCAAAAACGGAGCTCGTATGCGAGAGTTATGGATTTTATAAGATTTTGGTACAAATTCCGAGGAATCTCGCATGGATAAGCCTTATCCGGATTGGTCACGTCACCTTCGCTCCATGCGCGCCCCATGTCCGATCCATGACTCATCCGAAGTTGGCTCCGCCGCGTGTCGCACACCTGTCGCCTTCCGATTGGACCGAACCGCGAACCAGTGCGCGTCCGACGTGCCTTGCACAGGTGCCCGCGTCCGACCTCGGATACATGTCCCTCTCCCTCGCTGCCACCTGCCTTCGCTGACTCACCCTTCTCGGCCGACCCTCGCAATCTCGCCCTATAAAGAGGAAGGTTGCGAGCCTTCCCAGGTAAAATGAGATTTTTGCCACTTTTTACCCCTAAACTCATATTTTCACTATTTTGATTTCCTCCGAAGCCCCGAGATCATTTCCAACACCCAAAACACGCCCCGAAGTGCCCGAAGACCCGGAAAATTTTATCTTTTCAGTTTTGAAGCCCAACCCTCTCAGAGCCCGGTTTCTCAATATAACTCTCGGTTTTATTAGAAATAATTATTTTAGGAAACGAAGTGCTGCCCGATTATCGTTAAATCATGTGAGTGTCTAGTCACTTTCATCTTACACATAGATATGAAGTATTTTCTATAAAATACGTGCTATGTGTAATTATATTGTTTGTTTATTTGAGATGAATGTTGAATGAATGTTTTATACAGGTTTTAAAATGTATATGTATTTTTATCTACAAAAATGTTGGGTAAAACATGGGTAGATAGTTGATGTGTGATGAAATAAAATGATGATAGGCCTTGATGTTATTGTGATCCAATCATCTAGCGGAGTATGGATGATAACCACGTACTTTTCTAGATAGTCCTGTGGAACGCTGGCAGGCTCGCAACCTGTAGGTGTTAATGAGCTTGGGTGTTCATTTGCTGTACTCCATCCCCCACATGGTTGCCTTATTTGACATAAATTGCTGGGAACCCCCCCCCCCCAAGCAGTGTTGTCGCCCCGATGAAAATCCTTAGACTAGGTCCCTTGTGATAGTTGTTTTAGGGACGTAAAGTGAGGATAACGGGAATGGGTAATCGGGTTATTGTTGTTTGATGAAATTAATACATTTATTTATTGTGGGTTGAAAACCCTATATGCTCACCAGGCTCCCAAGCCTGACCCACTCAGTTTTCTTTGTATTATAGGTAGTGGCGCGAGAGCATAAGTTGAACAACTTATCAATATATTTTGATTATAGGCCTGTAGTGTATATAACTGTTGTAAGGCTTATAATGTGCCGTTTATGCTTTTTTTCTGTATCGGAACATGACGTCCCAAGTTTTGTTATATAATGAAAATACATTTTTTTAAGAAATGCTTTGGTAAATCTTATTTCATTATATTTCGTTTTGGGAACAAATTCCACAACTCTTTTAATCAAAGGATTACTCTGAAATTATTTTAAAAGCATAAGTTAAACCGGTCTTTTCTGGCCGTGAATTTGGGGATGTCACACAAGGAGAAGCTTATGGATCTGGCTTGTGTGACCCATTTTCAGCTTGATGAAGGTATAAATCTTTGAACCTAATCATTGGTGTCTTAGGTCTACCATTTATGGGTTTTTGTTCACTTTGGTCCCAAGTATGAGATCTAGTGGTATTGATTTCATTCCAGGAGCTTTGAGTTGCCCCTCTTACTGTTTCTGAGGTTCAAGGTCCATAAAGTTGGCACATTTAGAGTTTAAGACCATCTATGTGAAAGTATGAGTCATTTCCATGAAAGTAGAATGCTATTTGGTCCTTTTGGGGCATGCAAAGTCACTAAGTCAGTGAATTTATGGGTTTAGACGTTAGTTGGGGCTCGGATATGTGGTTAGGACTTGTTAGACCAATCATTAAGAGATTAATGAGGATTTGACATAATGGAGTAGTACGTTGGGCGTACAAGTCTGTACGCGCAGCGTACAAGCTAAACAGCCTGTACGCTTAACGTACAGCTGAGTACGCCCTACATACTCAGTCAGATGGAGTTATGAGTATTGGGATTTGGTGTAGGCCAGCTGTTGGGCTTGTTTGTCTTGGGCCCTGTTGGTCCATCAAGTTTTGGGCTGTTAGAGATGATGGAAAAGGCCCCGGAAGGAATTGGGCCAAATTTGGAAAATTGGGCCATGCTTTGGGCCACGTGTGGTTTTTTGCATTTTGGGCTTAAGTGTTTGGATTATTATTGGACCATCAGAATATAAAGTGTATTGGACTGAAAAGAAGGATTGGGCCTCATGGCAAGACCATGTAGAGGTTTGGGCCAAATTTGGAAAATCGGGCCATATGTTGGGCGTTAGTTGATTATGTGGCTTGTGGGCCTTCAGGTTGTGAGTTAACCAAGCTAGGTTAGGGGTAAAATGGTTCATTTACCTCAAGTGTGGATTTATGGTTATGTATTGAAACCCAAATAGTTAATTGGGTTTTGTCTTGATGATTGATAGTACGAGGATCGGTCGGCCAGCGGTGAAGGATTTATTTGCGGGACTTCAACAGTGTAAGGTGAGTCTTCTCACCATACCAATAGGTCTAAGCCACCAAGGCCTACCCATTTTATGATATGTGGATTGTCGATTGATTATATGTTATGTTAGTATAACATTTGTATGGAAGACACCGGGGGGGGGGGGGTGCGGGAGCCCATGGCAAATATCTAAGACCATGTGGGGGAGCCCATGACACATAGGTATAAGACCCTGGAAGGAGTCCACGACATCCTCATATGTTTATATACATATGATATGTAGTAGGATAATTATGTTTTGTGATATGTAGTATGCTTGTGACTCTGTGTCATTTACATGGAAGACCCCGGGGGAGCCCGTGGCAGTTGGTTATCAGACCATGGGTGGATCCCATGGCATTCCAGGTAATGACCATGGGGGGAGCCCATGGCACGAAGGTATAAGACCCTTGGGGAAGCCCATGGCGTCCTGGAGTAAGACCTTAGAGGGTTTCCACGACATCCTTTTATGTTTATATGCATGGCTTATGTGGTTGATATGGTTTATGTAGCTGTTATAGCTAATATGGATTATGTGGTTATGTGGATTGTGTGGGGTATGCTTTGGGGAACTCACTAAACTTCATGCTTACACTTTTGTTTATGGTTTCAGGTATCATTGTTTTGGAAAGGAAGGGCTCAGCTTGATCGCAGCACACACACCCGTGTTTTCCGCATTATGTGATTTTGGGATGAACTCTGATAAATGTTTTTAACTAGTAATGTTTTGGAATACTTGGATTTAAAGAAATTTGCGTTTTGACTATAATAAAAATGAAGTTTTTACCCTCGATTTTTGGGTCGTTACAGCAAGTTACCGTCAATTGATTATTTGTTAGTATAATTTGATTATTAATAAATATATCAACACTTGTATTTGATTGGAAAATTATTATTTCATGGAAATAGTATTTTACGAATTGGGAATTTATTATTTGTGGAAATAATATTTATTGGAAAAATAATAACTGATGAAATATATCATAAAGTATGATTATTTATAAGTTATATTTATATCTTAATAAACTACTTCAATTTATATAGAATGTCGTTTTATATAAAATAAGATATTTATATATTCATATTTATATCTTAATAACTAGTTACAATATATATAAAAGACAGTTTTATATAAAATAAGATATTTATATATGACTAGTTATATAAATATAAATATATTGAGAATTCTTTATAAAATGATTGATTTTTATAAGGATAACATATATATATATATATATATATATATATATATATATATATATATATATATATATATATATATATATATACAAACTAGCCATGAGACAACTTTTTTCTTCATTATGGCATGCTTTTTCGAAAAATCAAGAGGAGACCAAGCATGGTCTTCTTTTGAATTGCTTAATCAATTCATGTCATGCTTGGAATAAAGTTGTCCATGCTTTTGCTTTATGGTCTCCGTTCACTTTTTGGCCATTATATAAGGAAGATCATGGAAGACATTTGAAAAAAGTTCAATCAAGCTTTATTCTTCTTTTTCTTGGGTATGAAATCAGAGAGCACCATGTTCTCTAGAGGGTTGCCAAATTTCGGAATTTGAAGGCTCTTCTTTTCCTCCATTCTCTTGCATTTTGATGCTAGACAAAGTCCCTTTGCTGCTTCACCTTTGAACATATATTTGGTATATATTTCAAAGGCTTATGAACAACAAATTACAAATGAATACTAGCATGTTTTGATGGTTCTACTCTTGCTTGGTGGATACTTGTAGAGAACTCTTGTTTTAGAGTTTCATGCCACACTTCAACTTCCAACCTCCCATGAGGATCAAAGTCTTCAAAGGTTGTTATGCTTTCCTTTCTATGGTTTTTTTAATCTTTCTAACTCTTGCAAAATGATCCTTGGTGGGTAAAATAGTTTTAGTTTTATTCAACAATTTTAAATCTTCCGTTGTCATTTTTACCGGTTGTGAAACCGGATATTTGAATAAAACCCAACAATTGGTATCAGATCCATTTTTGCAAGATTAGTTAGATTATTTCTGTAGCTGATGAAATCTTTGTTTTTGGAAAACATGGATGGTTTTCTCTTTGCAAGAAAAATTCAAACATATTTTCTATGACAACTTTAAAATGTTTATAATTGTTATTTTTTAAAAGTTTACGTACATCTTTTTGGTCATAAAAGTTGTCTTAGAAAAACAAAGAGTTGTTTTATATATTTTTGAGTGTATATATATATATATATATATATATATATATATATGTATGTATGTATATGTATGTATGTATGATGTGCATAAACTTGCCATGAACCTTTGTGTTGCTGCATGTGTTGATTTATTTAAAATGGTTGTAATTATTTATTTATTCATATGGTATGTAATAATTAAATAGATAGTTTTCATTTGTTAATTTTTGTAAGTAATAGATTAGTTTTAGAAATAGTTTATTTTTATAAAAATGTAACAATAATGAAGATGGTGGCCATTTTGAAGATCAAATGTTTATAAATTTGATTTTATTAAAGTTTCTCAAACTTTATAAAATTATTTTTATTAACTTTCTACAAGGTGTTGATGCAAGTGGGAGCACATGAAGACTTTACAAGATAAAGGTCCCTTATGTCCCTTTAGGAATGGACTTGATAATTTTGTGATGGCTCACAAAATTATTACTAGTTAATGGCTTGGTTTATGCACATATGTTATAATTGTTATGCATGTTTGTCTTGTTTTATGTTTATGTTATTATTATTATGTTATGGTTGATAAAATTAGTTTTTCAAATGCAATATAATATTTGAACATAAATAAACATCACAGGGAGTTTGGTTTTAATGAAATTTACCTTTTAATATAAGATGCTAAAAATAGTTTTAAAAATAAAACAAGTTTTATCGTTAAAACTAGTAACCGGTAAAATTTTGGAATTAAAAATGTATAGGTTTAAAATAGAGATTTGTAAACTTATCAAACTCCAAACCTTATTTTATAAAAGGAAGTTTTATTTAAAGGTTTCCAAATGTTTTGAAGCGCTCAAACGATATAACTTAATACTAGTTATTAATTTAAAACCTTGATCGCCTCAATTATATAAAACCGGGTTTTATATATAGAACATTGTTAAAAATGTGATTTTTCATAAAATAAGATTTTAAAATGGTATACCATGGTTTATTGAATGCGTGCAATAACCATGATATAGCATGTTTTTAAAACTAGAATTATAAAAACATCAAAGACCCATTACAAACCCCAAATCTATGCAATCCTTTTTAAAGAACACTCGCACGTATCTTGTATGCTCTAATAGGATAAAGGATACCTAACCACTTGGTGTTATCTTTTGATGGTCGGGGTGTTTTTGCGATTTCTATAACCAAGTTATAGGCCGATTACACAAAATTTTCAAATTGGATGATTTGATTGGAAATCTCTTGTGATAAAGGATACCTAAGCAAGAGAGTTCCGAGGCATAGATGGGATCAAACATGTCTAATTAAAATTGTTATTAGTGATCCAATAAATCTAGGAATTATATGGTAAGATATAATTTATAATCGAGATGTACCGGGTTGAATTCGGATGAATGGGATAAATGATACCTAACCATTTATTCGTTTTGCAACGTGGATCCTAGACTTTGATAGAACTCATACTTTTCGTGTAACACTCAAGTACTTGATACTTAAATGTTAATCTAATATTTGTAACTTGATTGAAAATATTTACAGAAGAGTAACTAGCTGAGCACAAGCAAGTTGGAACTACACTCTCGAAGTTTAGTTTATAATTTATGCTTAGAACATAAATTACTTGTAATATAAAACATTGTTTCTTTTGGAACAATGCATGTTTTAAATCTAGCATGTCTAAATATTTATGTCTCAGTTATTTAAATGTTTGATTATTCACTAGATCGTTTTTCATAACGATATTACTCGTATTCTGAAATGATTGACTTCTATTTCCGAGACTAGATCTCTTAATAGAATTACAAAGTAAATATCAACATTCTATAAATAAAATTAACTTCTATATGCACGAACTTTTGAATTAAACTTGTTTTAAATCAAACTTATCCATGACATTGTTATCTTTATTGTATAAATGAAATCCACATATTCCAACTTCAAGAAGGGGATCTTTGAAGGCAAATAATATAGTTTATTTGACATATGTGAAACTTATTTATATATAAAAGATTCCTAATAATATTTTCACTAAAGTGTAGAGAAAATAATTATTAAGGAACTATACACTTTGGTGTATGACTTCCTTTCTAATGAATGTCTATGATTGAGCACAAGATACAACCCAGTAGTACCATCAAAAGCCTTTGTGATGGTAAAGGGTGAATTAAACTTTACTTGATATAGTTTACTTTCTAATCGGTAGGAATATCCTCCTTTTAACCTTTTTGGGATTATACTTCAATCACTATTAATTGTATCTAGAATACAAACACCAACTAATTACATAATTGTTGAATATTCTAAAAGGGCATTTAGATTCTTATATACAAACCCACCAAGAATAAGTTCATTTATTCCTCTGAAAGCTCAGTTAGCAAAAAGGAAGCATCTAATGACAAAGCAAGTGGGAGGCACGTGGAACTTGAAGCAGATCAAGAACGATAGCCGAATGTAACAATTGTTGGCACTAGTTTCAACAAGGAATTGTTGAACATGAATATTAGCTATTCATAAACATAAATTGTTCACAATAATGGTAGAAATCATCTGTGATTTGAGAAATGTGGAATCTCTCATTGATGAGTTCTTGATGGTTTCTAGTTAAAACAGCAACTACCAAAATGTTATATCAGATCTTGGATCTGACAAATGACTTAGAGTCATGAACATTGAGATGTAATCCATGTTTAATAATCAAGTATGGGCTTGATTAATCTTCCTCTCTATAGCAAGGCTAAAAGGAGTAAGTGATTCTTCTAGAAAGAAAATATATATATATATATATATATACACACATTTAGTAATACTTGTTATATATGGATTTTCTCATACTCATGTCAATGACTATAGTCCTTATCATACTCATGACATTGACGAAGATCAAACCTTTTCACAAGTAGGTATGATTAGATCAACAAGGATATTATTTACTATAACTTCATATTCTTAATATGAGATATAGCAAATAGATTTCAAGAAAGACCGCTTTTCTTAATAGACATCTACTAGAAAATATCTTTATAACTTAGCCTGGATGTTTTCTTAATCCATGTTATCCTAATCAAATGTGTAAGGCTTAAGATCCACTTGTGGATATAAGGCAAACATCTCAAGGTTGGAATAGTCATTTTAATATAAAGATACAAGGTATGCTTTTATATCAAAATGAAAAAGAAAGCGTGTGTGTTTACTAAGAACTAGTGGGAGGATAGTGATATTCCTAATCTTGTATGAATGAGACATACTTAATCATTAGAAATGACATTCCGACTATGCAAGGTGATTTTCACCTTGACTCGGAAAGTATTTCTAAAATGAAAGACTTAGGAATGACTAGATACGTTCTTGGAATGTGAAATCTATAAGAGATTGATAAAGATGAATGTTAAAAGTTTTAAAATTCTTTTCGCATGAAATGATAATATCTTGAAAGAGGTCAAGATGCAAGATTCCTTTGGAAGATTCTTGACATTGTCACATGACACCATTTTTGAGTTTGTCTCAAATGGATCTAACACATAGGTTGAGCTAGATGAAATGATTTATATTATATTTTCTTGGCAAATGAATCCATCATTTATGTCTTATCATGAGTTACAAAATTGAATACATGGTTAAGTCACTAGATGACTGTGAGAACATTCTAAGAGCACTTAAGAAGAGCTAAGAGAATGTTTATGAGATAATTAGTTTAGAATAAAATGTTAATGTAAAGAGCTACATAGGATTTTGATTTCTAAATAAATATAGATAATTATGAATTATAATTGGATTATGACTTCATTATGGAATGAAGAGTAAGTTTAGCTGGAATGAGGTCTAAGCAAAACAAAATAACACAATCTACAAAAAAATGAGAATACACAACTTTTAAAGTTAAAGTCAAATATGATTGGATGAATGAGTTCATTGAAAAACTATGTTGATTTCTGCCATTCAAGGATCACATAGAAATCTTTGTGACTTTGAGAGTTGACTTAATCAAGCTAAGGGATTCTATGTCATGAAAGCACGCCAATCATATTCTCCAATATATTTAAGTATACCTAGAGTAAAAGTCAAATATGGAGATATAGTTTTCGCGAAATTCACACAAATTAAATTTAGTCGAACCCATTAATAAAGTCTTTCCTTTTAAGCTAAGTATGAGTGGTCACACTTAAGCCATAAGACTTTTATTATTCTAGAAATGAGATTTTGGTTTGGATTTAGTATATGGATATTGGAACATTGTAACAACATCTATTACATAATGTTTTGATATACTAGGATATGATCATCACATTAATACTTGTTGTGTTCAATGTTAACATGTTTAATCAATGAATAATCTTATTATTCCAAAGGTTCATAGTCGGTCATAATTGTGGGAGAAATTATGAAGTAAGACTAATATGAAATGGATTGGTTGACTCTCACTAGATGAAAGTAGACAAGAAGTTGTAACCAAGTTTCATAGGTACTTGTCAGAGAACTAGTATTGAACGGACCCGCATCAAGATCATCTCATAGATCGTAATTATGAGTGATACTTGATTAAAAGGTACTATCTTTGTATCCTTAATACCTGAGATACATAGTGGGACTTAAGTGTAGGGAGTGTTGTGCTTTGATATGACCAAATGTTGTTCCTTGACCAGGCAGTTATAAAAGTCATATTTGGGTATAGTGCGAACTATGCAAGAGGCTTATGTAGTCAAGATGGGATTTGTTCCTCTTATGTGGTGAGAGTTAGACATCTAACGCGTGTTACCCAAATTTGAATTACAAATGAGATTGATTGCGATCTAAGGGTCATGTTTCAATAGGATGTCTGTAACAAAGGGATAATAGATAAACTTACCTTAATACATCAATTGAAGCTTAGAGCTTTTGGGAATCGGATGTTGATGAATGGCATTCTTCGTCATATTTTATTGGGGGCAGTGAAATGTTTCTAGACGTTCACCACTGTTTATATAAATCTATGATGAGTCTTGTGCAAGTGGGAGATTGGAAGATCTAGTATGCCCAATAGTCATTATACAATGATAATGATAATAATATATGTGTTGGGTTTTGAGCATTCTAACACTCCTATGGTGTACATGCAACCCTAGTAACCTTGGATCTATGTTTTCTCTAAAATACATGCAAATTTGATTTTCCAAGGTTTACTTCCTAACTAGCATGTTATGGGGAACTTGTAATATAAAACTCAAGTAGAATAACATACCTTTTAGTAGCTTGAATTCCTTGATGACTTTGTGAGCCTAGCACCCCAAATGTGATGCCTCAAATGCTTCACACAACACCACAATTCTTGGAATAACCTTGAGAGAAGTTCACTATACTCAAAAATCGGCTAGCCCTCTTACTTGCTTGTAGTAGTGCCTATTTTGCTAGACAAGGAGTCTTTATACAGTTGTGACACAAGTAGGGTTACACCATGTAAACCCGAATCGGCATGGCTTTCCATATTCCATGATCCATGGGTTTGTAACCTCCATGGACTATCCATGGCGCACCTTATGTGTTTTAACCCAATCCATACAAACCATGGATCATTAGCCCACTATACAAGAATAGATTATTTACACAATCAACCCCATATATTTAATTAGTCTCTTTTTTATCACTTAATTAATTCAAGATTAATTCTTTGATCAATACTAATTAAATGATATTATTAATATATTAGTACATATAATATATTAATAAACCTTAAGTGTCCTTTCTCTCATTTTGGTCTATCCAAGTATTGCAATGCCATGCAACCCAAATGGGCCATGCCGGGTCGGGTCAAGTACATACCAAATATAGTTATGGACTTAGATACTATATCCAACAATATGATCCTATAGGGTCACACCATATAGCAAGTTATCGTTAATTGATTATTTATTAGTATAATTTGATTATTAATAAATATATCAACATTTGTATTTAATTGAAAAATTATTATTTCATGGAAATAATATTTTACTAATTGGGAATTTATTATTTGTGGAAATAATATTTATTGGAGAAATAACAACTTATGAAATATATCATAAAATATGATTATTTATAGGTTATATGTATATCTTAATAAACTAGTTTAATTTATATAAAATGTAGTTTTATATAAAATAAGATATTTATATATGACTAGTTTTATATATATATATATATATATATATATATATATATATATATATATATATATATATTGGGAATTGTTTATAAAAATGATTGATTTTTATAAAGATAACATATATATATATATATATATATATATATATATATATATATATATATATATATATATATATATAAACTAGCCATGAGACAACTATTGTCTTCATTATGGCAAGCTTTTTCGAAAAATCAAGAGGAGACCAAGCATGGTCTTCTTTTGAATTATTTAATCAATTCATGCCATGCTTGGCTATGAAATCCGAGTGCACCATGCTCTCTAGAGGGTTTCCAAAGTTCGGAATTTGAAGGCTCTTCTTCTCCTCCATTCTCTTGCATTTTGATGCTAGACAAAGCCCTTTGGTGCTTGACCTTTGAACATATATTTGGTATATATTTCAAAGGCTTATGAACAACAAATTACAAATGAATACTAGCATGTTTTGATGGTTCTACTCTTGCTTGGTGGATACTTGTAGAGACCTCTTGTTTTAGAGTTTCATGCCATACTTTATAAACTTCCAACCTCCAATGAGGATAAAAGTCTTCAAAGGTTGCTATGCTTTCCCTTCTATGGTTGTTTTTGTTGGATTAGTGTCTAAGTCCATAACTATAATAGGTATGTATTCGACCCGACTTGGCATGGTCCATTTGGGTTGCACTTCACCGGAACAATTTATATGGATAATCTTTTGAGAATAGTATGTTTATGATTTATATTAATATATTATCAGTTCTAATATATTAATACGGAATCATAATATTTAATTAGTATTGATCAAGAATTAATTTAGAATTAATTTAGTGATCAAAAAGGAACTAATTAAATATGGACTCTTATATATATATATATATATATATATATATATATATATATATATATATATATATATATATATATATATATATATATATATATATATATATATGGAATGGGCCAAGTTCATTTAGGTTGGGCTAAGCTTTCATGGATAGTCCATGGAGTGTTTAGCCCATGGATCGTATGGAAATGAAAGGTCATGGGTATTAGGGTTTACATGAGTGTAACCCTAATCCTCCATACTACATAAAGAGGTCCTTGGCACTTGAAATTGGCACTAGTGTGTGTAAGTACAAATGATGGGCCGATTTCTAGAAGTGCTTACTATTCTCTCAAGTTTTTCCAAGGTGTTTTTGGTGATTTGTGATTCCACTTGAGGCTTCCACACTATTGGAGCTAAGCTCTTAAAGTTCAAGACTTCAAGCTACATCAAAAGGTATGTTATGTAACTAGGATTTTGTAGTATAGTTGCTTCATATTATGCTAGTTAGGATGAAACCTTGGAATATTGAATATTTGCATGTATAATAGAGAAAACATAGATCCAAGGATTATAGGGTTGCATGTACACCATAGGAGTGTTATAATGCTCAAAACCCATCAGTTTTAATCTTTCTAACTCTTGTAAAATGATCCTTGGTGGGTAAAATTGTCTTAGTTTTATTCAACAATTTCAAAGCTTCCGTTGTCATTTTTACCGGTTGTGAAACCGGATTTTTGAATAAAAGCCCAACATTTTGGTAGTGTTTGACCCTGCTCAGAGCCTTTATGAAAGGATCTGCAACATTATCTTCTGATGATACTCTCTTCACCAGAAGGTGTCCTTGTTCTACCCGATGTTGAATGTAATGGTACTTTCTGTCGATATGCTTGGATCTACCATGATCCTTTGGTTATTTTGTCAAATCAACTGCGCCTTCATTATCACAGAACAGTTTCATTGGTTCATGAATAGTTGGAACGACTCTGAGATCTCCGATAAAGTTCTTCAGCCAAGCCGCTTCATTTGATGTTTCACTCGCTACAATGTACTCAGACTCACATGTGGAATCACTCGCTACAATAAGAATACCCAACCAGACTATGAAGAACAATTTTCCCGGTCTGTTTGAAAACTAGCATCACTGTAACCACTCACTCTTAACGTATCACTGCCGCCAAGAACTAGGAACATGTCTTTCGTTCTTCGTAGATATTTAAGAATATTCTTCACCGCAATCCAATGGGCTCTTCCAGGATTTCCCTAAAATCGACTAACCATGCTCAAAGTATAAGACACATCAGGGCGAGTACAGGTCATTGCATACATGATCGATCCTATAGCCGAAGCATATGGGACTCGACTCATGTCAGCTATCTCTTCATCAGTACTTGGACTTTGAGTCTTACTCAACTTAATAGTACTATGAATAGGCAATTCTCCTTTCTTTGAATTCTCCATTCTGAAACGCTTCATAATTTTATCCAAATATGTACTCTAGCTGAGACGAATAAGACGATTCTTTCTATCCTGATGAATCCTTATTCCTAGAATATAGGATGCTTCCCCTAGATCCTTCATAGCGAAACACTCCCAAGTGAAGACTTAAATTCTTCAACGGTTAGAATGTCGTTTCCTATAAGGAGTATTTTGTCAACATACAAGACTAGGAAAGTCACTATACTCCCACTAGCTCTGACATATACACATGACTCATCTTCACTTCTAGAGAACCCAAACTCTTTGACTTTCTCATGGAAGCAGAGATTCCAACCGCGAGATGCTTGTTTTAATCCATAAATAGATTTCTCAAGTTTACACACCCTATCAGGAAACTTGGCATGTGTAAAACCCTCTGGCTGACTCATGTAGACGTCCTTAGATAGCTTTCCATTAAGAAAGGCGGTTTGAACATCCATCTGCCAAATTTCATAATCATGAAATGCAGCTATAGGAAGTATAATTTTTTGATGTCGAAATTAGTTGTGAGGTGTCGAAGGTCAATGGATAGTTTCGTTATCATGTAATGCTATTATAAGGGTACTTTAGTGTCGAAGCTTTTCATGTCTAGTCCCTTATATTTTTGTGTGCTTTCTAGTTCCATATAAATAGGTGTTCGGTACTCGAGTTAGATAAGAACTTTCATGTAATTGTATAAAATACTATGTACTCCTTGAAAGAATAAATCGAGCCAAACAGACGTTATTTAGATCTTGTGTTCATCATGTTCATATAATTCTGATTCTATAATTCATACTCGATTACGTAACCTCTACATTTGGTATCAGAGCAGAATGATTCCTGCTCTAATACCAAATGAAAAGGCGATATGTTCACACTCGACATAAAACCAATTGTTGGAGTTCCCTCCGTATGTTTACTTTCGAAATCTTCCTCAGATATCAGTTGGCTTTGGCATCGAAGACTTTCTCATTTAAACTTTTGAAATCTCAATAAATTGGTGGTATATGATCTTGTATGTGGTTTACTTGTCTTAAAGTTTGATAATGATACTTTATGTGCAGCTTGTGAGCAGGGAAAGAAACATAGACAAGGTCATCCAATTGTCATTGATTCGAAGATTGTTGAACCACTGGAACTTCTTCATATTGACCTCTGTGGACCATCGACTGTGGAAACAATCAACAAGAAACAATACATTTTGGTTATTGTTGAAGATTTCTCACGGTTTACTTGGGTATATTTTCTCAGGTTAAAATATGATACTGCTCAAGCAATGATCAACTTTATCAAACATACTGAGACAAGCTTAAAGAAAAAGGTTTGAAAGATCAAGAGTGACAACGACTCAGAATTTAAGAACAATGTTCTTGATTCATTTTTAACTGACAAAGGAATTTCGCATAATTTTTCTTCGCCACACACGCCTCAATAGAATGGTGTTGTGGAAAGGCGAAATCGTTCACTTTGCGAAGCTGCAAGAATAATGCTAACATATGCGAATCTTCCTCAATATTTTTGGGCTGAAGCAGTCTCAACTGCATGTTTTACTCAAAACAGATCATTTATTCATCGTCGTTTCAACATCACTCCTTATGAAATCATAAATAACCGTAAACATAATGTGAAATTTTTTCATGTTTTTGGGTGCAGGTGTTTCATTATGAATCTCAAGGATAATCTTTTGAAATTTCAGTCTAAGGCTGATGAATGAATATTTTATGGTTATTCACATAATTCGGTTGCATACAGGGTGTTGAATAAACGAACACGAATAATTGAAGAAACATTCAATCTTACTTTGATGACTATCATGTTAAAAGAGTTTAAAAATCTTTCGAACAAAAGCCAATTCTTAATGAATCAAATGATGAATCTCAAAGTTTGAATATTTTAGATTTTGATTAAGATTTAATATTTGGTGTTCCTGACAGGGCTGTTGATGCTGAACTTCATGCTGATGATAATCGAGTTTCTGAAGCATCAAAGCATACTGATGATTCGACAATTACGAAGGATGATGCAGATTTAAACTCAACAACAAATTCTCCAGTTATTAAAGAAAGTATGCCAGTTCTACAAATTGGTCAAGTGGAGGGGGAGCACTTGGATTCGAATACTCATGTTGAGGGGGAGCATACTTTTGAGGGGGAGAATGGGAGAAGGAATGTTGATGTCGAAAGATATACTACAACACAATATATGAACTTGATTGTTCGTATGAATAACCTGTAAGAAGAACAATGATGGAGATAAGGTTGAATTGAAGAACGAGATGAATTGGTATGTATAGATTCAGAGTTCAATGCATCAGGCTATCCAGATGTTAATCACCTAGGTTCGACACTTCTCACAAAGGGGGAGAATGTTGATGTCAAAATTAGTTGTGAGGTGTCGAATGTCATGGGATAGTTTCGTTAACATGTAATTTTATTATAAGGGTACTTTAGTGTCGAAGCTTTTCATGTCTAGTCCCTTATATTTTTCTGTGCTTTCTAGTTCCCTATAAATAGGTGTTCGGTACTAGACTTAGATAAGAACTTTCATGTAATTGTCTAAAATACTTTGTACTCATTGAAAGCATAAATCGATCCAAACGGACGTTATTTAGATCTTGTGTTCATCATGTTCATATAATTCTGATTCTATAATTCATACTCGATTACGTAACCACTACATAATCCTGATAGAATTTATCTTAGCTACTGGTGAAAAGGTCTCATCATAGTCAACCCCTTGGGTTTAAGTAAATCCCTTTGCAACTAGCTTAACTTTATAGGTGTGTACATTCCCATCCATGTCAGTCTTTTTTTTTGAAGATCCATTTGCACCCGACTGTCTTTTGACCATGCACATGATCAACCAAGTTCCATACTTGGTTATCATACATGGATTGAATCTCACTGTCCATTGCCTCCTTCCATTTAGTAGCCTTAGGGCCTACCATTGCTTCCTTGCAGTTAGCAGGTTCATCCAAATTTACCAGTGTACGATCACTGACAAACATGTCACCATCTGTAGTAATATGGAAACCATAAAACTCAGGTGGCATGCTAACCCTACTGGAATAACGAAGGGGTAATGAGTTGTCAACTGGCTCCACTGGAACCTCTTCCTCATGTTGAGTGCTAGTGTTGTCTAAGGTTCCTACATTGGATGACTCCTGAATTTCTTCAAGATGAATAACACTCCCACTTTCCTCTTTGAATATTATCTCTTTCTCGTGAAAGACTCCTCTTTGAGCTACAAAGGCGACGTTATCAGTAGGTCTGTAGAACAAGTATGCAAAGGACTTCTGTGGATAGCCAATGAGATAACACTTCTCGGCTCTAGGTTCAAGTTCATCATGCGTCTCTCGTATTACGAGTGCTTCACAACCCCAGACCTTGACATGTGCGAGCGAGGGAGCTTTCCATGTCCACATCTCATGAGGTGTTAGGCAACCTTATTTGTTGGAACAAGATTCATGATATGGGCTGTTGTCTCTAAGGCATACCCCCATAAATGAATAGGAAGAGAAGCTTGACTCATCATGGAACGAAGCATGTCAAGTAAGGTTCGATTCCGCCTCTCATCCACACCATTAAGTTATGGTGTTCTAGGAGGAGTCAATTGTGAAACAATTCCACATTCCTTAAGATAGTCATGGAACTCGATACTAAGATACTCACCACCTCTGTCAGATCTGAGCATCTTTATCTTCTTGCCTAATTGATTCTCAACCTCGTTATTAAACTCTTTGATCTTTTCAAAGGTTTCTGATTTATGTTTGATTAAGTAGATAGAACCATATCTGCTATAATCATCTGTAAATGTCACGTAGTATGGATTGGCATCTTTTGTAGTGGATCTGAAAGGGCCATATACATCCGTATGGATTAGGTCCAACAATCCTTCACCTTTTTCACATGATCCAGTGGAAGGTGTTTTGTCATCTTACCCAAGATACATGATTCTCATTCATCATTTGTCCTAAGATCAAATGATTCCAACAATCCATCCTTTTGGAGTTGGGCGATGCGTTTCTTTTTTATGTGCCCAAGACGAGAATGCAACGAACATGCTTTGTCCACACCATTGGACGAATCAATATGAAATATATTATTGCCCAGGTTATCAACACAAGTCACAATTGCATACACACCATTACAAGGTAAAGCTTCAAACATAAAAACACCATTATGATAAGCATAAATTGAACCAACTTCATTATCAAATGAATATCTAAAACCTTGTCTAAATAGTGCATGAAATGAAATAATGTTTCGCGTCATATCTGACGAATAACATCAATTAATCAAGTTAACCCTAACACCACTACTAAGCATAAGCCCATATGTTCCAATCTTAGTAACAGGTGAAGTTCGCCTATTCCCCATGATTATATTGAGCTTCCCATGCTCCACCTCCTCACTTTCGCTTAGTCCCTGCAAATCAGAACAAATATGGAAACCACATCCTGTGTCAAGGACCCAAGAATAAGAAAGTTGTATGTTATTAACTTGAATAGTGTAAATACCTGAAGAGGACGCCTTAATCTTTCTATCTTTCAATTCCTGAAGGTACTTAGGGTAGCTTCTTCTCCAATGACCCTTTTCGCCACAATGGAAGCAAGTGGCCTCCTTTGGATCACTGACCGCGGGACATCAATGTTGGGCTTCGACTTTGACCCACTGCCAGACCCTCCAGCATGGGCCTTCCCTTTCCAGGCGGATTGGGAAGGAACCTTCCTTTTCTTCCCATTTCCAGATCCAATGGCAAGTACAGGAGCATTTGTTGCATTAGAGGCATGATTATTCATCATCCAAGACTCAACAGTTTGCAACAATTATGAAGCTTAGTCAATTTCGTCTCCGTATTGTTCAAATGATAGGTCATAATGAACTGATCATAACTAGGAGGTAATGAGTTAAGGACCATATCAATGGACAACTCATCATCAAACGACACATTGAGATTATGGAGTTGCTCCATGTATCTTTGCATCTTTTATACGTGAGGGAAAACAGGCTCTCCTTCCTTGAGCTTGCAAACCATGAAAACTTTGACCACTTCATATCGCTCATGTCTCACCTTCTTGTGGAACTTTATATCAAGGTCGAGATCCATCTTGTATGCCCAGTAGTCCTCATAGAACTTGGCCAACTCAGTTGCCATAGTGGCCACCATGATGCAAGCGACCTTTTTGGCATCATCAGAATGTTTGTTGAATGAGGTAATATCCTCAGGAGTAGCGGTGGATACATCTATTTAGACAAGAGGCTTTTTGAGGACATATTCCTTGCCCTCTTAACGAAGAGTCGTCTTCAAGTTCCTCATCCAATCCATATAGTTGGGACCGGTAAGCTTCTCGTTCGACAAAATCGACAGTAGATAGAAGTTTGAGTGGGAGGAGCCAACTTGAGTAGCAACAAGTTCACCGTCTCCAGACATCTTTTAAAGAGACATAGTTTTAGTTAGAGATATAAATCCATAATATTTTAACTCAAAATAAATATTCAAGGCTAGGATCCAAAATACAATTCACAACAAATAATAAGGATGCCGTAATCTAATTGTGAATTTATTAAGGTAGGTAATACAAAATTTACCAATTTCAATCTACATGAAACTCCTAGATCGTTTGATATTCATTGAATCTTATCAATGGCATGTTTAATCTCAGATTATGCTCTTTAAATTTGTGACTGGGATGTTGAGGATCACAAATAAGATGTAAATAACCATGCAAACCCACTTGACAACCTCGATGTCATCTATCATCTAAAATTAATGTGCCGGTAAACCACACATGCTCCATTAACAATAATAAATTTTGATTTGTCCATCACTCAACTTTATAGTCCCAAATTAGTGTGCCGGTTAACCACGTATGCTCCACTAACAACTTATAACGAGTGATGTTCGTTTTCATGGACTAACATACATTTCACATTTTTGTCATAATGTAACTAGAATTGGGATTTAGTCAAAAAGGTTTAGTTACTTTATAGTATCATGCTTTTAAGAGGTTATGTCCTATCAAATCCATTCGGCTAACGACCCTCCACCATATAAGGGAGCGGTGGGTGAGAGTGGATACCCATTCAACGATCATTTTATAGGCCGCTTCCTTATACCTCCTTTAGAGTATGACTTCGTGAATGAGGCATACTAGCGATTTCACTGACTTATCGTATACATATAATATATTAAACTTTTAATCATATATATCGTATAAGGTGTATTTTAAACTTTTTACAATACGAGGGTTTAAAATTAATTTTATCGAATTAAACAAGTAATAATAATTAATTTTTAACTAAATAATGATATAATCTTTTATCATAATTAAACTACTAATTAAAAAATCCAAATCATATTATTTACCAATTAAAAAATTAATTAAATAATTTAATTTCATGGATTAAATAATTATTTACCAATTAAACAATTAATTTAACTCATTCAAATTTAATCCTAATCCCTTATACTTCTTTTGATCAATTCATTTTAGTTCACAATCAAATAGAAAACTTATGGCTCTAATGCCACTGAAGGGTTTTCTAGGTTATAAACAAAAATTACATGTGGCGGAAAAAATACTTAAACTCTTAAGTTCACATCCAACCTAGAATGGATCTATGTTTTCTCTATTGATACAACTAACTCTGAATATCAAGAAAACCCTAGGAGAGAGGCTATGAAATCGAAATTCATACATAAAATTAGGGTTACATACCTTTTGATTATTATTGTAATAATCAAAATAGAATCATTCTTCTAGATCTTGGAAAGCTATTTCCAAAGGAATGGATGCCTCTAATGGCTTGTACCCAAAACTCTAGTAGCAAGAAGACTTGAGGAGTGAGGAGACTAGAGCATAAATTTGGCTCTATGAAAGCAAGTAGACGTGTGTGGAAAATAGGCGCCCACGGTGTCCTATTTATACTTTCTCAAGGAAACTCCCATGGAAACCAAAGAGTCCTTTGAATGATTAGTTCTAATTAATCTTAGAATTAAATCCAAATCAATTGTAATTAATCAATTAATCATTACTATTTCCAATTAATATATTAATCAAATAATATATTAATAAATCATATATTTCAATTTCCAATTAGTTTATTATTCATATAATAAATTAACAAATTATCCTCTATCTCCAACTGTCATTCTAATTAGTTACTAGTTTTCTGGGCAACCTAAAAAGGACTTTGCTTCTTATTCAAGAATATACCAATTTAGTTATTGGCTTAGACACATTAATCCAACAATAACAAGCAATTCCTTATATCATAAGGCGTCACAGAAATGAGGCATTACTATCCAACAGGTCCTAAAAGAACCTTAGCTTATCCACTAGCATCCTTTTCTAACAATTCACATATCAACAAGTTCAAATTCAGTATATATATAACAAACATGGGTATTTTGGGAACCACTCACTTTTTCGGAATTTGGATGACTAAACCAAGGCTACTTCAAATATCTACGTTCCCGATCCCAAGCCAAAAATCAAAAAAGAACATGACAAGAGACCGAGCCCATGTCCCTAACCCAACCCTTTTATTATAAATTTCTTTTTCAAAAATGTTTTTTGAAAATTCTCAGATCCTATTTTGAGTTTGGATTCACACAAGTTTTCCTCCAAATCCCTCAAACCAGGGCTTCGATACCAACTTGTAACGTCCCATTTTTCACAACAAAAAATTTTCATTTTTATTAAGGTAAAACTCCACAATATTAAAATCCATATTAAGAAAACCATTTGTTCCAGATTACATTTGCTAAAAATCAGAGTAATATAATAACACGGAATATTCATTGCTACTGATGAATGTGTACAGTCACGCCTTCGCCTTCCCATAATAACCAATGATATCTGAAAAAATTAACAGCTATGTAAGCACGAAGATTAGTGAGTTCCCCTAAGATACCTCACACAACAAACATACAAGCATGCATATCTGGTCCCCAGTCATCGGAATGGACTACCCCCGGCCCAGAGTTTCCCGAATGGACTACCCCCGGCCCAGAGTCTCCCTAATGGAACGCCCCGAGTTTGTTGGCATGTCGCCCCAATCCAACCGCTCTTTTTGAGCCTCTGTTCCTATGGCTTACAACTGGCTTGCACATGGTATCTTTGTCTACAACACATAATAGGACCGCCTCAACCTCATCTGCCACCATATGTCGATATATAAACAATAAAGGATCACATAGGCACATAATACAACCAATCATCAATCATACAACTCACTACAACCTACTAGACCCCTCATAGCACACTGCTCCGCTACCAGTTAACCTCCATGGAATACATAACCATAAGTAACCAAAGATGATATAACCACCCGATTAGATGATCCTTCTCTAGCACAAAAACCAAACAAGGAACATGCAAGAAAGCCTAGATCAAGAGTTCTCAGGTTGTCCTACATGACTACATACACCCCCTAGGGCACTCCACTAAACGATAACCAGTCTACCGGTACTCTAGCCAACATACCACTACAATTGCTTCCTATCATACAAGGATATATACAAATCTAGCATATCACTACAACACATCATCATCCTATACACAAGGATACATAACCAACTCTCTAAGGAATATGTAACCATATGTACCTAGAGGTGCTATACACACTCGAACATATAATCCTACTCTAGAGCCACAACCAAATAGGTAACATGCAAGAAATCCTAGATCAAGAGTCCTCAGTCTACCCTACATGACTGCATACAGTCCCTAGGGCATACCTCTAATAAATGTTAGCCAAAACTAGTGGTTCGACATTGGTTCCTTCGACCCATAACTATAGTGAGAAAAACTCACTTGAAATGAGGAACTCAAAAACACTACAAAACACTTCCCTTTTTGCATTGCTTGCTCCCACGAGCCTTATAGCACCAAAACATAAAAGAATCTTAATCAATAGCCCAAATCCTTCAAGTTTGACCCAAAGTCAAACTGGTCAAGAAGTCAATGGTCAATGGTTAACAATCAACAGGCCCCTCACGACGTGACACTTTATTGGTCACGTCGTGAGCCACTAAAAAACAAAATAGTCGTGACCTTCAATTCTGAAGATGTCAAAGGCATAGTCTCAGGTCGTGAGAACTGTCTAAATGACATTTTGCTGAATAAACCCCTTAATCCATTAAGCCACTATTCCATCTTCTCTATAAGTCTTCCTAACACCCCAAGAACCATAATAAAAATCAATACTTTAAGGTCTTGCATGTCCAATCCAAGACTTTATCTCACATTAAGGCATTTATGAAGAAAAAGGATTGTCAAAACCTCAAGCATGAGCTCAAACATCACCAAAACTTCATATCCACCAAATATGATCACCAAGAGACTTTAAGGACCCTTAAAATTGCTAACTATATGGAGTCCTAGCACTCTAACTCATTTAACCATGGATAATCATGCATAAAATCCTCGATCTAACAAAAAGGAATCATAAAGCTTGAATTTTGGTTACTCACAATGGTCTATAGAGGTTGCTAGAAGGTGCAAATGAAGCTTACAAGCTGAACCTATGCTCCAATGGTGATCTCTTCTTCTTCAAGCCACCAAAACACCACCAAAAGCTCAAGAATTACAAGGAGATGCTAGGGTTAGAGTTTTTTGTGTTTGACGATGAAGGAGGCTGTTAAGGAACCCTAAAATGAAGTTTATGGGGTTTAAATAAGAAAGAAACCATAAAAGTTCATGGGCTTGGGATGCAGCCCATCTCACGTTCAGAGCACTTGTGTCTCATGTCGTGAGACCAGATGAATCCGCGTTTTAGTTTAATCTCTTTTCACATCTTGACCTCTCTATGGTCACATCGTAACACCTCGTTTTACCTAAAAACCACACCTTTAACTCCTTTATGCCCTAAACTGATTGTTGAAGCAAAAAGTGACCCTCCTAAACTTGGCAATCCGCAATCATATCTACTACCGCAACTATTGTGTCTACCGCAGCCTGTTCTTTTCTCTACCGCAATTACTTCCCTCCTACCGCAATCAAGAAGTGAACCGTAATGAAGACTTAACTTTTGTACTGACTTAGTGTGATAGCATCTGTTTTTCCAATGGACCTTGTATGGCCATATTAGTCAGTAGTTTATTAATTGCTTATTCAGAATGTAAGTCCTCGAGGCTATATAAATAGAGTACTCATGTTTTGTATCAATCACACACACTTCTAATCTCACTTCTGAATTCTCTTCTTATTCCAAGTCTACTTCTTATCTCTTATCACTTCTCATATTTCAATCTTACTTACTGATCATCATCGAAGATCCTCTTCATTTTAAAATGATCTCACTTACTAACTCGTGTTTGAATGCAAACCTTGTTACGAATCAGCTTAGTGTTTACTTGATATATAACTTGTTGTCATTTACTTTTCTTTTACATTTTCGCAAGTAACATTCTAACAAATCTAACTTATTATTGTTGAGCTTTCATGATCCTTTGAGATTAACTTATTCCGCAACTATAAACTTGTACTAACATTTGTACAAGTGTTTCCCAAAGTTCTTCTCTCAATAATTGGTATCAGAGCTAAAGTGGTTGCTTTTTAAACAAAACTCTGATTTTGAAAAGCCTTCTATACCACTGAAGCTCATTTTCTTTAAGAAAAAAAAACAAATGGCACAAGCTTTATCCCTTAATATTTTAAATAGTGTTGGTGGTTTTAACCGAGCCCCAATACTTATTGCAAGTGAGTATCATCACTGGTCTGAAAGAATGGAGAGGTATCTGAAAAGACTTGGTAGAGATGTGTGGAGATCTGTGGAAGAAGGACCTCATGTTCTAGTCCTTACTCCGGTTCAAGTTGATGGTGCTCAGGCTAGACTAGGTGGAGGTCAAGTTGTAATGAATCGTCCCACTAAATATGATATTGACAAAATGGAAAGTGATGTTGTGGCTTTCTATGAAATCTTGGGCGGAGTGGCCCCAGACAACTTTGACATCATCATCAACTGCAAATCCGCCAAAGAAATCTGGGATGTTCTCAAAAACTTGTATGAAGGTTCCGAGAAAGCTCAAGACAAGAAACTCACCACTACCCTCAACGAGTTTAACAACTTTAAAGCTCATCCAGATGAAAGTCTAGAAGACTCATTCAAAAGATTCAATCTTATTGTCACCAAGTTGTCAAACGCTAGTACCGTCCGAAGCAATCATGAAACCAATCTTCAGTTTCTCAATGATTTGGGTAAACATTAGACTACGGCAAAGATGATAGTCTAAGGAGATAGATATATTCCCACACTATCTCTCTTCAAGTTGTATGGTGAACTTCAGGCACAAGAATCAACAGTGCTAAAATATTGTGCAGACTTCGCAGGTCCACTTGCTCTCATAGCCCAAACTCCTCAAACCAAAACCACCCATTCATATGAACCATATCCACTCTCATATGACAACCCAACAAAATCCTATGAACCCGATATAGAATATGATGATGAAGAAGAATTTCAAATTTCCATTGCCCTAGTTAGCCAACAATTCAACAGAATACCACCAACCTCTTTTCGTAAAAATCAGCAGTTTACCAAACCACCCTTCAACCGTAACTTCAATCCGCAGAACAATCATTCTCGATATCCCAGAAACCCTCACCAGTCTCCGCAACCACAAAACACTCATTAGCTCAAAGAGGCACCGCAGTCCATCAAGTCAACTGACTCCGGTACCTCAACTGAAGAGAAAAATGATGTTATTATCTGTCACAAATGCAATAAAGAAAATCACTTCACTAAAGATTGCAAAGCCAATGTTGTGATAGATAAAGCATTCTATCTTAGAATGGCTTAGGAGATGGAAGAGAAAGAGAAGGCAAGGGCATACGTGGCCCATGTAAAAAGGGATCATCAAATATGGTCATCTGGAGATGAAGGTGAAGATCACAACATCAATGGCAAAGGAAAAATATGCATGGTGGCAACTGCTGATGAGGATGGATCAACTAAGCTGGAGAAAAACTACTGCTTCATGGCGAAAGATGGAACTCTAAGCATCATCGAACAGGTAAAACTCATGATCCAATCTAGTAACTACAGCATGCATGATTGTCAACCCTTCTTGGACAAAATTAATGAAACTTGTGCTACCATCCTTTCAGACTATAACATGGCATTAAATGAGAAGAACGTAGCGTCCCAAGAAATGTTTCATGTAAGAGGACGACTAGAAGATAAGAGACTTAAAGTTTCCATGTTAGAAAAGGACTTAGTGTTATAAAAAGATGCTAGAATGCTATGTGAAACTCACTTAGGAATTGCTTTGAATAAAAGGGATCTAGCCCAAAAAGAAAATGTACACTTAAATCTTTTAATAGAAAATTTGTTTAATGAAAGTGAGGCTATTGAAAATCTCGTGAATAATCGGACTTTAGATAACACATACAATTGGGGTTGGTCCAATGGGTTTGCAACCGGAAAGGACTCATCACCTCGATTTAACAAAGACCGTCCATATGTCCCTCCGGATAGAGAGTTTTCATTTCCCTGTCAATGACAAAACATTCGCCGAAGACATAAGATGTCACTTCGATAAGCTTCATGAACTGAGTAACAGTTGTGTTATTGAGGAAATTCTCCCAGAATCCTTAGATCCTATCCCAGTCACTAACACAAATTGTCCCAACTCTCAATCATCTTCGGATGTAGATGAAGAAATTGTTTTGGAAGGACCAGACTTAGCCGATGATTGTACATATTTGCCTTCCATAGTGTGTCCCCCCAATAATCCATCACTAACATACTCTGCGGTAGTCCAAACATCCTTACCGCAGACCGCAGTCAAAAGCACTGTGACCATTCAGCCCATCCATCATGAATTACCAATTGAAAATTTTCAGTATGATCAATGTTCACAAAATCCTGATCTTTCTAGTTCAGATGATTCCAGTCCTTGGTTTTCAAAACAGTCGAAATCTGTCAAGAAACCGCAGTTGAACATTTCTGACTGCGGTTCTCCAAAAACTCGTGCAAAATTAGTTTTCAAAGAGCATCTCAAGTCTTGAAACAAAAAGCAGGATGATAAACTCAAAAATAATTTCAAACATCCCAAAGTTTCAAAACAAAAGAATTTTGAAAAACCCATCAATGACAAAAATCTTTCGAAAATCACTGAAGTCAAAGCATTAGACAAAATGGAGTGTACAGTAACAAAAACTTTTTCAAACTCTCCTGCTAAATCACAAAAGAGAGTCTCATCTTTTCAAAGGTATATTTTTCAAAATTATTCCTTAAAACATCCAAAATGGAAAGGTCTTTTGCCAACTCCTAAGTCTACAAAGTCATCTCAGTCACTTCATAAGCTAAAACCTTGCAGAAATTCACGTGTAAACACTTTTTCAGGTCCCAAGGTTTCTGTAGTCAAAAGTCATTCATGGACCAGACAAAAGAATCAGAACACACCCTCCGCACCATTGAGCAAACCCGGTGTCTGGATAAAGCCTCTTTTTTCTGGACTTTTTCTTTTGAAAACATCACGTCTAACTCAACCTTGTAACATTCCCAAAGTTACCAAGTATCCGGGACTAGGTTTAACCTCTAACACGAAACCTGTCCTGTAACTCATGTGTATGCATCAAGTCAGAAACATTCCAGTCTGTCCCCGGACTCCAAACTTGTTTGGGTGCCCAAACTAACCCTTTGATCTTGTAGGCAATGTGCAAGGAGGAACAAGAAGAGGAGTGGTTAAGTGATATTGCCTGCTCCTTGCACATGACCAGAATGTTAGAATACCTTCGGGACTTCACGCCTATATGTAACGGTGGACATGTCACATTCGGCAACAATGCGAATGGTATTATCAAGGGTTACGGTGTGCTGACAACAGGAAGTTTCTCAATCCAAAAAGTTGCTTACATGGAAGGCTTCAAGCATAATCTCATCAGTGTAGGACAACTATGCAAAGCAGGTCACAGGGTTGAATTTCATAATGAATACTGCTACATCATGACAAGTGATAAAAGCACTTGCTTGATCAAATCCAAGTCCGAAGGAACAATGTACACTTTGGATGTCTCCTAGATCATTGGAAAACCTCAGTTGTGCTTTCTGTCTAAAGAAGTGTCCGAAGTTAGCTGGTTATGGCACTGCAAGCTAGCTCATCTTAACTTCCGCTATATCAACAACCTGGTCACCAAAGAACTTATCTGAGGTCTCCCCATTCTAAAGTACAATAATGATTCTCTTTTCCCAGCTTGTGAGTGTGGAAAGCAATCAAAGGGAAGCCCTCCACTGATTAATGATTTTTCGATTTCTAAACCATTAGAGCTGCTCCATATTGACCTCTGCGGTCCTTCTACCGTGGCCAGTCTTCATCATAAGAAGTACATACTGGTTATAGTTGATGACTATACTCGTTTCAGTTGGGTCTTCTTCTTAAGACTCAAATCAGAGACACCGCAGGTCCTGATTAACTTCATCAAAGAGATTGAGCTCCAAATCAAGTTACCAGTCCAAAGAATCAGAAGTGACAATGGAACCGAGTTCACTAATCATCTCTTGAACAGTTACTTGGTTTCCAAAGGCATCAGTCACAACTTCTCAGCTCCTACACACCGCAACAAAATGGAGTTGTAGAGCGAAGAAATCGTACATTGGTTGAAGCAGCTAGATCAATGTTAAATTTTTCCAGCCTTCCTCTATACTTCTGGGCCGAAGCAGTGGCAACTGCATGCTTTGTGCAAAACCGAAGCATCACTTGCAAGCGTCTAAACAAAACTCCATACGAGGGCCTGAACAACCGCAAACCAAATGTCAGATTCTTTCATATATTTGGTTGCAGATGTTTTGTGATCAACAACAAGGATCATCTTAACAAATTTCCACCCAAATCAGATGAAGGGATTTTTCTTGGTTACTTTACCAACAAAGTGGCTTACCGGGCTCTCAACAGACGAACGAGACTGATAGTCGAAAGCTTCGATGTTAAATTCGATGACTATTACGTCCGCAACACTGATCCTTCCACCGAAACCAAATTCATCCTGTTAAGTGATATCCCAGCTTCTTCGGGTCCACTTAACATAGTTGAAGTTAACTATGATGATTTATTTGATCCCGTTGAAACGACACATCTCTCTGAAATTCTTGTGTTGCCGGTAGCTCAGCAACAACACGCTGAAGTATCTGGTCCGTCTTTCTCTGATGACTTGTCACTCAACACTTCCACCTCGCCGGTTAATGGGGAAAGTTCAACTCCGGTTCAAACGACAACCATTGAGGTTCCAGCACTAATAGATGCTGCTCCGGTATCACACATTCGTCATTCCAGGGGGAACCATCTTTGATGTGAATTATGAACATTGGTTTGGCTTGCGGAATTAAAGAACACACAATGAACATGGTGATTTGGGTGTTTAAGAGATGCATTCAATTATGTATGGTGTTACAAAAAGGGATCTAGATCTAAATCTACATAAATAACACACACTTACACACTCAATTTTACATCTCTCAAGCACACCTCTTCATGTGGAATAAACCCACCTTATATAGAGGTGTTTACATGTCTTTCTCTCACTCTCTATCTCATGTCACAAGGCTAATGCACCACATGCAAGTGGGTCTACAAAAGTCAAACCATTTACAAAGTCATACATGGATAACTTTGTACCCCAACATTATGCCCCTCAAAATTAGGAATGGATGACCCGCTTCAAATCTTCTAAAATCAAGCAACTACGCGAATGAGCCTCAAGCGTGACACATGCTGAGATGAACTTCAAATCTTCAATTCTTCCATGATTCTTCAATTTGGGTTCTAGGATGTGAAACCATACGAACCGAGCATCAACGAATGATTAAGAGCTTCTCAATCTCCAAATAATCACCCTAAAGTTGAGCATAAAAGCATACCCCAAAAATCTTCAATAAGTCCAAACCCATCATGAACCGAAATCACTTGCGAATCTACAATCGAATCATTTCATGAACTTTAAATACTCGAGGTCACTTCGGCCTTCAAGTCCGCGTAATATGAAAAATTCAACTTTTGAATTTCCATATAAATTTCTCCCCCTTTTTATAATCGAAATTTGATTATAAAACCATCAAGGAAAGAGAACGTGCTCTATTCGGAATTTTTCGTGTCAAAACTCCCCCTTAACATGTGGCATAAACTTTGTGCTTCAATTCGGAAAAACCAAAATATCTTCAATTTTTAGCTTCGTTCACGTGCCGCCTTTGACAAAATTTCTCAAAAATGGGTAAAAATTGTTAATTTCAAAATTCTGCAGTGACCCGGTGCGCCCAAAACAGCCAAAAATGCAAAACTCTCCCCCTTTTTTAAAACTGGGTAGAAAGCGTCAATTCGCGTTTGTTAGGGTGCATAGTCACTCTTGGATGTAGTGTTTTAGGCTTTCCCCTTTGTATGTGTAAATGGGTTGAGTCTTTCCCTATAAATAGGAAGTGAGTGACTCCCATTATGTAAGGAAACATTTGGAGTGTTAGACTAGAGAGAGAAATTGTGTACAAACCCATTTGTATATTCTTTCTAGATCTAATATGAGCTTACAAAGATTTATTTACTCCTTGTGTTCTTGATTTTACATGATGATTCACTAGATCTTTCTAATTCCGCACATGCCATCTTAATCAACACAACTACAATTGGTATCAGATTGGGTGTTCTTGATTGGATCAAGAATTGATCCTTGATGGCTATCTTGATTTGGTGATTCATTTTATGATCTTGGATCTTCATGTTTTAGAGAGTTTTTGGATTCTAGAAATCGAATTCATCTTTGATTCTATTCATAATTCGATTTTCTTCACTAGAATTCAAGTGATTTTTACTTTCTCTCTCTAGAAAACTCATTCAAAATCACTTTCTCTCTCTAGAAATCTTCAAGTTTTTGTGATCATGGTGAATTTGCCATATAATTCTTGGATTGTGATCGTTGAAGGTATCAAATACAAAGTCAATAAAGATCAATATTATGGGTTAGTGTTAAGCAGTTTAATTTTTTGGGAAACTATGGTTTCTTATGAAGGATTGAAGGATGATCATGGAAGCTTGATATTTCATCCACTTTGTGAGATCAAATGGTTGGCTGATATTACATGGTCCATATCATCACGTAGTAGTGATAAGATTGGAGAAGAAAAATATTTGTTCAAAAAGAAATATGTTTCTCTTATTGAAGACCCAAATGATCTTCATGCTCTTAAGGTTGTTGAAGTTGTTGACAATGGAGTTCAATGTGATGTTCTTGATGTTCTTGAAGTTCATGATAAGAAGATTCAAGTTGATTCTCAAGATGAAAAAGTTTTTTGTTCGATTGGAGTTCAAACCGATGATATTTTGTGTTCTTGTGATTCGTTTGAAGGAATGATTCCTTATCGGAAGTCGGTGATCCAAGAAAATCACAAGTATCAAACTCCAAAAGATTTGATTCAAACTCATAAAGTTGAAGTTGTGGAAAGTGGGTTTGTTCATGAAATCAAGTCTTCAAGATGCAAAAAGATGAGAAAGAAAAAGAAGAAGAAGATCAATCGCAAAAATAAGCGGGTTTACTCACAAAAATTGTCAAATGTTGTGAAGCCGAAATCCGTGAAGCAAATTTGGGTTCCAAAGCAACAATCTCCAAGTGTTGCATGGAATTTGAAGTCAAAACCCAAAAGTGTTAGTGGTTCTTTTGAAGATGTTCTTGGATCGTTGAAGAACACGAAGAACGAGTTGTACATCTCGCATAGTGGGTGGTACAATGTTCAAATTGGAGATTTTCTCATTCCAACAAAAGAACCAAGATCTTCTAAATTTGATTCGTTCGTTGAAAACGGAACTCGATTCGTCAAAAAGGTATCACAAATTCTCAAATGGATTCCAAAACGTCCATGATTTCGATTCGTATTTTACGTTTTTCATTTTTGATCGATTTGTCTCATTGGATCTAATCCGTTTCAAACCCCTTTCTTGATCCAATTAATTTTTGTTTAGATCAAACCCCAAAGCCAAATTCAAAAGTAAATCAATTTCGTTTATTCAAAGATCCAATCCATTATTAGTTGTTACTGTTCATCAATGGTGTCTAAAATTCTATTGGATTTAATTCGAATATTTGATCCCAAAGAGTGGATCCAATACTGTTCATAGACAGTTTACCTTAAGTCCATTCATTTTTTTCGATATCAATTCGTATTAATCGGATATGAAGTGTTTCCTTGATTCATCCTAACTCGGTTAAAAGACTTGTACTATTCAATGTTCTTGAATGTTCATACGAACATGATTTCTTCTTGTCTTTCTTAGCAATCGTTGATTATAAAATTTGTCTTGTGAATCGATTCTATCTGGTTTGTATAAACTCAAAATCGATTTTAAGCAAGCAATCAATAATCAATTTAATTGAAGAGTCAACTCAAAAGTCAAAGATCAGTTCTTATGATTCTAAGATTCAAAATCGAAAGAGAATCAGATGGATATGTTTTTGTTTTATGTATTGATGATGAGTTTTTGATGAGTCTGAATTCAATTTTGATGATTTTTGGTGTCGATGTGGATTTGTTTTGGATTGAACGTCAAAACACGAATGAAGAACTGTGGTCGATCGTTTGAAATTGAAAACGAAGAATTGATGGTCGAATGCTTTGAAATTTGTACATGTATTGAAAATCGAAGATTTGGAATCGTTTGAGTTAAAAATCGAATGGTTGAATTAAAAATCAAAGAATTGGAATCGACTTAGGTTATTCTGAGTTCGAATGGTTTGGTTGAAAACAAATTCGTTTTTATGATGCATCGATGAAGAACAGATGGTCGAGGCTGAGTTGTGCTGCTTGATTAAAAACAAACTGGGAAGATTTAGAGTCGATGTTCGAAGTCTGGATTTCAATTTCGTTCGTTTTGGTTTGAACTGTGAAAAGTGATATTTCTTTGTTGCTTGAAGACGAATTGGAATCAACGAATCGTAAATGTTGATTATTAATGAAAATTTGGAGTTGGGTTCGTAAGTGATGGTCATCTGTTGATTGGCAACTGGGAAACTGTTTTGGTGTTTTGAGCGAAGGCAATGAATTCGTTTGGTTATGTTGACTTTGAAGAGTTAGTGGGTCAAGGAATCGACGATGTTAATGGCACGAAATTGAAATTGAAAGTTTTTGATGATTTTGGAAGAACTGTAAGAACGAATATTTGGGTTCGTGTTTGAAAAACGAAGTGACTGGAATCGATTATTTTGATTTTATTGATCGATGGTTTGGGGACGAATCTACAAGATTAATAGTTTGATGTCGACTTTGGGGCCAATGTTAGAAAAATTAGTGATGTCAAGTCAAGAATTGATGAATGAACGAAGTGTGTTTGGATTTTGAAGATACCATGGGTCGATTCAGAGGTTGGATGAATGGCTAAGAAGTTACTGTTCATTACTGTTCATTGGATAGGCTTCGTATGCTTCGTATGATAGAGAAAATTTCGTATGATTGATAATTTTCGTATGTTTGGAACACAAATGGCAGAATTTTCGAAAATAGTCCCTGAGGCTTCGAATGTTTGGCGGTTCATACCCAAATTCGAAAAAGGACTGTTTTTGCTGAAAATTGAAGAAAATGCATTTCAAACCCCTGCAGTTTGTGCAAATTGACGCTTTCTACCCAGCATTGGAAAAGGGGGAGAGTTTTGCATATTTGGCTGTTTTGGGAGCAACGGGTCCCTGCAGAATTCAGAAAGTGACGATTTTACCTGGTTTTTGAAAAATCTTGCAACTTTCACCCAAAAAGTCAAAAAATTTCATAAATTGGAAATTTTTTGTGGCTTTTTCGTGATTTTTTTTCCGTGAAAGATTTTTGGTGATTCATTTTTGGTACACATCAAGGGGGAGTATCGTGAAGACTATTCCTCGGGACCTTCTCACCCTTAGTGGGTTTTATAATCATTTTTTGATTATAAAAATGGGGAGAATGATGGGTATTCGAAGCTTCTCGGGTTTGTCAGATATTCATTAGCGGATTCGAATATCGGTGTTTCTTCGAGGGGGAGTTTGGTCTTGATCGCGCGAGCTCGTTGGATACTGAAGCCGAGACATCCAATCCTAACTTTGAGGGGGAGAATGTTAGGGTGCAAAGTCACTCTTGGATGTAGTGTTTTAGGCTTTCTCCTTTGTATGTGTAAATGGGTTGAGTCTTTCGTATAAATAGGAAGTGAGTGACTCCCATTATGTAAGGAAACATTTGGAGTGTTAGACTAGAGAGAGAAATTATGTACAAACCCATTTGTATATTCTTTCTAGATCTAGTATGAGCTTACAAAGATTTATTTACTCCTTGTGTTCTTGATTTTACATGATGATTCACTAGATCTTTCTAATTCCGCACATGCCATCTTAATCAACACAACTACAACGTTAATTGCAGGGGCCTGAAATGCATATTCTTCAATTTCTCAGCAAAATCAGTCCATTTTCGAAATTGGGTATGAACAGCCAAATTTTCGAAACTTTAGGGACTGCTTTCGAAATTTCTGCCTTTTGTCCTCCAAACTTTCGAAAATCACCCCAAATGTCGAATTTGGGTAAAAACTACCAAACATTCAAAAGTGTATGTGCAACTTTCGAAATTGCTGCCACTTGCTTCAAATTTTTGAAAATGACCACATATTGCCAAATTTTCGAAACTACAGGGTCCAATTTCGAAACTTCTTCCTTTTCTCCCAAGATATCGAAAAAAAATTTCCTCAACTTGCGAAACTTTGTCCCAATACACAAACTTTCGAAACTGGGCTAATTTTGCCACTTCGTTAAATGTTGGGGGATAAGTTTCGAAACTTGTTGTTATACTTCTTTTTCACTTCGTGAATCAGGTAACGAAGTCTCAACACCATTTTAACGAAAATTTTTCCACAGCACCATTATAACGAAAATTTTGCTTGATCAACCGATTAACGAAAACGAAGCATGTCGAATGCTTAATCGTGAACAGTAACCTCTTAATCATTCATCTTCGCTTTTTGTCCAACAGCAACTCAATCATCACTAAATCTAAACATTCGTTCTTTAGCCCAAAATCAAACTTTCGTTATTCAACAATCAAATCTTCATAATGTTTACAACCAACAAAACAAATACACTTCGTTTTTTCATAACATCGACATCAAGCTCAAGTATTCGTTACTCATCAATCCAACATTGACAATACCAGTTAACGAATTGAACATGACCATCACTTCGTTCTCTCATTATCACTCCATCGATCAGTGAATAATCAACTCCAACCATTCGAAATTACATCCATCAGCCATTCATTCGCTTTTCATTCAACACAACGTACTCCAATTTAGAAATCGACATATCCATACCAAATTAACTTTTCTCAGTTCGTTCCTTCTTTCAAGCATCGTTCACCATCAAGACCATAAACGCAACAAATTTTCGAAATCGAATCCCAAATAAAATAAGATTTTGACATTCACAGCCAATATTCAGCTTATATCAACCGATTTCTACTTCCAATTCATTGATTCATCCCCAGAAAATCAACTTTGACTTTTTATGGATTTGACTTTTTGAAGTCAACAATCAACAAACTTCAAATTGATGATTCAAATAACAAATTTTGGATCTGAAACTTGATAAACCATCAGTTCTTCACATGTTCTTCACGAAAATATCAAAGTTCTTGATTAATTTTATCAAAATAAAAGACTCAATCGTCGACTTCAAGCTATGACTTGAAGAAAGTCGATTTCATTATATATTGAATCATATGAAATTGAAACTCATTTTCAGATAAGCATTCTACATCGATCGGAAAGAAACAATGAGAAAACAAGATTAAGAACAGAAGAACAACTAATTATGAAGAAACATTAGCCGATGGTACAAGTACACGATGCGTGTGTAGAAGTCAAATGATAAACAGCCATATACTTCGACTGGACATTATGATTCGCTGGGCTTCAATCATTTAAAAAGGATTCAATTACAACTAGTCTTATTGATTTAAGATTGCATATCGAAATTTGGGCTTAATACCAAAATCATGAACAGTATCCAAACTAAATTTGGGCTCGATGAACAGTAAGATTTTAGAAATAATGGGCTCAGAAGTAACAATAGAACTCAAATCATTTTTGGCTAGATTTTGAATAAAACGAACGATAGCAAATTGAGAATCGAATTAAACAAACGAATACTAGATTGGATTCGACTTGATCAAGGACAAAATTTATTGGATCACAACAAATGAGTTTTTCAAAAAACAATTTGATCCAATGAATCAAAATGATCAAAAATCAAGAACGCAACGCACGAATCAATGAGATTAAGAGAGATCATACAGAGAGACTCACCATAAATGCTCCAATTATGAAAATGTTTGCCAAACCGAGAATCGTTTCTTCAAAAAATCATGTTGATCTTCGAAGACCCGCTCTGATACCAATTGATGTGAATTATGAACATTGGTTTGGCTTGGGGAATTAAAGAAACACAATGAACATGGTGATTTGGGTGTTTAAGAGATGCATTCGATTATGTATGGTGTTACAATAAGGGATCTAGATCTAAATCTACATAAATAACACACACTTACACACTCAATTTTACATCTCTCAAGCACACCTCTACATGTGGAATAAACCCACCTTATATAGAGGTGTTTATATGTCTCTATCTCACTCTCTATCTCATGTCACAAGGTTAATGCACCACATGCAAGTGGGTCTACAAAAGTCAAAGCATTTACAAAGTCATACATGGATAAATTTGTACCCCAACACAATGAATTGTTTGACCAGATTCAAGACGTATCTTGGTTTTCCAAGATTGATTTGCAATCATGATACCATCAGATGAGGTTCAGAGATGACAATGTGCAGAAGACGGCCTTCAGGACTCATTATGGTCATTAGGAGTTCGTAGTGATGCCATTCGGGCTTACAAATGCACCAACAGCGTTCATAGCTCTTAAGAACCGGGTTTGTAGACCGATGTTGGATCAGTCGGTGATAGTGTTTATTGATGATATTCTGGTCTACTCCAAGACCAAGTAGAAACATGAGGATCACTTGCGAGAGGTGTTGGAGACACTGAGGAGGGAGAGGTTGTATGCCAAATTCTCCAAATGTGAGTTATGGTTGCGTGAGGTGCAGTTCTTGGGGCACATCGTCAATCAAGAGGGTATACGGGTCGACTTGGCCAAGATTGAGGCCATGATGCGATGGGAGGTTCCAAAGGCCCTATTTGAGATACGGAGCTTCTTGGGTCTCGCAGGGTATTATCAGAGATTTATCCAGGATTTCTCCTAGATTGCAGTGTCGTTGACCCGTGTGACGAAGAAGAAGGTTACTTTTCAATGGGGGCCTGATTAGCAGTTGGTTTTTGAGACTTTGAGAAGAGATTGTGGGAGTCTCCGATTCTCATGCTTCCCGAGGGTATGGATGATTTCGTGGTTTATTGTTACGCCTCTATATCGGGTTTGAAAGTTTTTCTTATGCATAAAGGGTATGTGATTGCTTATGCTTTGAGGCAGCTGAAGCCTCATGAAGCGAATTATCCTACACATGGCTTGGAGTTGGGGGCTGTAGTGTTATCCCTCAAGATTTGGAGACGTTATCTTTATGGGTTTAGGTGTACTATCTACACTGACCACAAGAGTTTGAGGTACTTGATGGACCAGCTGAATCTAAATATGCGGCAGCAGAGATGGTTAGATGTGGTAAAGGATTAGGATTGTGAGATTCTGTATCGCCCTGGTAAGGCCAATGTAGTGGCCGATGCTTTGAGCCGTAAGGCACGGAGTGCTCCTATAAGGGATATTTTTTTGAGAATGGTTATTAATTCACCTTTATTATATATGATCGAAAAGGCTCAGGTGGAGGAGTTGAAAATGTAGAATTGGAAGGTAGAGCAGATCAGGGGACAGATTCCATTATTTGTCAAAGACAGTCGAGGGTTGTTAACTCAGTATGACAGAGTTTAGGTTACGTCTAGTGGTGGAGTGAGCCAGCTTGTTCTTTAAGAGGCTCATAAGTCAAAGTTTTTGATTCATATAAGGGCCATGAAGATGTACTGAGACCTGAAATTGAGTTATTGGTGGCCCTGTATGAAGAGGTAGATAACATGGTTTGTTGAGCGTTGCTTGACTTGCAGGAAAGTCAAGGTTGAACATCAAAGACTCCAGGACAAGATGCAACCATTACCCATTCACATGTGAAAATGGGAAGATATTACCATGGATTTCATCACAAAGCAGCCACAGACGGCGCGTGGAGTTGATGCTATTTGGGTCATTGTTAATAGATTGACCAAGAGTGCACATTGCATACTGATTGTTGAAAGTATATCTGCTGAAAAGTTATTTGACATTTACATTCAGGAGGTAGTGGTTCGGCACGGAGTGCCGATTTCGGTGGTTCCGGACTGGGATGTTCGTTTCACCTCCATGTTTTGGAGGACGTTTCATGAGGAATTGGGCACTCAGTTGCATTCCAGCACAACATACAACCCCAAGACCGATGGATAAAGTGAGCGGACAATTCAGATGATCAAAGATATGATGCGGGCATTTGTGTTCTACTTTGGAGGGAGTTGGGATACTTACCTTCCACAGGCCAAGTTCTCTTACAATAATAGCTATCATGCGAGTATTGACTGATCGCCTTTTGAGATGTTGTATGGGAGAAGGTGCAGGACCCCAGTATGCTGGGGCAAGGTCGGGCATCGAGTCATTGGGAGTACAGAGGTGGTACTCAAGACCACTGAGCTAAATTAGCAGGTACGTGATAGGTTGCAAGTCGCACAAAGCCGACACAAGAGTTATGCAGACTGACGATAATCAGACCTCGAGTTCCAAGTGGGAGATTTTTGCTTCTGAAGGTGTCACCTTAGAAAAATGTCTTACGGTTCCGGAAGCGGGGCAAGTTGGGTCCGGATGTATCGCCCCTTTAGGATCATCATGCGGGTGGGCAAGTTTTCGTACCAGCTAGAGTTGCCTAATGAGCTCAACAAAATACACAATACATTCCATGTTTCTCAGCTTCGGAAGTGTGTAGTTGATGACTCCGCGGTTGTCCATTTGGATGATATCCAGTTTCATGATCGACAGGATTATATCGAGACACTAGTAACGATCTTGGAAAGGAAGACGAAGGCCTTGTGCAACAAGGCAGTGTCTTTGGTAATGGTCCAATGGAATCATCGTAAGGGTTCCGAATGGATCTCGGAGCCCGAGGTGGAGATGCGAGACCATTACCCTGATTTATTTACGACAGCGGACATCGAGGACGAAGTCTAGTTCAGGTGGGGGAGAGTTGTAACACCTTGTTCTTCCATGTATTTACCTTTTTCCCCCTTAGTATATGAATTGTTTGCAAGGAGGTCCATAACGGTATTTTTTTTGGTAGCATGGGTATGATATGCGTACATGCTGGTACGCTTGGCGTACCTGGTCTCGCACGAGTATGATGAGCGTATACTGGTACGCAGGGCGTACATGGTCTGGATCAAACCCCAATAATTAGTGTTTGTGCACTATGTAAACACCCTTATAGCCCCAAAATCCTTCCTCTTATCAGCCTCCATCCCTCATCTCGATTCCCTTGCAAACCCTAACCCATTTTGAGCATTTTGAGCTTTTGATTGAGTTGTGTGCATTCTTATTTGTGAAAGAAGATCATCAAATAAGTGGTTTTTCTCTCAAGTCCTTGGATCCAAAATTTTCTCTTCATTATGCACCATTTGGAGGTATAAAGCTCCAACCTTGATGCATGTTTCTCTAGATCTTGGTTAAGCTTAGATTTTTACCCCTTTGTCCCAAAACCTAGGTCTTTGTGAGTATGAGGTACTCCAAAGACTTTAAATTGTCCTTTCAGACATTTTAGGGCATTTCAAGTCATAAAAATGCAAGCTTGGATATAAGTTTGCTCCCATGCAAGAGTTATGTTGTGGCAAATGACTGAATAATTTAGGTTTTCAGTGTTGGGCTCCTTGTAGCCATGCAAAGGCATAAATATTGCAACTTTATGGCCTTATATGTTTTATTAAGCTCAACTATGAAGTTTGGACATAAGGTATTAAGGCATTAAGAGATTGATGAGAATTTTGATCCAGGGTGCATACACGGGGCGTAAAAAGATGTACACTGCGCGTACTGCACCTCGACCCCGCCTTCCCGCTTGCATCAGCTGCTTGTATGTGGGGCGTACAAAGAAGTATGTGGTGCGTACGGCTCAGTTCTAACTATTGGGTTGTTCTTTTGGGCCTTAGACCATTTGGAGTTGGGCTTTTTAGGTTGGGCCGAATGGGAAAGGCAAAATGACCTTTTTGCCCCAATTAGGATAATGAGTTTATTGGACCACTTATTATGGGTTAAAAACCCATTTTATTAATTACGGTTATTTTTGGAATATAATTAGTGTGAGGATTCGTGTTAGCAACAACTCGAGTGTGTGGTTCTTTTATCTTCTTTTGAAGGTGATCCTTCTTACCACACTAGTGGGTCGAAGGCACCAACGTCGGCCCGCTGACTGATATGTGCTAGATATATGTGATTATGTGATTATGTGTGATATATATATATATATATATATATATATATATATATATATATATATATATATATATATATATATATATATATATATACATATATATTGAACCAAACTGGGCTCGGAGTCATTACAGACTCGGGGGTTGATACGGACCCAACAGGGCTATATGATGCTATATGGGTTGTTACAGACCCGACACGTCTACATGCTATCATATAGGGTTGTTACAGACCTGACACAACCACATATTGTTATGTGTATATTTTCTTTGTATGTGGTATTTTTGGGAAGATGAATGAGGTTTGTGCTTACAGTTATGTTTATGGTTTCATGTACTTCCAGTACAAAAGCGAAGGGACCGACATGATCACAACGCATCTACCCATGTTCCACATTATCTTTATGAATTGGATTTGTACTCTGAGGATTACTTTCATTTGACATACTTTGTTTGGAGAAATGTTATGAATACTTTTTAGTTTTCGTTTAATTTAAAATGAAAATTTTTATCCGTGATTTTTGGGATGTTACACATAACGTGTTTTATCTGGGTTATATTTTATGAAAAAATTATGGTTTTTTTTTCGTTCATTCAACAAATGAAATTAAATAATTTATTATAATTCAATGATATATTTTATTTAATTAAAACTTTTTTTTATTATAACATTCTTTTACCAATTTCAATTAGTCATTTCATACCTAAAAGGGATATATTTAAAATATGTATTTTTTGGAAAAATAAAAAAAACCTATAATAGTAAGATCCATTTCATTAGCCCCTTTATTATCTTATGGGATATTGTACTTTAAAAATAACATATCTAAATTATTTTTTGCAAAACAATTACTCTATCCAGAATGATCCATTTCGGAGTCAATTTCGGATTCCATAGGGGGCTGGGCACGCCCATCAAAGACCATCTAAAATGCCCATTCCAGACTACTAGTGCTTATTCCAGTTTTCGATTTTGAAATTAATTTTCCAGATTATACTCCCTCTATCTTAAAATTATTGTCCACAGACAAAAAACACACAGATTAATGAAACATTAATTACTACTAACTTTATTAAATGAAATGACAATGATACCCTTTTATTGCGTTTAATTGCATGGTAGTTGCATTTAATTCCATGATAGTTTAAATAATAATGAGGGGTATTTTGTTAAAGTGATATTTATTTTTAGAAGTGGACTATTATTTTGGGACAAACCAAAAACGAAACATGGACTATTAATAAGGGATGGAGGGAGTATTCTGATACATTCTGGATCTCGATTTACAAACGCATTCTGACACATATTCTGTAACACCCAGTTTCCAGATCGGATCGGTGTTGAGAGAAGAACTTTGGGAAACACTTGAACAAACATTAGTACAAGTTTATAGTTGCGTAATAAGTTAATATCAAAGGATCATGAAAGCTCAACAATAATAAGTTAGATTTGTTAGAATGTTAGTTGCGGAAATGTAAAAGAAAAGTAAATGACAACAAGTTATATATCAAGTAAACACTAAGCTGATTTGTAACAAGGTTTGCATTCAAACATGAGTTAGTAAGTGAGATCAGTTTAAAGTGAAGAGGATCTTCGATGATGATCAGTAAGTAAGATTGAGATATGAGAAGTGATAAGAGATAAGAAGTAGACTTGGACTAAGAAGAGAATTCAGAAGTGAGATTATAAGTGTGTGTGATTGATACAAAACATAAGTACTCTATTTATAGAGCCTTGAGGACTTACATTCTGAATAAACAATTAATAAAGTACTGACTAATATGGCCATACAAGGTCCATTGGATAAACAGATGCTATCACACTAAGTCGGTACAAAAGTTAAGTCTTCATTACGGTTCACTTCTTGATTGCGGTAGGAGGGAAGTAATTGCGGTAGAGAAAAGAACAGGTTGCGGTAGACACAAGAGTTTCGGTAGTAGATATGATTACAGATTGCCAAGTGTAAGAGGGTCACTTTTTGCTTCAACAATTTCCCCTAAGTGACCTCTTCAACTTATCTTCATTTACATGTCAAGCTTCAAAATTTTGATGAGGAGTAACCAAAAGTTTCTAACTTCTCCTAGCCAGGTGATTCTTCTCGAAATCTCAAACTTCACTTCTTCAGTGGTATGCTTGGATCTCTGAACCGAAGTTGTAGTAACTTCAAGTTGTCAGCGGGTCAGACGATGCATTGCGGTGATCGGTATGATGTACTTGATGTCACTGTTGAATCTTTTAAACACAACTCCAAGTTCAGGGAAGTTGGTTGCTCCTAAGGACCTTTCTCGATATCCTTCGATGAACACTGGTGCAGGTTCAAGAGCTGGGAGATTGAACCTTTGGCCAAGTAATGGATGAATATCTGCATCGATCTTAGCAAAATCACACACAGTTTCTTTGAGATATACACAAGCTTTCTCATACGCAATCTTCATCTTCGGATGCTTCTCAGACTTGAATTGAAAGACCCTTGCGATCAGGAACACTTCCTCAAGATTCATACAAGAAAAGTCAGCTTGAGTCCTGATGTAATCATCACCTCTTCTTATGAGCGTATACTGAAGGAACTCCGTCTTCATGAACTTCCTTATCTTGTAGCTTTTCACTGCGGATGGCCTATCATTAGACCATATACTTTCAAACTTAGATCCATGCTTGGCATGAAATTGACTAAGTCGTTCGAATTTAAGAGGAAGCCTTTGGTCATCAGGGAGGCTACGGTCAAATAGCTCCAATATAGTGAAGAACTTGGCATTGGGAGAGATTGGGAAATCCCAGTATCCATTAGAAGGCGGTTCAGGATAAGTGAGAACTGGCCTGTAGCCATCATCAAGAAGTCTCCGAGAAGGATTGACCCATGAATGGATCAAGGTTTCATCAATTATTGTGTCGAAGCCGTGATCTCTCCAGAACTGTTCAACAAATTTTGCAGCTCGCCAGTCTTGTTTTCGTTGAAGAGTGGCAGGAGAGTCCATGGAGTGAACTGATGACATTGATGATTCCAAGTTCTTGAGATGAGGGGGAGTTTCTTGGTGTGGAGAAGACTGATGTTGACCTTCTTGTTGTGGAGAATCTTGTTGCGCAGGAAGAGACTTTGGTGAATGCCGTGAAGTTTGAATCTGAGTTGTTTGTTTGGGAGATGCTTGCGGTGTTGGTTGCGGTGGTGGTTACTGAGTCTCGATTCTGTGATGAGTTGGACCAAATATTGGGATTGGAATTGCTGAGGTCGATTGATGTTGCTGAGGATAAGAGTGTTCACTTCCCCCTTTTGAGGAATAAACCATTTGTTGCTCCTCAAACCACTGTATGAGGCCATCAATCTTCGAAAAGGTTTGGTCAAATTGAGACTTGATCAGGTCCGAGATTTGAACATTGGAAGGAACCTCGGTATTGAAAAGCAGATAGTAGATCTCTTTGGTTAACCGCGAAATTTCGTCATCAATTGAGTTTGTCGTGAGAGAACGTCTCAGGCCATTGATGATTGTTTGAAGCACTGCAAGAACCGACTCATACGCATTGTGTGTTTCTTGTAAAAGGTTCTGAGAACGAGCAACTTGACGATCAAGACTGGATTTGATTTCTTCTTTGATTGCTGTCACTTCTTGAATGAGAGTTTCAGCAGTGGAAAGGAACTGTTTGTGATCCGCAGTTCTATTGTTGTGTGGGCTAGAATACTCATTTCCACCTTCAGTGATATTCTCTCTGCAACCAATCGTTCTCTGGCTTCTAATCTTTCTACTCGTTTTGCTAGAGACCGCGGTCCAACAATGTCTGATTGTTTTGATTGAGAAATGGTGAATGCGGCCAGAATTTGGTCGAATTTTGATTGTAGGGAGAGAAATTCCTTCCGAGACACTGCCAGCTTCTTCTTTTTCTTATTTTCCTTTGGCTTTGAGGTGTAATGTTGGTAACCACTTTATTCGTCTTCTTCATCACAAATCATCACAAAATCGTCTGAATGAGCAGGTTGGTCAATTTCATCAACGTCCAAATCATCAAGTCCAAACATCGGACCCGAGCTGATCTCTATTGCGGTGCCATCAGCTTTTGAGTCATGATTTTCAGCAGTTGGAGGAGGCTTAGATGGACCAGAACCATCTTGAAGATTCTGATCTTGTTGCACCGTGGCTTCCATTGTGGACATCCATTCTTGAATCCGCAGAATATCATGGATAGTCTTCGCATTACTGAATGCATCAGCCCAGTACTTAGCTACAGTTTGGACATCTTTTTCCTGTTGCTGAAGTTGTTGAGTTTGCTAAGCCTTACGTGCCTAAAAAGCCCTGCAAAAAGCTGCATATTTCTTGATTGTTGATTCGGTAGTGGGTTGGTACCGAGTCTAGGAATCGTCAGAACAATAACCGTCAAATCCTTGAGTTCGCACTGGGGTGTCCCCCGGGATTGTGGATCCTTTCACATTGGTGCTCACCATGCCTAAACCACTTGATTGTAATGGTGGCGGAGTAGGATTTCCCGAGCATCCTTGGTCTCCTTGACCCGTAGTCAAGTGTGGCCTCGGCTCGATTCTGGCATGGGCAGAAGAAGTGCCCTGCAGTGGGTTATGTATTTGAAGTGTTTGTGTTACAGGAAGAAGGATGGAGTTCAACTCCTCAGGCTCAAAAACGTGTAAGTGTGCTGCCCTGGAGACCTTGGGGCGTGTCGCACCACTGAGATCCTCTTGGGATCCCGATGGGGTGCTGTCTCCATGTTCTGTTGAAATAGATACACCTTCTGTATATGAGTAGGAAAAGAGGGTAGTAGCGAATAAGCCTACGGGGGCTCTAAGGACTACCAGAGTCTTTCGAGAAACTGTGGTATGAGCCCGGTCACTCATTTGGCTATGACTATGGGAAAGTTTGAGCTTCTTGTGTCTGAAAAGATCACTGGAGTCGTGATTAGAGCGTTCTTTAACATTGATAGGGATGTCATGAGATTCATAGAGAGAGGGAGTCTCATCTGAGGATTCAATAATCCTTGTCTTGTGTTTCCTGGAGGGATTGTCACCCTTTGTGACTATGTTGTGGGGGGCTCTCTTAGAGAAAACAATCTATTTGCGACGCTTGGTTTGGGGAGGGTTAGATTGTTCTTCGGTAGGAGGGACTGAGGTGGAAACAAGAGCTGCGGTACTAGAAGGACCTTTGATTTTGACAGGAACTACAACAGCCTGACTAGGATGAGGTGGGGAGGAATGGTATGGGTCAATACCATCCGTAGCCTCAATGTGGTCAGTGACTTCACAAGAATTGAGTCCAATAGACTCTAGGATGTGTCTAGGTAGTCTCCTAAGAGGTCCAAAAACAGATTGATCTTTGGAAGGGGTGTACCATTTCAAGTCGCGGGTGATAAAGAGTGTGGAATCATCACCCATATGTATTTTCGCCTCCTTGTAAAGATCTGAGATGCAGAGAGACCAAAAACGAGCAAAGGTAAGCTCTATAGTATCTTGACAAGGATTCTCCTTTGGGATGTACTGTAGGAAGTCATCCCACTAGATTTGACCAAAGTTGACCGCGTTGTCGGTGAAGATGCTCCATACAAGCTCGAGAAGCTTGATCCCCATGTTGTCCGTGCCACCTGTTCTGCCAGACAAGCTTCTAATCACAAAGTGACAAATGAATTGCCACACCGTCGGTAACTGATTTTTCTTGAACTCACCAATTCCCTTTAGCTTCTTTTGGTACCCCATCTGGTACAGAGTGGTGATGATGTCGGAAGTGCTTGGTGAGAAAAACTTGATGTTGGGAGGAACTTTGAGATTAATGGCTTCTAGAAACTTGTTCTTTGTAAGCACGACCAGTGAATCATCGATTAAGTGCAGGTGCACTTCTTGAAGGTTATGGAGTGGTCGAAATGCAGAAAAAGTGCATTTGAATAGTGTGGGGAGTGGAACGACATCAGTGAATGCATCAAAAGGACCAAACAATAGATGAGATGGAATGAACTCGATCATTAGGCGAATTGCGTCATTGTAGTGAGGTTGATCGTCAAATACAGCCCTAAAGTTGCTTGAAGCAATGGCTGGGGATTGGACCTTGATCGTTGTGTCTGAGCCAGTTGGTTTCGTGGAACCTGAGGCCTTTGATTGCTTCTTGGAGACACCGGATTTCACCATTGTTAACAGAAAGATTTTAAAGAACTTGCAGGAAAGCTGTTTTGTGCAAGAGGGAAGAAGTTGAAGTTTGTTCGTCGATTAGGGATTCAGAAAGCATAAAGCTTTCTTGGGAGGAAAAGGAGGTTTTTATACCTCCGGATTTCAAATATTATTGGAATTAACTTTTTACAACTGGTAATGGTAAAAACCTTTGGGTTTTAGCCATTATCAGCCACAGAAAAATAAATCAAAAATAAAAAGGATTTGCGTGGAAACCGGGGCAATTAATGATTGTCAGGCCCACTATCACATGTTGTAAAATATGTGATGACGGGGTTTTATCCTTTTGAAAAAAGGAGAAGTTGAAACGAAATTGACAGTTTGGGGGCTATGAGACGTGACATAATAAACAAAAAGATTTTCTCAAAAGATTTCTTTTATGGAAAAACTAATTATTTGTTTTATAGCCCAAAATAGGTCTAACACAGAAAAGTGATTTTTTTTAAGAGACTGAAACGTTTATGCTACAAAACGAATGTTTCGCTTTTATGAGGAATTTTTATTTAATGGGAAACATTGAATATCACACAATGTGATCACAAAGGTTTATGAAGTAATCATGGAATCCTTTAATGAAACTGTGGTGAAAGATGATGACAACGGTTGAGCTATGGTATAACTGCGGTAGCTTGAGCTTAGGAAACACTTGATCAAACAGTTAGAAATAAAAGGAGTTAAGGACCCAAAAAATATATAGATTATATATGATTGTGGTATACAAGATATACCAAAACACATATAATGAGTATATTGTTCTAGAACCGCAGTGAAGAGAATGCTTCTAGAATTTTGTTTTGAAAAGAAAGGAAGCAAGTTCTTAACAAGAAGTTGATTGTGGTAGCTATCAATTCAAAAATAATTGCGGGTCAGGATTCATCATTTCTAACATTTCTATAAATCTATTCAATTTGGTGGCATCAAGTGCTTTTGTGAAAACATCAGCGATTTCCTCGTGTGTGGGAACAAAAATTAGTTCGATGTTACCTTTAAGTATGTGGTATTTGATAAAATGATACCGCAACTCAATGTGCTTCGTCTTTGATTAGTGAATTGGATTGTGAGAAATCGCAATTGCACTCTCTAAGTCACAATAAATTGGTACCCGCAGTATTCTGTACCCGTAGTCCATTAGTTGAGTCTTCATCCAAAGAACTTGAGAACAGCAACTGGCTGCGGCCACATATTCTGCCTCTACGGTAGACAATAATTTTGTTTCCAAAGAACTTGAGACACAATTTTGTTTCCTTGAAGACCAGCTGACTAATCTTCCTCCTAGAAATTAACAGTCACCGGAAGTACTCTTTCGATCTAATCTACAACATGCATTATCCGCATCGGTGAAGGCTTGTAGGCTGAAGTCGTTTCCTGCGGGGTAACAGAGGCCTAGAGCTTTGCTTCCCTTAAGGTATCTGAAGATTTTCTTGACTGCAGTCAGATGTGATACTTTAGGGTTGGCTTGGTATCAAGCACATAAGCCTGTGGCAAAAACAATGTTTGGTCTGCTTGCGGTTAGGTACATCAATGACCCAATCATTCCTCGATAAGTTTTGGGATACACTGACTCTCCGGTAGGATCAGCAGAGATCTTATTTCCAAAGGCCAACGGGACTTTGGCTGAGGAACAGTTGTCCAATTAGTATTTCTTTAGCAGCTCAGAGGTGTATTTTTCCTGATGGATGAAAATCCCTTGAGGGATTTTTTTTACTTGAAGACCTAGAAAGAAAATTAATCTCTCTATTCATGCTCATTTGAAATTTGCAGGTCATGAGCTTTGCAAAATCATCCACCATACTTTCGTCTGTTGAGCCAAAGATGATATCATCCACATATATTTGGACGAGCATTAAATGATTACCATTTTCCCTTCTAAATAAGGTGGGATCAATCACACCTCGTTTGTATCCGGACATGATATGAAACTATGAAAGAGTCTCATACCATGTCCATGGAGCTTGTTTGAGATCGTAGACTTCCTTTTCAAGATTGTAGCAACAGTTTGGAAGTTCATGACTTTTGAAGCCTAGAGGTTGTTGCAAGTATACCTCCTCCTTCAGTTCACCACTAAGAAAGGCACTTTTTACATCCATTTGGTGAACCTTCATGTTCTTATGTGCCGCATACACAAAGAAGATGTGTATGGATTCCATTCGGGCTATAGGGGCATAAGTTTCATCGTAGTCAACACCTTCCAGTTGAATGTACCACTTAGCAACAAGTCTTGCTTTGTTTCTTATCACCGCACCGGATTCATCAAGCTTGTTCTTGTAAACCCATCTAGTACCGACGATTGAGTGACCTTTTGGTTCGGTACCAGCTTACATACCTTGTTCATTTCAAACTCAACAGGTTCTTATTGCATTGATATGATCCAGTTGTGCTCCATGAGTGCTTCTTTAATGGTCCATGGCTCGACTGCGGACATGAAGGCTGCGTAATGGCAGTGGTCCGTTAGATCACTAGAAGAACGAGTTTATACACCTACGGATGGGTTACCAATGATTTGTCCTGGTGGGTGATCTTTCGTCCAGATGTGAAGACGAGTTTGAAGGTGATTAGAGGCTGTGGTAAAGGGAATATCTTCAACATCAGAGCATTCTGCGGTTGGAGATGGAAGTTCCCCTTGACTTGAGAGCAGCCCGCAGAAGAATCTTGGACTGTAGGAGCTTGAACTACAGCTGTGGAAGGAGGTTCCCCCGGAACTGCGGATGGGAGTTACCCCTGGACTGAAGATTGTAGTGGTGTTCATTATGATGGCATGTACGGAATTAGAAAAGATTTAGTGAATCATCATACAAACTCAAGAACACAAGGAGTAAATAATTCTTTTAAGCTTTCATTAGTTTTCATAGAAAGAGTACAAATGAGTCTTGCAAATTCTCTCTCTAAACTAATGCTCTCAAAGTGTTCATGTAACATACACGTTTTGAAATCGTGTTATGTAGTTTGAGGAGTTTATAATATTATGACATATTATGAGAAATTGAGTGTTGAGTTCTAACAGATAGTTTTTACTAGAAATGAAGTAAAACTATGTTTAGAATCACTCATAAAATATTGGAAGTCTTATGAGATTCCAATTAAAAGCCAAATAGTGAAATTTAGCGAAAATATAAAATTTGAAATAAGTAAAATTTTATTATTGAAAGTTGTAGATAATCTCGTTAGAAACGTATAGGCGAAAACCTCATCGAAATCCGAGTTGTAACGAAGAAGTTATGACCAATCGAAGATCCGCGATAAAACCGGCACGGTGCCGAATGACGTAAAAAGTGAGTTTTTGATAAACTACTTTTTAGCCTTAGTGATCTAAATGAAAGTCGTAGTATTCGTTAAACCGAGAAGTTCGATAAAAAGAACGCCAAAATCTGACTGCGTATGAGGAAGTTATGATTTTTACAAGTTTCAGCTTAGCAGTAGACAGCTAAAAACTCGAATTTTAGATCGAGTGATTTTTAGCCAACACAACCTAAACGAGAATCGAAGGTCTCGTCATTAGTAGTACAACGGTAAAAAGTCTGACGAAAACGGACGTCGGATGAAGAAGTTATGAATTTTTAATGGATTTACCAGTCCCGGTCTGTTAAAAATAATAATATAAAAATAAAGTCAAAATTTTCCGACAAAGTCTAAACGAAAGTTGTAGAGCATAATTTTCTCTACGCGTGCATATAAAGAACGTCAAAAACGGAGCTCGTATGAGAAAGTTATGGATTTTACAAGATTTGGCACAATTTTCGAGAAAAATCGCATGAATAGTGATTGCCACGTCACCCTCGCTCGGAGCTGGCCACGTGTTCGAAGCTGCTGCATGGCAGGTCCGAGAAGCGACGCGTGTCGCACAGGTGTCCGAAGGAAGCCACGTGATCCTCGCATGCACCCACGTGATCCGACCCGCGTGTAAGCTCCTGATTCGACGGAGGAAGAGGCCCAATCCGAAGCAGCCAACTCTCCGACCGAAGGTTCGCCCTGCTGCCGCGTGTTCCGAGCCTCACACACATGCCCCCCTCTCCTCACTTCGGATCCGAGGCTCGCACCTATATAAGGGGTGCGAGACCTCCCGGTTAGATGTTTGAATTTTGGTCTTTTTCATCCCTTTTCAACATTTTCTTACATTCCGACTTCCCCCGAAACCCCGGTACTTATTCCAAAGCCCGAAGCGCGCTCCGAGATTCCCTAGAAGCCCAAAAAATTTATCTTTTCGGTTTCGAAGCTCTACCTTCGCAGAGCCCGGTTTTCAACGAATAAAGTCATATTTAGAGCCGAAGTGCTGCCCAAATTACTATTTTAACCCCCGGTTATTTCACGGTGAGTTTAATATATAGGAACAATTGTATGTTATGTGTTATATGTGCTAAATGCTTTCCTGAGTTATTTTGGTTTTTATAGTCTTGATCATGTAGAGCATGTCTCGTATCACTTCTGGTATTGGCTTTGAGCCTCTGGCCATGTAGAGCATGTCTCGTATTATTCTGGTATCGGGTTTATGCCTTTGGCCATGTAGAGCATGTCTCGTATCACTTATGGTATTGGTTTTGTGCCTTTGGCCATGTAGAGCATGACTCGTATAACTTCTGGTACTGGCATAGGGCTATGTAGGGCTGAAAGCCTGTATATTCTAGCAAAATGATATTCCTGAGTATTTTTTGTGCCATTTGGGCCAAAGTGTTATTGATGTATATCAAGTATGAAAATTGTTATGTCTCCGTGATTGTATATCTTTGAATCAAATCATTGATTGATATGGAAAGTTGGTCACATGATTCACATATGCCTTTGTTGTTCCTTGTTCCTCTTTACTTCTGCCATACTGAAGTATATATATGGCATAACGTTATATTGTATCTATTATTGAACTCACTAAGCGTCACCGCTTACCCCTCTCAATGTTTAACAAATTTGCAGGAGATAAGTAACCAATATGGTTATATACTATCGGAAGATGTAGAATAGATTTTTGCTATTACTTTTGTACTTCGGTTTATGAATGTATAAAACTATACAATATCCTCGGTAGTTATGTAAAATATTAAAATATAGTCGGTTTGTATCCAATCCTTTGTAATCACTTATCAATGTAAGATATTGTTTTATAAATATGCATGTAGCATGTTTTGGAGTAACTATATTGTCAAGTATGAAAGTTTGGGTCTTTCAGAAATATGAAAGTATAGAAAGGGGTTCTTTCAGTTCATTAGATAAAATGAGTGCCACTCACTTCCATATAAAGGAAAGACAACTCATTACACACATACAAATTTGTAAGCCCTCAAGACATCCATGAGTGACTTTGCACCCTAACATTCTCCCCCTCAAAGTTAGGATTGGATGTCCGGCTTCAAATCCAACGAGCTCGCGCGATCAAGACCAAACTCCCCCTCGAAGTAACACCGATCTTCAAATCCGCAAAGAATACCCGAAAAAGTCGCTTCGAATACACATCATTCTCCCCCTTTTTATAATCAAAAAATGATTATAAAACCCATTAAGGGTGAGAAGCGCCCGAGGAATGAAATTCACCATACTCCCCCTTGATGTGTATCAAAAATGAATCACCAAAAATCTTCCACGGAAAAACAATCACGAAAAAGCCTCAAAAAATTTCCAATTTGTGAAATTTTTTGACTTTTTGGGTGAGTTGCAAGATTTTCCAAAATCCGGGTGAAAACCGTCAATAACAGAATTCCCCAGGGACCCGTTGCGCCAAAAACAGCCAAATATGCGAAACTCTACCCCATTTGTGAAACTGGGCATAAAGTGTAAATTCGCACAAACTGCAGGGACCAGAACTGTAAAATATTCATTTTATCAGAAAATAAGCCCAATTTCGAAGTTGGATAGTTGCTGCCAACTTTTCGAAACTGCAGGGACTTATATCGAAAATTCTGCATTTTTTACTTCCAAAATGTCGAAAATATGTCCTGATGTCGAATCTGGACTAATGCTGCCAAGATGTCGAAATTTCAGGGACCAATTTCGAAAATTCTGCCTTATTTCTTCCAAACTGTCGAAAATTATCCCAAATGTCGAAATTGGGTGAAATGTGACAAACTGTCGAAACTTTAAGGACTACTTTCGAAACTTTTATGTTTTCTTCTTCCCCAATTCATGAACTCGTGAACTAGGTAACGAAATCACAAAGCACCATTTTAACGAAACTTTTCTATCTTCTTCAATTCGTCAAAATCAAATACCATCGCCTTCGTTACTTAATCAAACACACCCATTTAAATCACAACTTTCGTTCTCATCATACAAAATCAGCTTCCCAGTCGACTCTAAATCACCAAACCAACATCGACTCTTTGTTTTTCGGTAACTAAATACATCATTCTTCGCTTTTAAACACACAATCAAACACTACTGTGATTATATCGACTCCAAATCGAGTTCGATTCCCAAACGAAAATCAAATACGTTCAACCCAATCATCCTATAGCGAACCATCTCCTTCCCATTCAATTCCAAATTTTATTCGACATCCAATTATCAACAAACCTTCGCTTTTCATTCAATAACCGCCATCAAAATCGAATTCGTCATGTTGATTCATGAAATTGATTCCCAAAAACGATTTTGAATTCATTCATCATTATCAACCTATCGATTCTCAAATCACGTTCGACATACAACCCAAAAGAAAGATCAAACCCTTCGTTTTTCCAGTCATCAACCCAAATCAACAACCATCAACATCACGATTCCATGCCTTAATTAACGAATCATGTACAACCCTTCGAAATCAAAATCTCAACCTCCAACATCGACCAAAAATCAACAATTAGAGTCAAATTCGATTGCCAAAGTTTGTTCGACCCCAAGACTTTATCCTCTAATCTAAATACGATGACTTTCAATTGACAATTTCTCAAAACTCTTTCGATTCAAACACCAAACATTTGATGAAGTCAAACCGGAACTCAAGAACAAACCGATTGATATCAAAAACCGATGGTACAACTAAGTAAAGCATGAGTACAATTTGAGTGATGAAATGATGAACGAAAATGAAGTGCTGGACTGATTTCTAATCCAAAGAAAAATCTAATTACTCAATTTTTGATGTGATAACGTGAGCGAGTAGATACCGAGAATCATTTTGATAATTATCTTCGTCGAATGAAAACTGAAATCGAATTTCAAGAAATTGAATTTTGCAATAATAGTCAAAGCCGAGAGTAGATACCGAGAATCATTTTGATAATTATTGCTACCATATTTGCATTCAGCACGTGGAATTCCTTTTATGACTTCTCCTTCTTTCTTATTTCTTCGTCTCTTTTGATACGTTGTAATCAATCAATCAAACAAATCTTTGGTTTGATAAATTGGACAACTAATTAATTCTCCAACTTCATTCTTTTCTTCATTTACAACGATATCCCTTTCACTTTTCAATCCAACAGTCAAGCTATAAAGAAGATATTCAAAAGTACATTCACTTTGAAAATCTTCACTCTGTATCATCCATTTCTCCATAATTGCTTCTTTTCTTTCGAATCAAACGATATGAACTTGGGTTTTCTAGAGAGAGAAAGTGAAAATCAAGAATATCTCTAGAGAGAGAAAGTGAATATGAACCAAATTCTAGTAAGAGAAAGTGGTACAAACAAGTATTCTAGAGAGAGAAAATCGAATTATGAATCAAATCAAGAAAAAATTCGATTTCTAGAACACAAAACACTCTCAAAACATGAAGATCAATAAGAATATGAAGAATCACCAAATCAAGATTGCCATCATGGATCAATTCTTGATCAAGTCAAGAACACCCTCTCTGATACCAATTGTAGTGGTGTTGATTATGATGACATGTACGGATTTAGAAAAGATCTAGTGAATCATCATACAAACTCAAGAACACAAGGAGTAAATAATTCTTTTAATCTCTCATTAGTTTTCATAGAAAGAGTACAAATGGGTCTTGCAAATTCTCTCTCTAAACTAATGCTCTCAAAGTGTTCATTAGATAAAATGAGTTCCACTCACTTCCTTATAAAGGAAAGACAGCTCATTACACACATACAAAGGAGTAAGCCCTCAAGACATCTAAGAGTGACTTTACACCCTAACACATTGATCATCGTGAGTGGGTAACAGGTCTTCACCGCTAACGTATTCAGCTCTCGGTAGTTAATACACATTCTGTGTGAACCGTTCTTCTTCTTCTTCTCGAATAGGATCAGTGCTCCCCAAGGTGAGCTACTCGGATGAATAAATCCCTTGTCTAGTAGCTCCTAAAGTTGCGTAGACAACTCCTGCGTCTCTAGTGGTGCCAAGCGATACAATGATTTGGCTATTGGAACCGATGTCGGAACCAGATCAATCCGAAACTCGACTTGCCTCTTGGAAGGCACTCCTGGGAATTCCTTGGGAAACACATCAGGGAATTTTTGAATAATGGGCACCTCACTCAACATCGTCGTTCCCTCCACCCGAGTATCCCCCACATATGCTAGAAATCCATAACAACACTGTTGTAGATATCTCTTAGCCCTCACAGTTGAACAGAGAGTTGGCCTACACAATGCTCTTTCATTAGGAACAACGAGTTCTCCCCCACGTGGGGTTCGAACTCTCACTTGCTGACGCTCACAGTCAATCACGTCCCCATTAGGGCCCAACCAGTCCATCCCGGCAATAACCTTCGATCCTCACAGGGGAATCGACACTAAATCAATAGAGTACCTCTCGCTGAACAGAATCAAGACACACTCACGATGAACCCTCGAAGCACTCACAAAACAGTCATTCGCAATCTCAATCTCCAATGAGTAATCCAGGGATCTAGGAGCATCACTAAACTTCTTGATAAGTGCAAGAGATACGAAGGATCGGGTAGCACCCAAACCAAACAACACATGGGCAGCCATACCGTTGACCAAAAAGGTCCCTATATGAGATCAGATATAATCATAAGCATAAACAATGAAAGAAATAAATATATGAAAATCAGAGGTGGTCAACTGAAATGCCCTTCTCTTCACCACAAACACCTCCGTCTTGCCCTGACGGCCATTAGTAATCCTCAAAGTGCCTGGTGCAGGTGCTGCCACTGGCCCTCCTGACAACCTCAAACATTGGGCCTTCTTATGGCCTATCTGGTTGCAGTGAAAACAGATCAATGCACTCCGGGGGCAATCCCTACTCATGTGACATATCAGCCCACATTTATAACAACCGGAACCCATTGATCGACACGCCCCGTTGTGCTGCTTGCCGCACTTGCTGCAACGGACTCGACCCTGTTGGCGCTAGAGTGCGAATCAAAAACCTTGGGCATCTCCTCATCCACAGTGTATTGCAGAACCAAAAGAGCCCTCTCTCGGAACTTGGCGGTAATCTCCGCCACAGTCTCTATATTCCGGCGAAGGTCCTGAAACTCCCTCGCCAGCTGTTGCACCTCGATTGTCGGTGCAAACTCCATCTGAAATCTCGTAACGAACTCCTCCCAAGACATGACTGGCATAAGAGCAATCCCCACAGCTTGACCAATCTCATCCCAACCAATCACATGCCCGATCCCTCAATAAATAGGATGCAAACCCTACCTTTCCCCCTCAGGGCAAAAACTCATTCGCTGAGCATTCTCCATGTCAGCGATCCATCGTCGACTAGCAATGGGTCCTTAGCCCCAAAGAACTCAGGATCTCCACAAGATTTGAACTCCCGAAATGAAGGAGTTTGCGCGCCAATCTAACGTACAGCAATCTCGGCTCGAAAAGCTCTGGGCCGCTCATTCATGAGCTCCATAATCCCTTACTTGATGGTAGCAAACATCATGGGGGTACCATCCAAAATTCCACGAGTAACCTCGGCCGCAATAAGCTCACACAACCTCTCGTCAATCGGTTATGTGCCCGAGCCAAAGCCAGAACCTGAACCTGAACCTGAACTGGAACCTCCTCCTCGAGTAGTCATAACCATCCTCAAACTGAAACACAACATAGAAACAGTCAATATAAGACTCGAGGGGATTATAACTATATAGGTCTCCTTAGAGTGTCCAGGTCTATCCTTGTCTCAAGTACATATCATGTGCTTCCAGTAGTACGGGCCCAATACTACGTTCCACAACAATTTGTACCTTCCTTAAGAACTGTCCTAACTCCGCTTAGTCACTACACTGGGACTATATACTAATCTTATGCTAAACAACATACATATCCTAGGATCTCCTAGGAATCCTCAACTCACACTGCTCGCAATACCAAGAACCTCAATCAGCACCGTTGGTTGCCTTATGCATGCAAGTTCTACACAAAATGGATCACATAGACTGTCAAATGATGATTCTACCCTAAGCCCACAACCAAACAAGAAATAGGAAATAAGGAAAAATCAATGATTCTAGGGCTACATAATCCTAATTGTATACAACTTTGAAAGCATACACTTAGCAATTATCCGAGTCGATATCAATTCCAAGTAATACATAACATCCCATCTTCCTAGGCTGTACGACATCACACAATTCAGGAAATTCTATCATATTATTCCTGAAGATATCCTTAGTCCTACTCTAGCATGCAATTTACATATCAAGCATACTAATCATAATCCATAAGTATGTGTAATTTGGGAACCACTTACTTGAGCTCGGCTGATTGCACGCATCACGCCCCCTTTTTACTTAATAAAAATCTTTTAGAAAATTCAATTTCCTTTTTCTTTGAAAACATTATCATTTCCTTAGTTTGAGTTCTGACACATCCGAAAGTATTGTTGAATCCCTCAAACCAAGGCTTTGATACAAACTTGTAACATCCCAAAAATCACGGATAAAATTTTCAATTTAACTTAACCGGAAACAAACAAGTATTCATAACATTTCTCCAAACAAAGTATGTCAACTTAAAGTAATCATAAGATTACAAATTCAAGTCATAAAGATAATGCGGAACACAGGTGGATGTGTTGCGATCATGCCAGGCCTTTCCCTTTTGTACCGGAAGTACCTGAAACCATAAACATAACTGTAAGCACAAAACTTAGTGAGCTTCCCCAAAATACCACATACAATGAACATATACACATAACAGCACATGGCTGTGTCAGGTCCGTAACAATCCCATATGACAACATGTAGCTGTGTCGGGTCCGTATCAACCACCGAGCCCGTAATGACTCCGAGCCCTGTTTGGCTCTATATATATATATATATATATATATATATATATATATATATATATATATATATATATATATATATATATGTGTGTGTGTGTGTATATCATTCAATCTTATCACACATAATCATATAATCACATACATCTAGGACATATCAGTCAGCGGGCCGACCTTGGTGCCTTCGACCTACTAGTGTGGTAAGACGACTCACCTCTAAAAGAAGATAACCGAACCACACACTCGAGTTGCTGCTAACACGGCTCCTCACACTAAGTATATTTCAAAAATAACCCTAATTACTAATACGAGGTTTTAACCCATAATAAGTGGTCCAGTAATCCCATTATCCTAATTAGGGGCAAAAAGGTCATTTTGTACTTCCCATTCATCCCAGCCTAAAAATCCTAACTCCTATTGGTCCAAAGCCCAAAAGAACGGCTCAATAGTAGGAACTGATCCGTACACCCCGCATACTACTTTGTACGCCCCACATACACGCGGCTGATACAAGATGGAAGTCAGGGTAGAGGTGCAGTACGCGCATCGTAGATCCTTTTACGCCTAGTATACACACTCTGAATCAAAACTCTCATTAAGGTCTTAATGCCTTAAGACCTTACGTCCAAACTTCAGGTTTGAGCTTAATAAAACATCTACGGCCATAAAGTTCCAATCTTTATGCCTTTGCATGGCTACAAGGAGCCGAACACTAAAACCCTAACTTATTCAATCATTTGCCACACCATAACTCTTGCATGGAAGCAAAACCAAGATCCAAGCTTGCACTTTTATGACTTGAAATACCCTAAAGTGTTTGAAAGGATAGCTTACAGGCTTTGGAGTACCTCATACTTAAATAGACCTAGGTTTTGGGACAAAAGGGTAAAAATCTAAGCTTAACCAAGATCTACAGAAACATGCATCAAGGTTGGAGCTTTATACCTCCAAATGGTTCACAATGAAGAGAAAATGTTGGATCCAAGGACTTGAGAGCAAAACCACTTCTTTGATGATCTTCCTTCACAAACAAGAATGCACAAAACTCAATCAAAAGATTAAAAATGCTCAAAATAGGTTACGGTTTGGAAGGGAATCGATATGAGTGATGGAGACTGATAAGAGGAAGGGTTTTGGGGCTGTAAGGGTGTTTAAATAGTGCATAAACCCTAAATATTAGGGATTAGTCCTGACCACATACGCCCTACGTACCAGTGTATGCTCAACATACTCGTGCGAGACCAAGTACGGCCAGCGTACCACCATATACGCCCAGAGTAGCCATGCTGCCCAAAAATACAAAAATGCCATTATGGACCTCCTTGCAAACAATTCATATACTAAGAGGGAAAAAGGTAAATACCTAGAAGAACAAGGTGTTACATTATGTTTCATAAACAAATATTTTATTCTATTTTCTTTGTCAGAGCATGGGATATGGCACTGTTAAGCCATCATTATTACTGAGGTGGCACCCAAAATGCCGTCTTAATGCAATGGAGACCACCCCCTTGGTCGTTAAGGTGGTGTTAAGTTGGTTCTCGTTGTGACGAAGACGGGATAAAACATGTAATGTGATTGGCTGTAATTTTTGTACCGTTATCATTGAAGATTAAAAAAATTACTTTTCTTACCTATAAATACATAATATCTACCCTTTTCAATTCACACAACTCTTCTATTTTCTCTATATTCCATACAATTTCAAAACTTTTCAAAAAAATTATGGATCCTTTTGTCGAGTCCAACGATGGCGGTGACGATATATTCATCACTATGATTTACCGGTATTGTACTAATGAGATACTACAACCAGACCCAACCCCTTTACTAACAAGACGTGAGATGTTAAATAGAAATCGTGAAAAAGGACACGAACGTCTACATCATGGTTACTTTGCTTATAATTATGTATATGGGTAAAAGGAGTTCTAAAGAAGATTTTGTTTGAGTAGGAATGTGTTCCTATGAATCGTCAACGCCTTGAAAATCCGGTATCGTTTCTTTAATTTTAATACATATTTATTATATTTTTAATACAGATTTACTATATTTTAATACATATTTTTCATATAAATTTACTATATTTTTAATACATAGTTAATATATGTTTAGGTATATATTTTTTCAATTGAGATATGATGCTAGAGGTATGCAATGATTCGTAACATTGAAGAAATGTATTGCGGCCATTCGTTTGATGGTTATGGGGGAGTCATCCAATATCATGGACGATTATATGAGAATGTATGAAAGAAGTGCGAGGGAAACTTTGTATAGATTGTAAAACGGTGTTTATTGAAACATTCAGAGACGTATATTTGCAGAAACCTTTGTTTCATGATATGTAAGAACTAAATGTGGAACATGAAGAAAGACATAAGATTCCTGAAATGCTTGGAAGCATTGATTTCACACACTGGAAATGGAAAATTTGTCCAGTAGCATGGAAAGGGAAGTATGCAAGTGGTCATCATGGATCACCTTCGTTGGTACTAGAGGCTATTGTTTCCAAAGATTTATAGATTTGGCATCCATTTTTTGGGGTTGTAGCTCCAACAACGACGTCAACGTTCTTGATCAGTCAACAATATTCGACGATCTTTTATCAGGAAAGGCATTGGATGCTCCTTTCACAGTGAACGGAAACAAATACAACTTTGGGTATTACCTTACAGATGGAATATATCCTACGTATTCAGCATTCTTAAAGGCATTCCAACACTCGGTTGAAGCAAGAGATAAATTGTTCAAGAGAAGACAAGAAGGAACACGTAAGGATGTGGAATGTGCTTTTGGAGTTCTAAAGTCAATGTAACACATAGTTGAACATGCGACACGACCATTGAACTTAGAAAATCTACGATATATTACGTATGCATGTATTTGATGGGTTTTATAGGTTATAAAAATACATATGAGCGGAAAACACATAAACCCTTAAGTTCACATGCAACCTAGAAAGGATCTAAGTTTTTTTTATTGATAGCAACTAACTATGAATATCAAGAAACCCTAGTGAACCCCTACTATTATCAAAATTCATGTAGGAGTGTAGATACATACCTTTTGATTATTATAGAAAATTATCAAATCAAAATCCTCTTGAGTTCCTTGGAAAGCAAGCACCAAAAACTTGAATTCCTCTAATGGCTTATACCCAAAACCCTTGTAACTAGAAGACTTGAGGAGAGGGGAAAAGGAGAGCATATTTTCAGCTCTATGGGAGTAATAAGTGTGCACATGAAAATAAGAACCTTAGGGGTCCTATTTGTAGCTGATAAGGAAAGCCTTGGATTACCCTAATTGCATATTATAACATATGGTAATTATCAAACTCATTATTTATCAAAAAGGACTCATTCTAGAAACTTTAAGAGGCTTTCCAAAACCGTCCCCCTATCAGAAGGTTCTGGAACCTCTATTCTTAAAATATTGAACAATTACACCTTAGCCCATGCACTTTCAATTACTTCTAATTAACCCGAAGTTAATTTTAATTTATTTTTGATTAATTCTTAATTAACTATTAATATTTCAAATTAATATATTAACCATATAATATATATTAATAAATTATTTATTTCAATTTTTAATTTTAATAATCAGATAAATTAATTAATCAACCTCTCTCTCCAAAAGTCATTCTATTCAGTTACTAGATATGAAGGCAACCCAAAAAGGACTTTTCTTCTAATTCAAGAATATACCAATTTAGTTATTGGCTTAGACACGTTAATCCAACAGTCTCCTACTTGGATAAGAAAGTAACTACAATTGCAAGTATAGACCTTGAAGTCAACAGCAAAGAGTGCTTTCCAAACCCACCACCAAACTCTTATATAAATCAACTATTAGCCCTAAGATAAATGATCAGCTATCCCTTCGTTCTTCATGATATTGTATGGACACGAGAAATGGATAAGAGTCAATCTCATCGTCCAAGATTTTGTTTCATAATTCTTAATTTTTAAAGACTTTATTGGACTTCAAATTGAGCACATCAATTAGTCATGGTTGGGCCCAACACTATATAGTCAACACCAAATCATCGAGGAGCACAATGATATCGCTTATCCTATTAGGGAAAAAGGAAAAAATAAACTTTGACTACATAACTACAATCTTTACTCACAAAAATCATATATTATGCTACGTTTTATAACATCAAGTTACTGATGCGTTTACGCAACACCAATATACAACCCATTTGTAAATTACAACTTATGTATCTTCGTTTTAAGAATAGCATATTTTTTCATCTTAGAATTACTCGTGACTAGATCCATGAAGTAATCTCTAAGAGTGGGTTTATCTAATACTTAAAATCTCAATTTTCAAAGTAATTATGAATATCATAGCAATTCCAATTGCAATGTCTTAACCTCAATCACATTCTACAATCAATTCATGATAATCTTAAGTCATTATTTACTTCCAAAAGTATGAACGACTGTGGAAGTTTTAATAATTCAAATTACTCAGGAAGTAAAGCATGCTAAATGAAACACAAGAATAAATAATTGAATAAGGCAGTACAATACTCATAAATAATTCTGTATTATTCATTCACCAAAGTCAACTACATTTGTTTTGTTACAAGTTTCAAAATATCATGTAACCACTAAAACTAACATCGTCTCTTAAACCTATGCTCCTAGCATGTTGTTAGTGTTTGACTCTGCTCAGGGCCTTTGTGAAAGGATCTGCAACATTATCTTCTGACGATACTCTCTTCACCAAAAGGTGTCCTTCTTCAACCCAATGTCGAATGTAATGGTACTTTCTTTTAATATGCTTAAATCTACCATGATCATTTGGTTCTTTTGTCAAAGAAACTATGCCTTCATTATCACAAAATAGTTCCATTGGTTCATGAATAGTTTGGACAATTCCAAGATCTCCAATAAAGTTATTCAGCCAAGTCGTTTCCTTCGATGCCTCACTCGCTGCAATGTACTCTGATGCACATGTAGAATCAACCACCTTGTCTTGCTTGAAACTCTTCCAAGTAAGTTCTCCCCCATTTAATAAGAATATCCAGTCAGCCTGCGAACAAAAGTTGCTTGGTCTTTTTGAAAGTCGGCATCACTGTAACTACTTACTCTTAATGTATCACTGCTGCTAAGAATTAGGAACATAGTCTTCTGTTCGTCGTAGATACTTAAGAATATCCTTCACTACTATCTACTGGGCTCTGCTAGGATTTCCCTGAAATTAACTAACCATGCTCAAGGCATAAGACACGTCAAAGTGAGTACATGTCATTACATACATGCTCGATTCTACTGCCGAAGCATATGGGACTCGGCTCATGTCAGCTATCTCTTCATCAATATTGGGACTTTGAGTCTTACTCAACTTAATAGAACTATGGATAGGTAATTGTGACATCTCCATTTTCACGGCCAGAAAAGACCGATTTTGTTTATTCTTGTTTGAAAATCAGAGTAACATTTTACATAAAAGTATTGCGGAATTTGTTCCCAAAATAAAAATATCATAAAATTTTATCAAAGCATTTCCGTAGAATGTATTTCATTAAAAAGACTCAGGATGTCATGTTCGATACATATCAAAAGCATAAACAGTACAAAATAAGTCTTACTACATTATTTCATATCTACAGGCCTATATCCGTAATCCCTCATCCAAAACATCACATCTATGCTCGAGCGCCACTACCTGTAATACAAGAAACTGAGTGGGTCAGGCTTGGGAGCCTGGTGAGCACATAGGGTTTTCAACCCACAAGAAATAAGTTATTTAATTTCATCAACCAACAATAACCCGATTACCCGTTCCCGTTATCCTCACTTTACGTCCCTAAACACCTATCATAAGGGACCTAGCCTAAGGATCATCATCGGGATGGACACTACTTCTAAGGGGATTCCTCAGCAATAAATGTCCTTAATGCAACCATGAGGGGGATGGAGTACACTGGTGAACACATCGTTCACAAACACCTACAGGTTGCGAGCCTGCTAGCGTTCCACTGGACTGTCTAGAAGAGTCCGTGGTCGTCATCCATACTCCGCTAGATGACAGAATCAACAACAACAATATCGAGGCCTCTCATCATTTTATCACACATCGTCTATTACATCTACCCATGTTTTACCCCAACATTTTGTAGATATAAAATATATATAAAGTTTAAATCATTCAAAACATGTATAAAATTGTTCATCCAGCATAGATAGCAAGTATACAGATAAAATTCACACATAGCACGTAATTTATATTAAATACTTCATATCTATGTCTAAGATGAAAGTAACTATGCACTCACCTGGTAGGGTGGTGACTCGGTACTCAGACAAAGCTTCGTTATCTCAAAACAATTTTTCCCTTGACCAAACCTAGTATCAATACCACTAGGGTTTTGTCTATCGTTAACCGCGACTAATTAATACTCTAGCTATTATTACTATTATATAAGCGTTAAACAACACTCTATATAACCCATAATAATAGCCCAAATAATTATTTTAAGGTCCTAATAATGTTACTATAATTAATTAGAAGCTATATTAAAAATAGCGTAGGCGTAGCTCACTTACAGCGGGTTTTATGGAAAACCGGGCTTTGCTTGGAGCAGCGTTTCCCAACCGAAAGACCTTTTTTCTCGGGACTCCGGGAGTCTTGGGGCTTCCTTCGGGTGCTAGGGGGTTCACTTAGGCTTTAGGGGGGGGGGGAGGGGGTTAGGATAGTCTAGAGAGAGAAAGAAGTTAGAGAGAGAAGGAGATTTGTGTGAAAAACTTGGAAGACTTCGCAGCCTTTTATAGGCTCCCATCTTCGGACGAACGTTGGGCGTTCAGCACAACTACGCTGGGCGTAGTTCGGATAAGGCTGCCAGCGAGCCTCCAGCTGTCTCGCACTCGGAACGGATAAGAACCGAAGTACGCTGGGCGTACTTGGCCTCGGACGCAGGGCGTAACGAAGGGTGACGCGTCAAAATCTGAAGCGAGGCTAGATTATCATCGGACGGCTGCAAATCGGCCACGTCATCAACTTTGCACCAGTTTTCGCATTTTCGAGTTCCAACTTCAAAATTTCGTATCTTCCTCATACAAGCTCCGTTTTCGACATTCTTTATATCCACGCGTAGGCGGGAACGTACTCTACAACTTTCGTTTAGACTCTGTCGGCTAATTTTGATGAAATAGCTCAAATGAAATCGTTGTCCAACAACTCCTGAAGTTGCGTCATAAGCTCCTTCATCTCCGTCGGTGCTAATCGATACGGTGCTTTTGTTATTGGTGTCTGTGACAACCGTCAAAATTCAAGTTAGTTCTAGATTTGATAAACTTAGTTGCACATATAGGCACAACACATATTAGACTTAGTAATTAGAAGCTAAGTTATAACCTACTAGAAACTTGGAAACAGATAGAAACAATGGATGGTGTACTTAGATTTCACCTTGATATGTGAATTCTACATCTACTAAGCTGTAGTGACTATCCATATTTGGATCACTCTTTGACTCGAACAACATTTCATGAATCATATACACACATCATGCACTTGACCTAGTAGTAGAAATTAGGTCAAAGTCTCATAGAAACTTAAGTCAAAGTCAAATACTAGGACTAGTATACTTGATTCCTCAATTTCGCTTGAATCTCGGAATCACTACATAGAGTGCCAATAAACCGGTAAAAATAAATTAGAAGCATTATTTCTAACTTTAATAAGAGTTAGAAAACCCAAAAATAATTTGAAGTCTCAAAAATTTAATTAATTTTGATATCCAAAGACTTACATACTCTCAAAAACCCTAAATGCCCTAAAAACTCACATTTATAAACTTTAACCTTAAAAATTCTAGAAAAATAATTATGAAACTTATAATATGATCTTATAATAATTAAAATTATGAAAATATAATCAAGGAAAATAAAATTTTAAGTCATTAACATTTAACCTTAATTTATAAGTCAAAAATCAAGGTTTCATGAGCAAAAACTTGGTTAGGGTGTATATTTTATAAAAAGTTTGATATTTTTATAAAAGAATTGAAATTTTTATAAAATTAAAAGGGAAGGAGGGCATAATACTCTCAAAACCGTCCACCCTCTTCCCAAGATGTTTCCCCTCTTTCCAAAACACATAATCACTCCTCTCTCACACTCCATCTCCTTCACTTCTCTCTCTCTCTCTCTACACTCTCTCTCACACTCCACCCTTTCAACTCTCAAACTCTCCTCCTCTCTCTCCAAACCCACGAAAATCATCAGCCAAGAACACCTCTCCACACTCAAATCTTCATCTTCTAAGGTTGTTCTTCAAGGTATTCACGAAAATCCTTCATTTTCCTTACTTTTCCTTCTTGTTTTTAAAGGGTTTTCTTGTACTTCTCCTCCTTCTACACCATTCTTTATGAACATTCATGAACATGTTCATGAATGTCGTGTTTGATGATGATGGTGGTAGGGTTTCACCCAAGAACAACATGCATGTTGTTTAATGGTGAAATCCAAGGACCAAAACCTATGTCAAACACTAAGGTTCGGATTTTTACAAGTTTTAAAGGCTCATACACCTTATGCATTCAAGTATTTCCTTTAAAAACATCACTATAACAAACGTATGTCCATGCATGATCTTCAACCCGTGATGCATGTGAAGAACACCAAGCTAAAGAGCTTGATGATCAAAGTACATTGTTAATAGTGCATGTAAATGATTTTGTCTAGAAAAATATCTAAAAGTTCTTTTCTGTTCAAATCAAAATTTTTCCAGATTCCCATTAAGGTAATATGAATATCTGGAAAATCCCAAGAGTTTTTATCGTTTCCTTGATTTATTAAAATTGTTGCAAGAAAACAAGGGCATAAATCACATAAAATACTTCCAGAGGTCTATAAATCCGGAATAAATTCGTGGATGACCCCTATGGTGAATAATGACCTCTCATTAAATTTCATCGATTTATGTTGCTGTTTAGTATGATTTTCGATTTTCTTTTTGTTTGGGTGCAATAAATCACAAAACCACTTTAAAGAGTGTGAAAATTGTATATAACAATTTTCGCAGCTCTTGCCTATGGTGGGAGACTCAGAAAAATAATTTCAGAATTTTTCATCATGCCTTTCTATTTTTCCCAATTTTTGGTAGTTATAATGGCCTAAAAATAGGAAAAATAGTTCTGATTATCCAAAATTCATGAAAATTTACCAGAACATCATGTTGTACATTAGGAGGATACATAAAAATTTTGATGATTTTCCTCTACTGTATACTATTTTTCTCCTATTTTCTAAGGTTAAATACACTTAAATACACTTAAATACACATAAATACCCAAAACCGGATTATACAATATGAAAACCACTTTTGGTATTTTTCCCAGATTACTTACACTGTAAATGATGTTACAAAAATTTTTGGTAATTTATTTTAACTGTTTGTTATTTATTCTTCAATTAATGATTATTTAAGGGGATAAAACAAGGAAAAATAGAAATAACCACTGAAAAATATCTTTTATATTTTTCCCAGCCTAGTTATGTATAATAACAGTTAAATAAAAAGTTTGAGTAATTTTGGAAACTGTTTTCTATTTATTCCAATTTTTATTAGAATAAATGCTCAAAAATCATAAAATATAATTAAACAGCTTGGAAATCCATTTTTATATTTTTCCTAGCTTAGTTATGTATAATAACAGTTAAATAAAAAGTTTGAGTAATTTTGGAAACTGTTTTCTATTTATCCCCATTTTTATTAGAATAAATGCATAAAAATCATACAATTGGGTTAAACAGTTTAGAAACCCCTTTTTATATTTTTCCCAGCTTAAGTATGTGTAATGACATTGTTATAAAAAGTTTGGGGTATTTTCATAACTGATTTCTATTTTTCATGAATTTGTATCTATTTAGAGAATTAAATATGTGAAAAATGGTTATACATATTCATAATCCATGAAAATTTATCTAGAAGTCTTTTAGTACATTTAGAACCAAAATCTGAAGTTTGGTAATTTTTATTAACTGTTTAGTATTTTTCATGATTTTATGGTTATTCAAGAAACTAAAATCGTGAAAAATAGTCAGACAAATCAAAAATTCAAGAAAATTTATCTTAAGGTCTTTGACTTCAATTAAAACTTAAATGCAAAGTTTGGGAAAGTTTAGAACTAAATTGATTTAGTTTTGAATATTTAATCATTGGAACACCTCTAAAATGTTAAATATTAACATTTCAATAATGGAAATTTTCCACTTAAATTGTTATATAACAATTGATTCTTTGAAACTTAATTTCCACAGAAAAATGTTTGTAACTTATCAATATTAAATTTTGACACATTATTGGCATAATTCTATTGTAGTAGTACGTATACTAGTGTTAGATTTTGATTAGAGACTCACTAGCGAATACCATTATTGTAGGAATCGGTAGTGGTACACGTGGAACGTAGTTCAAGGCACCATTTGCATCATCTAAATGTATTGTGAGTATTCACCACTCCCCTATTTTCGGTTTTTAAATGTTTTGGGGTGGAAAAGCATGTCCTAAACTATTTATATTCGTTGTATTTAATTGACTCGTATAAACTTGATTACTATATTTTGCATATTGTGAGTATTCACGCACTCCCCTATTTTCAGTTTTTATGTTTTGGGGTGGAAAAGCATGTCCCGAAAAACTATTATTTGAATGTTGTATTTAAATTGATTTGTATCAAACATGATTGTTATTTTATTGCTATGTCTCTCTATGTATGTCTATGCAACACGGAACATGAGAACTTATCGTACTAAGGCCCTTCCCTTATCTCTAACCATTAACTCTTTGAGCCAATGGTCATTATGGATAGCGCTATTAGGAATTGACAACTCCTCACTCGCCCTATTGCTGGAGTGCATGATACCATATTCATCTATGGAACGATAAGCATAGATCTTGATAGGGCTTCAGTCATAGGTTTGGTTGAGACTCATTGTTTGCTCATACACATACAAACTCGTTACTCATTATAGCAATAAACTTGTTATTTATTATGGCAATAAACTCGTTTATCAATTATAGCAATCAACTTTGTTTCTCATTATAGCAATGAACTTTGTTTCTCATTATAGCAATGAATTCTATTTCTCATTACAACAACGAACTGTTATTACTGAAAACTTATATACATGTTTTAGCAATGAAATTGTTTGCTCCTTGTAGCAACGAAATTGACTGCTCATTTTAGCAATGAAACTTGTTTACTCGTTTGAGTAACGAACTTTATCTTCCATGAGAATATGAACGTTGCATCTCATTTGGGCAACATACTTTATCTCTCATGATGACAAAGAACTTTGTTTTTTTGTACAAACTTATTTACTCATTTTAACAATATACTTTTATTTATTGGAAACTTTTATCAAAACTTTGATTTCAATTCATGGAGCCAATATTATTTTGTTTATCTGTGAGTACTCACCAACTATTTTTATAGTTGACGCTCGTTTTACATGCTTTTTCAGGAATCATCGAGTAAGTGGCACTTAGGGACACTTCACTTTTAGGAGCATTCGCATGTGTTGTATTTCAATTTACATTGTAATTTCTTTTAAAAGTTGTTCAAACCCATTGTGAATTTATAATGATTTTTAATACTATGGTTGGTGTTGTCTTTTAACTTTTGCGATGAAACCTTTTGTACTGCCACGCCCTGTGTTTCCGCTTTAGCGGGGTGTGACAGAAAATGGTATCAGAGCCGCAGGTTATAGAGAATACCGGTTTTCCTTTGGAGAACCACAACTATAGCCAAAAAATTTCTAAGCGTTTTTAAAATACTGAACATACTACTGGTATAACTAATTCGAGTACGCATTATTGGACTTTAATTAAGTATAGCCTGGCCAACTATGCTTAATTAAGGAAACTTAATGCGAGGCTTGAAACGGTTATAGTAGAATTATGTTCAAAACAATTTTCAACTTAAACTTTTGAAAAGCAAAATTTTTGGTGTGCGTACGGGCATTGCATATTATAGGCATTCATCTAGATACACTTAGAAACTAAGCGCACTTTTATAACAATGCCTTTATTTAGAAATATTCTTGTCCCTTATCAAGTGCTAGGTTAACCACTTAGGTTATATCACTAGCCACCCTAGGAGCAATGCACTTAGTACTAAGAATGGGTATTCCTCGGTAGCTATTGAATTTAGATGTAAGATTAGTAGCTAGATATACACTAGTAATTATCTTAAGTCGAAACATATACCAATTATTCCTCAATACCTCTTCATCGTCTTCAAGAGTTAGAACTAGGAAAAAGCGTTTCGATACCGACACAAATGATAATTGGAGCATCTCGTAAGGAGGTAGATGAGTCACCACTAAGTAATCACTTGTATACCATTGGTGGGCATTCCGGATTCGACTCACAAGGAGACACGGAGGTTTAACGCATACATGAGACCTTATTACTACGCTACGATTTAGCTCTACGTTGTTTCCACCTTGAGCTTAAAACTTAACATAGGATGTCCCTTTGACCTCTATAAAAGGTCGTAAACTGCATTGACACCATAAAACGTTTTTCAAACAATTTTCTTGCCCTTTATCTTAGGGAAAAAGACATCGGTACTCGTCTTATACTCGCCTTGTACTCGCCTTAGTATTTAGGTACGATCAGCTACACTAATATACTTATTCCTTACTTCTTAATCTTCCATCGAAAAATTATTTCGCTTCATCGGTTTTATTTATCATCAATAAAATATTTTATAACCACTTCAATCAACTTAGTAGACATTTCTTAACAATGTAAGCAATATTCTCGCTAAAAAATCTTTTGACAACTTGCTTTAACTTAACACTTTTCTTCAAAACTCAATTTAACCATTATTGGTTTTAACCTTGCTATTTCAATTTTATTTCAAATCCATTTCAATGGATAGATGTGTTTTTAAGGGCATATAAACCATTTTAAACCTTGCTTACCATTTTGACACGTTTTCGAAAAACTTAGAAACATTTTCTTTTATAAAAGTGTTTAAACTCTACTCTATAAAACTTAAACATATAACATTGAAGTCCTATTATATGTAAAAGCGTCCTCGGATTTTCCAAACCACTTTTGCTTTGACACATTTAACCGCTTTCTCATTTAGGCATTGTAATTTACTTTAATGTGTTTTCTCGAAAACACAACATGATATTTATGCAAATGTCTACTTCAAACATGTTTATAAGACATATCTAACGCTTGTAATTCAAAACAAACCTTATTTGTGTACTTTGCTTCAATATAGTTTTATAATCTATAAAGATTCTAAAATATAAAGCATTGCAAAACTTAGTGTTCACTTTTAAATTTCCAGTGGCGCACTTTCGACAATGCACAATTATTCATCTAAATATGTTAAGTCTTTACCTTATCCGTTTAACCATTGTTAGACTCCAGTCAAAAAGGTCAAAGCTGTCGGAATTTCAATTACAAGTTTTAGTGTTTCTTCTTTTTCACAAATGGAGTTTAACTTAATATATAACTCATAAATTTTTAGAAAACACTTTAAAACTCCCACATGTCTATTTAATCATCAATATACATCAAATATTGAAGTTTGAAATATATCTCAACCTGGTTTTAATCTACCTATAGGTATTGTTCTTATAATTTTAACAATAACAATCATTGCCGCCGCTACCTTCCTTTTTCTTTCCCCCGCACTTGAGTTATTGCTCTCCTTATGATTTTAGATCTCGCACACCCATAATAGTAACATAATACATTGTCTAACTTTGTTTCTGTCTATTTTGCTTCTCCTGGTATCATGTTTGTACACATACATACTAAAAGTCTATCCTTTCGTTTTGAGCGATTAATACACGTATAGCCGTGAGGAAAAATTTTTATTTAGTCAACTTTGATACATTCAATTACGCCTTTTATCATATATATCTTGTTTTTATTTTGAAATCTCTATAAACAAGTGATCCTTATTTACATTTGCTCTTTCGTTCTAAATTCAGAAACTTGATATAAAATGCAATTTTCATTGTATTTTTCCTTATAATTAATACACAAGATGAATACTCTTATGCTTATAATTTTTCTATATCCGGAAAATATATGTGAAGGATATGTATCCTTATGTTTCTTCTTTTCTTTAAATACATCAAGAATTTTGAATTTTACGATTATCTATTCTCTAAATGATTGTTTTTGTAGAAACACTAAACTATGAATGCCCTATTTTGAAGATTGACATTTTCACACCTTTCTTAAAATAGTAATTTACTTTGCAATTTTCAGTGAGTTCCTAAACTCTCAAGCTTGTTTTCATAAGTATTTTGACTCCTCGTAAACTTAGATTTGTCCTGACTTAGACAATTAGTCAAATTTTCAAATAGCGTAATATCAATAATTTCAATAATAAAAAAAAAATTCCCTTAATGACAACTTAAACCTTTAACTTTAATTAATCTTTATATTATTTTACTACTTTGTTGGATCGCCACACATGTATCTTCATTATCTTGGAATTATTACACATTTTGATAATAGTAAGATTAATTATCATTTCTAAACAGACATTTTGATAACAATGAGATTTTTAATCACTTCTAAACACTTAAAATGCTATATACACAATGTGATTTAATTTATCATAAATTTTCATCGCCTCCATTTGCACCAATGACTCTCTAAATATATTTATCCTTCGAATAAGGTTTTATTATTGTAAGAGTAACCGTAGTAGTAATTATAGCCTCGGAGATGCTCAATCATTTCGTAATTTATTTTGTCGACGACACTTAATTAGCCTTTACATTTGAGATGTACCAAAACTTCGTTGCCTACCCTTACTACGTATTTTTAGGAACTTACCCTCGACCGCTTCTCTTTCATTCGTGGTACCCCTTCTTATTTTGGAATATAACTTTTCCAGATTTAGTAGCCAACCCGAAAGTGAACAAATTATTCCTAATCTCTTCTTTTTTTTTTAAGCGGCGAAGTTACACTTAGTGTTAATTTAGAATGCGACTTAAGCATCAATGCGGATTTAACGCTCAGTGCAGTTGGTGCTTCAGCAAAACTTATAACGTTCTTTTAAGTTAGATAATATCTAACTATATAATCTTTTTCAACTAGGTCGCCATGGTTGGATCATGATTTCCATGATCCTAATTTCTCGCAATCTAGACTGTAGAACTCGAATTAGGGAAAAACATTAATTTGATTATAGCTAAAGAGTTGGGCTGTTCCCTTGAGGAATTAACCCAAAATAATCAAAGAGCTCTTCAAGTCATCATCTCTCCAATTATACAATTGTATTCGGCTGAGTTCTAATAGAATGTGTCACGAATTGAATTTCGGGACGAAATTCTTTCAACCGGGGGAGACTGTGACAACCGTCAAAATTCGAGTTAGTTCTAGATTTGATAAACTTAGTTGCACATATAGGCACAACACATATTAGACTTAGTAATTAGAAGCTAAGTTATAACCTACTAGAAACTTGGAAACAGATAGAAACAATGGATGGTGTACTTAGATTTCACCTTGATATGTGAATTCTACATCTACTAAGCTGTAGTGACTATCCATATTTGGATCACTCTTTGACTCGAACAACATTTCATGAATCATATACACACATCATGAACTTGACCTAGTAGTAGAAATTAGGTCAAAGTCTCATAGAAACTTAAGTCAAAGTCAAAGACTAGGACTAGTATACTTGATTCCTCAATTTCGCTTGAATCTCGGAATCACTACATAGAGTGCCAATAAACCGGTAAAAATAAATTAGAAGCATTATTTCTAACTTTAATAAGAGTTAGAAAACCCAAAAATAATTTGAAGTCTCAAAAATTTAATTAATTTTGATATCCAAAGACTTACATACTCTCAAAAACCCTAAATGCCCTAAAAACTCACATTTATAAACTTTAACCTTAAAAATTCTATAAAAATAATTATGAAACTTATAATATGATCTTATAATAATTAAAATTATGAAAATATAATCAAGGAAAATAAAATTTTAAGTCATTAACATTTAACCTTAATTTATAAGTCAAAAATCAAGGTTTCATGAGCAAAAACTTGGTTAGGGTGTATATTTTATAAAAAGTTTGATATTTTTATAAAAGAATTGAAATTTTTTATAAAATTAAAAGGGAAGGAGGGCATAATACTCTCAAAACCGTCCACCCTCTTCCCAAGATGCTTCCCCTCTTCCCAAAACACATAATCACTCCTCTCTCACACTCCATCTCCTTCACTTCTCTCTCTCTCTACACTCTCTCTCACACTCCACCCTTTCAACTCTCAAACTCTCCTCCTCTCTCTCCAAACCCACGAAAATCATCAGCCAAGAACACCTCTCCACACTCAAATCTTCATCTTCTAAGGTTGTTCTTCAAGGTATTCACGAAAATCCTTCATTTTCCTTACTTTTCCTTCTTGTTTTTAAAGGGTTTTCTTGTACTTCTCCTCCTTCTACACCATTCTTTATGAACATTCATGAACATGTTCATGAATGTCGTGTTTGATGATGATGGTGGTAGGGTTTCACCCAAGAACAACATGCATGTTGTTTAATGGTGAAATCCAAGGACCAAAACCTATGTCAAACACTAAGGTTCGGATTTTTACAAGTTTTAAAGGCTCATACACCTTATGCATTCAAGTATTTCCTTTAAAAACATCACTATAACAAACATATGTCCATGCATGGTCTTCAAACCGTGATGCATGTGAAGAACACCAAGCTAAAGAGCTTGATGATCAAAGTACATTGTTAATAGTGCATGTAAATGATTTTGTCTAGAAAAATATCTAAAAGTTCTTTTCTGTTCAAATCAAAATTTTTCCAAATTCCCATTAAGGTAATATGAATATCTGGAAAATCCCAAGAGTTTTTATCGTTTCCTTGATTTATTAAAATTGTTGCAAGAAAACAAGGGCATAAATCACATAAAATACTTCCAGAGGTCTATAAATCCGGAATAAATTCGTGGATGACCCCTATGGTGAATAATGACCTCTCATTAAATTTCATCGATTTATGTTGCTGTTTAGTATGATTTTCGATTTTCTTTTTGTTTGGGTGCAATAAATCACAAAACCACTTTAAAGAGTGTGAAAATTGTATATAACAATTTTCGCAGCTCTTACCTGTGGTGAGAGACTCAGAAAAATAATTTCAGAATTTTTCATCATGCCTTTCTATTTTTCCCAATTTTTGGTAGTTATAATGGCCTAAAAATAGGAAAAATAGTTCTGATTATCCAAAATTCATGAAAATTTACCAGAACATCATGTTGTACATTAGGAGGATACATAAAAATTTTGATGATTTTCCTCTACTGTATACTATTTTTGTCCTATTTTCTAAGGTTAAATACACTTAAATACACTTAAATACACATAAATACCCAAAACCGGATTATACAATATGAAAACCACTTTTGGTATTTTTCCCAGATTACTTACACTGTAAATGATGTTACAAAAAGTTTTGGTAATTTATTTTAACTGTTTGTTATTTATTCTTCAATTAATGATTATTTAAGAGGATAAAACAAGGAAAAATAGAAATAACCACTGAAAAATATCTTTTATATTTTTCCCAGCCTAGTTATGTATAATAACAGTTAAATAAAAAGTTTGAGTAATTTTGGAAACTGTTTTCTATTTATTCCAATTTTTATTAGAATAAATGCTCAAAAATCATAAAATATAATTAAACAGCTTGGAAATCCATTTTTATATTTTTCCTAGCTTAGTTATGTATAATAACAGTTAAATAAAAAGTTTGAGTAATTTTGGAAACTGTTTTCTATTTATCCCCATTTTTATTAGAATAAATGCATAAAAATCATACAATTGGGTTAAACAGCTTAGAAACCCCTTTTTATATTTTTCCCAGCTTAAGTATGTGTAATGACATTGTTATAAAAAGTTTGGAGTATTTTCATAACTGATTTCTATTTTTCATGAATTTGTATCTATTTAGAGAATTAAATATGTGAAAAATGGTTATACATATTCATAATCCATGAAAATTTATCTAGAAGTCTTTTAGTACATTTAGAACCAAAATCTGAAGTTTGGTAATTTTTATTAACTGTTTAGTATTTTCATGATTTTATGGTTATTCAAGAAACTAAAATCGTGAAAAATAGTCAGACAAATCAAAAATTCAAGAAAATTTATCTTAAGGTCTTTGACTTCAATTAAAACTTAAATGCAAAGTTTGGGAAAGTTTAGAACTAAACTGATTTAGTTTTGAATATTTAATCATTGGAACACCTCTAAAATGTTAAATATTAACATTTCAATAATGGAAATTTTCCACTTAAATTGTTATATAACAATTGATTCTTTGAAACTTAATTTCCACAGAAAAATGTTTGTAACTTATCAATATTAAATTTTGACACATTATTGGCATAATTCTATTGTAGTAGTAAGTATACTAGTGTTAGATTTCGATTAGAGACTCACTAGCGAATACCATTATTGTAGGAATCGGTAGTGGTACACGTGGAACGTAGTTCAAGGCACCATTTGCATCATCTAAATGTATTGTGAGTATTCACCACTCCCCTCTTTTCGGTTTTTAAATGTTTTGGGGTGGAAAAGCATGTCCTAAACTATTTATATTCGTTGTATTTAATTGACTCGTATAAACTTGATTACTATATTTTGCATATTGTGAGTATTCACGCACTCCCCTATTTTCAGTTTTTATGTTTTGGGGTGGAAAAGCATGTCCCGAAAAACTATTATTTGAATGTTGTATTTAAATTGATTTGTATCAAACATGATTGCTATTTTATTGCTATGTCTCTCTATGTATGTCTATGCAACACGGAACATGAGAACTTATCGTACTAAGGCCCTTCCCTTATCTCTAACCATTAACTTTTTGAGCCAATGGTCATTATGGATAGCGCTATTAGGAATTGACAACTCCTCACTCGCCCTATTGCTGGAGTGCATGATACCATATTCATCTATGGAACGATAAGCATAGATCTTGATAGGGCTTCAGTCATAGGTTTGGTTGAGACTCATTGTTTGCTCATACACATACAAACTCGTTACTCATTATAGCAATAAACTTGTTATTTATTATGGCAATAAACTCGTTTATCAATTATAGCAATCAACTTTGTTTCTCATTATAGCAATGAACTTTGTTTCTCATTATAGCAATGAATTCTATTTCTCATTACAACAACGAACTGTTATTACTGAAAACTTATATACATGTTTTAGCAATGAAATTGTTTGCTCCTTGTAGCAACGAAATTGACTGCTCATTTTAGCAATGAAACTTGTTTACTCGTTTGAGTAACGAACTTTATCTTCCATGAGAATATGAACGTTGCATCTCATTTGGGCAACATACTTTATCTCTCATGATGACAAAGAACTTTGTTTTTTTGTACAAACTTATTTACTCATTTTAACAATATACTTTTATTTATTGGAAACTTTTATCAAAACTTTGATTTCAATTCATGGAGCCAATATTATTTTGTTTATCTGTGAGTACTCACCAACTATTTTTATAGTTGACGCTCGTTTTACATGCTTTTTCAGGAATCATCGAGTAAGTGGCACTTAGGGACACTTCACTTTTAGGAGCATTCGCATGTGTTGTATTTCAATTTACATTGTAATTTCTTTTAAAAGTTGTTCAAACCCATTGTGAATTTGTAATGATTTTTAATACTATGGTTGGTGTTGTCTTTTAACTTTTGCGATGAAACCCTTTGTACTGCCACGCCCTGTGTTTCTGCTTTAGCGGGGTGTGATAGTGTCGTTCCTGGTAGCAAGTCTATTCGGAACTCTACTTGTCTATCAAGCGGTAATCCGGGAAGATCTTCGGGAAAGACTTCCGGATAATCACACACCACTGGTATACACTGCACCTCCTTCTTTTCCTTCTTAACATCGATAACAAATGCGAAGTATGATGCACATCCCTTGGACAAACATTTTCTGGCTTTCATCAGGGAGATGATTCCAGAATTTACTCTGCGTTTGTCCCCATACACCATGAATGACTCTTTTCCGGGTGGGTTTACTCTTACTATCTTCTTTCGGCATAATATCTCGGCATCGTTGGCGCTGAGCCAATCCATTCCCAGAACGATGTCAAAACCGTTCAATTCTATGGGTAACAGCTCCTCGTGGAATTCGTTTCCATTTAAGTCGATGACTATGTTCTTAATATGATCACTAACAGGTACGAACTTGCCACTGGCAGCTTCCACAATTAGGGCATTATCAAGTTTTTCTACAGACAATGCTAATCTTCCTCCAAATCTATGCGATACAAAGGAATAGTTTGCTCCCGAAGCAATTAGTATATTGGCAGGCAATCCATTTACAAGAAAGGTACCTGAAGCGACGTCTGCTGCCTCCTTTGCAGCCTCGAGCGTCATCTGGAAGGCTCTTGCCTTCGGCTTTGGTGGAATGTTGGGTCTTCCCGCATCCTTCTTCTTCCGGCAGTCCCTCGAAATGTGCCCTTCCTCGCCACACCCATAACAGACTTTGTTGGTGAGGGTGCATTTATTGGCATAGTGCCCAGTCTTTCCACACTTAAAGCAGGTGACTTCTCCGTCGCATTTTCCGGAGTGCTTCTTCTTGCACTTGTCACACCACTTTGCTTCGGCTCCTCCTCCCTTCGAACCGGACTTCGAGAATTTACTTTTCTTGTTGGATCTTCATTCCTTTTCTCACCAACCTCGGTCCTCTCCAGTCCTCTTTCCTTCTGCTGGGTCTCCACATTCTTAGCTGCTCGAACAGCTGATTTCAAAGTGGTTGCCATCTTGACTGTCGGGCCAAAGTCGGCTGGCAGTCCATTTGCGAACTTCTCAATTTTGGAAAGTTCGGTTGGCACTAGGTATGGAAACAACTTCATCTTCTCCGTGAATGCAGTAGCATAGTTTTCAACGCTCATTCTCCTCTTCTTCAGGTTTTGGAACTCATTGCTCAGATCAATCATATCTATTTCTGAACAGTACTGCACCTTCAGTTGTTCCAAGAACTCATCCCATGACATCTTCAGGGCTTCTCCTTGCGACATTGTATCTGCCAGTAACTTCCTCCAACTCAAGACTCCAGTTTTCAGTTGTCTTACTGCGAAGACGGTCTTATGTTTCTCGCTACAGATGCAGCTCTCAAACACCATCTCCATTTCGGAGATCCAATCCATAATCTCAACAGGCTTTGGGCTTCCTGAGAGACTTGGTGGCTTGGCACCCAAGAAATTCTTATACATCCGCCCATCCTTGTCATTTCCCCTCTCTGGGTCATTCCTTCATTCTCCTTGAGTCCCAACTTGACTCACATGGCGGCTATAGTTCCCTTCCTCCGATTGCTCGGGACTCAGCTCGGGTTGCTCAACGGGCATGGTAGGTTCGTCCCTATTCAACATCTGCCTTATTTCTTCCCTTTGTTCCGCTAACATAGCCCGACTCATGGCTTGTACTCCAGCCATGGTGATTGGCTCGGGTGCAACTTCTACTACAATAGGTATTTTCTGAATCACTGGGGGTTGATTCCTATTCCCATTCGTATTCCCAGCTCCACTGCGGGTTCTTGCGATCTTGATCTATACACCGAATAAGGTGAATTTAGATCTTTATTTAGGATAGACATTTAAATCATCATTATCTCTCCGGAACGTTTACATGGTAGTTCTAATATCGTAGTCGTGCGTTTAGAATCCTAAACACATAAGGTTTCCAGATCCGGTCGACAACAGACCATAGATCCGAACAAATAACAACATATAAGGCATAAATCATTTAGCACATAAAGCATATTAGGCATACTTTCCTAAATAAGCTAGTGCTCACATCTCACAATCATCGCTTAGCAATCTAAGTTTAAGTCTAGAAATCCTACAAATTCCTAGTTCGCTTAAACTAATGCTCTGATACCAACTGTGACATCCCCATTTTCACGGCCAGAAAAGACCGATTTTGTTTATGCTTGTTTGAAAATCAGAGTAACATTTTACATAAAAGTGTTGCGGAATTTGTTCCCAAAAATAAAAATTTGATAAAGATTTATCAAAGCATTTTTGTAGAATGTATTTCATTAAAAAGACTCGGGATGTCATGTTCGATACAGATCAAAAGCATAAAAAGTGCAAAATAAGCCTTACTACATTATTTCATATCTACAGGCCTATATCCGTAATCCCTCATCCAAAACATCACATCTATGCTCGAGCGCCACTACTTGTAATACATGAAACTGAGTTGGTCAGGCTTGGGATCCTGGTGAGCACATAAGGTTTTCAACCCACAATAAATAAGTTATTTAATTTCATCAACCAACAATAACCCGATTACCCGTTCCCGTTATCCTCACTTTACGTCCCTAAACACCTATCATAAGGGACCTAGCCTAAGGATCATCATCGGGATGGACACTACTGCTAAGGGGATTCCTCAGCAATAATTGTCCTTAAGGCAACCATGAGGGGGATGGAGTACACCGGTGAACACATCGTTCACAAACACCTACAGGTTACGAGCCTGCTAGCGTTCCACTGGACTCTCTAGAAGAGTCCGTGGTCGTCATCCATACTCCGTGATGAAGTGATGAATCAAGTAAGAAACAAATCAGAGTAAAACAAACGAAGTTTGAACACGAGATGTAAATATAATATGGTTTCAGCTCTATTATGCTTTCAATTCTTACAGAGAGATTATTTACAAGTTCATACACTCACGTACTTGTATCTCTAAGTAATGTCCCTATTTATAGGAAACATGAAAGCACACAAAAAATTACAAGGACTAATCATCTAAGCTTCGTTACAAAAATGCCTTGTAAAATAACATTAAGTCTTCGACATATTACAACAGGTCTTCGACCCTTACATTCTCCTCCTTTGTAATAATGTCGACCTTCTTCAATTCGAGAGAATCTGTATAGCATACAACATCACCCTTCGTATTTCAGAGTACCGGGAAATAATCCTCTTCAACTCTTTCTTGTCCCCTTCATTATTCTTCTTGGAGTTATTCATACGAACAATAAAGTTCGTATACTGGGACGTAGTATATCTCTCTACTTCGCATGCCTGGAACAAAAATCTCTTGGCCTTCCCATTCTTATCCTTCCCTGCGAAGACCAATCCAAATGGCTTCAAGCATATTTCCCCATCTGCATACTTCTTTTACTCAGTTTGGGGCTTCGTTGCTTCCATGGGAACTTTTACTTCCAATCCCTTCGCATTTGCCAACCCCACATCAGTTAGTGCCAAACATTCATAATAGTTGTCTATGAATATTTTGATGTGAGCAAGACCAAGACGAAAAACTTTTGGATCAGTTTCTCGAAGATACAAAACATCTTTATCTTTCAAAAACAGTGCAACTTGTACAAGATCATACACGTTCATCAACGGAAAATCAGCCACAGAGAAATCACATACTTGACCATTTTCTCTTGCAACATGAAAACGAAAGTTCTGCATCAAGTTCTCGAACAGAACATCCTTCTTAATGCAGATCACTTTCTTTATTTTCACAAGTGACCATATTTCGTCTAGAAGTTTCCCAAGAACAGCATGAAATCTGAGTTTCATATATGTGTATTCATCATCATTGTCAAATTTCTCAGCAATCTTGTACTGAGACATGATGAATATCATTTTGTTGATTGGAAAGTCAAGTTGACTCATATCTACATTTAAATAATTGTAGCTCTGCTTTGGTTTCTTCTCAAAAGCATACACATGATTATATTCAACTCTTGCTTCGATCGTTTCATAGTTGTAATGTTTGCTTGGATCACCCTTGTTCATTCCAGGTGGATCACTTGCACGTCCAGTCATTATGCTTTGAACTACTCTTAGTTTCTGCACTTCAACTTCAGCCTCAGCTTTCTTATCCTCTTTTGACTTTTCAACTAAAATCGTTTTCCCTTTGTCTTTGTGCGAAGAACTATCAACAGTATCCTTTGGCTTCAAACTACTACCACCTTCAGCAGAAGAACCATTTATAATTCTTTTAGAAATTGGCCTTGTAATTGGTATCGTGGTAACAACCGTTGAAGTAACAGGCCCAACATTTGAGACTATTGGCTTTGTTGATGGAATCTTTGTTTGAAAAAGTTTCCTAATAGTCTTAACAACTTCATGCGAAACTTCACTAACCTTCGCATCACCAACCTTCTTTTCTCCCCCTTGCACCCCTGTGACAACAGGTGGGGCATCCGTTGGTAGAAGACTTGAGAACCTGGACAATGGAGCCAACTGTTTATGCAAAACAGCTTCGAACTGAGAAAACTTTTGAGATAAGAATTCTGGTGTAATGATCGAAGAGGAAACAAGCTTGTCAGATAATTCTTTCAGCTCCTTGAGCAAAGTAGTAATCTCCACAAGACTTTGGCTGTTATCTGTAGAAAGTTGATTTACTTGAGGACTCAAACTTTCGTACATCTTAACATACTTTGTGACAGCATCACAAATGATATCCACCTGCTGATTGAGAGATGCATAGTCTTGCTGAGCAGTAGCAATCTCTTTGACCATATCTTCACGAAGTTCTTGAAGCTTGAGATTTACATCTTCACGAACTTTCTTCACATCAAGAACGAATAGCATATGTCTTTCTTTGGCCTCACTTTTTAATTCTTTTACTTCACTCAGAAAATTCGCAGACTGAGAATTCATACGTAACTCATTGTTCTGGTCATTATGGTCCACCTTCTCCAAAATTCTAGACTCCGAGTCTCGAATCATTCTAGAAACTTTGCTAACCAGCCTGGCTTCGAATGCTTTCAACATAACATCAATTTCTAAACTTGATACAGATTGACTTCCCCCCATGTCAGCTTGAGACTGAATAATTGAATTCATCTTTTTATTCAGAATCTTGAACTGCTTCATCGTCATTAACATATGATCTGGAAAAGTTTCTTCTTCTTCATCAAATTCCAATTCGTCAAATGTACCTCCAAATCCTCCTTCTTCAGTATCAGTGTCCTCAGTAGATTTAGGTGGATCAGTTGATTGAGATGAGAACATAGTAGTGAATGGTTGATTGAGAATGGTTGCAAAAAAGGGTGAATTGGTAGTGTTTGAAACAGGAATGATAAAAGGAGGTAAGGAAACAAAAGTATCCATTTCAGAAGGTTCAGGAATACCTTGAGTTGTAACAACAATTTCTTTATTTGAATCTCCTTCACCCATAGTGACCTTTACATCCGTATCAGATACGTATGTAGTAATGTCTGAAGTTCGAACCTCCTCATGAACTGACTTGGTTAACAAAACTTTGGGTGATGTGACCACAGTCTTCGCAGGAGTCGATGTTGGTATGGAAATATTAGCTTCAGGTGTATCAGGAATTTTCTCACCTTCAGACGATTCCTCTTGAAGAACCAACTTTCGTTTCTTTATCTTCTTCTTGGAAATATGTTTTGCCACATCTTCAGCTCTTCGTTTCTTTGATGAAGGAGAAACACGAGCTGAAACCTCACGAATAAGGATCCCTTGGTGATTAAGATGTGGTTTACGAACTATAGTAGGAGAAAACCGAAAAGACCCATCCGTAGACTTTCGTGAACCACTAGACTTCTTCTTAATTCTTCGAAAGATACCAGATTTTAATGGAATTGTTTCCTTTGCGTTTTCATCAATAACAGGCTCTACCGGCTCAATCAAAACAGTCGAAACTTGTTCTTCTGGCTTCGTTTGTTTCTTTGGTGACTTCTTTTTCTTGGGCTCCTGAACAGGTTTCTCAGGAGTAGTTGTTGCATCCTTCTTTGAATTTCATGACTTCGTAGAAGGACCTGCTGTTTCTTTTGGCAACAACTTCCCAGTTTCAACATCCGGATTAATTGTTTTCAAATACTCCACGAGTACTAAGTTTGTTGGATCAACACGCTTTAACATTGCGTCAGGAATCCTTGCAATGTGCGTAAATACTTCAGCATCATCAGTAACCTCCTTTGGAAAATGATATTTCATGAATTCAGCTGTCTCTTCACCAACAGGCACCTTAATCCCTTCTTTGTCATAGAAATATCGAAGAATCAAACTCCAATACCTTGCACACGACATTCCTTGAACAACATTCATTTTCAACACTCTTCTGAAACTCCTTCCACAGTTGTGTAGAGTAATCTACTGAAATATCATAATACACTCCAGCAACCATAACATAAACTTCCATTCGACCTTTATCTAATCCAACACTGTGACCAGTCAAGCAGCGTAGAAAGATTCCAAATAGAAAATTCCAAACATTCGGAAGTCCAGACTTCTTGAAATCACTGAACATGTAGTTGACTTGAGCAAAAGAAAGATCAGCATATGGTGGAGAATTAGGGATTTCAAGAATCTGACAGAATATCTTCTTGGTCAAACGTATCTTCTTATTATTCACCAGTTGGAAGGTAATCACATCCATTGCTTTGCTGTAAGTAGCAGTGGATCCTGCTTGTGAAAGCCATGAAAGAGGAACAACAAATGAATTGAACATGGCCGTCGATAGAACATAGCTTTTCAAAGCAACTACCAACATCTTCAATTCATCTGGATAAAGTGAAACATCCGCTTCGACTTGATAGTTCGCGCCTTGAATCTTCATGAGTGGTTGTGAAGTAACATCTTCAGTGGATTGGGATGGAGCATTGACAGCAGCCATGATTAGGGTTTGTTGAAGCTTTGAAGAACAACGTGAATTTGCAAAGAAAATTTGGGAATTTTCCTTTTGAAAGCGTAAACCGATAAAGATCCCTTGATTCCCCTTTTATATGTAACCCTAGAGTTTGAATTTGAAGCGGGATGTGCATTAAATGAGATCCGAAGTGGCACCTTGAATCTCGCACCACTCTGCCGATAAAGTAGCCATGCGTAAAAAAGTAACTGTCACATCGCCTTGAAACCCGGATTGAGTACAAAACGTCGTATCATACAGCCTGTATTGTTTCACCCAATAGAATTGTAACCGTCACCAACGTTCGGATGGAAGTAAGGCTCTTTCACTTTTGGGATGAAAAGCAAAGTCATGTGCCAGATGGTCGAAATCATCAGCCTGAGTTGGTATTACTCAGAACCTCAAGGATTTCGTGAGTGTAGTGTGCCAAAGAAAAGATAAGAAGCAAATTAACAAAAATTTGGATCTGTGATGTCGAAAAACAAATTTTCGACACGAAGGCAGTAAAACCCCGGGTAAAGGTTGCTTCGTTAGTCATCAAGAGAGATGATCAATAGCTTGTGTATTTTCCCGTGAATTACAATCGAATACTTATAGAGAAGTATCGAAGGGCTTCTTTTATAAGGCTTCGTGGGTGGCTTACCAATTTCGTTACATATCAACCTAAACATAAGGTGAGTAATTGTAGCAGAAATTACCTGTTTGACCAGTGTAGTTAAGGACAAGTATGCTTTGAAATTACTTTGAAAGTGACTTTGAAATCAAATGAAACTCACACTGAAATCATATTCATGAAAAAAATTTGTGCTGGATCCTGTTGGGTAACAAACATCGTGGGTTCGATAGTTTGATCAAAACCACTCATAAGAAATGAATATGATTTGGAGCTTCGAAAGTCGGTACTGAAACAAATGTTTCGTTAAAATCTAGAACATAGTTCCTCATCAATTCCTTACAAAATTAGAATTTTGGGTTTCACTTTCATCACGGCCTCATGATGTCAGATCATTAACACAAAGTTTTGATATGTCTAAATCTTGACAGGTTGTATCAAAGATCTCTTGGACATATGTCTTCGTGTGTGTAAGTGTAAGAAATTTATGGATGAAAAAGATTTGTTTGAGAAACATCTTGTACCTCTATTATATTCGGACTAAACAGAAAACTCTTAACTCAGTTGAGAAGAGTAAGGTAGCTCATTTGACTAATATGAATATAAGCCTGACTTGGGAAGAAATTTTTGTATGAAGAATTTCATTCAGGCTTTCGTACACACACATTGAGTCTATGGAGGCTTCGGTCGACATGCTGCAGCATGCTTCTAGGGACAGTCTAACTAGTTCAAAGTTGTCGAAATTGTACCTTCCCATAGAAACACAAGCATGACCTTTGTAAAACTTTCGTGAAATCTGCACCAAGGAAAGACAAAGAACAAAAATAACAAAAATCTTTTTGATATTTTTGAATTTTCGAAAAGAAAGAAAATATTTTTGTGTTTTTGTAATTTTTTCAAAAAAGAAAACAATTAACAAAAGAAAATCTTTTTGAAGTTTTTGATTTTTCGAAAATTAAATGACAAAACAAACATAAAATCTTTTTGTATTTTTTGATTTTTCGAAAATTAAAGCTATTTTACTAACGAACGTAAAAGTTTTACAAACTGACGAAAATTTGAAAGCTAACGAAAATTTGTTAAACTATCGAAAATTTGACAAACTAACGAAAAGTTGTACCCCAAGACCAAAATCCTCAATGTGTCGAATTTGAAGGATGTCGAAGCGTTGACCGTGAATAGTAACCTCTAAACGGTTAATACTGTCAGCCTCTGAATGAAACATTATTGCCTCTGAATCGACACATTTGTATAACACTTCTTTGTTATACATTCGAAATCATTCCTGGAACTGAACTTGCTTCGATCATTCCCAAACTTGTCAAAATTCGAACAAATGATTTTTCATCCAAAGCTTTTGTAAAAATATCAGCAAGCTGATCAGTTGTTTTTACAAAATGGACTTCAATGTTGCCACCTTTCACATGATCTTTCATAAAATGATAACGAAGAGCTATATGTTTTGTTTTCGAATGTTGTACTGGATTATGAAAAATGCGTATAGTACTTTGTGAATCACAGTACAATGGAATCTTTTTCATATTAATGGCATAATCTCGCAACTGACTCTGGATCCAAATTATTTGTGAAGTGCAAACAACAGCTGCAACATATTCAGCTTCAGCAGTAGAAATCGAAACACACGTTTGTTTTTTCGACTGCCAACTAACCAATTTTCCATCCAGAAATTGACAACCACCACTTGTGCTTTTTCGATCCAAGGTACATCCTCCTAGATCTGCATCTGAAAATGCCTGAATAAAAAATCCTGATTTCGAAGGATACCACAATCCTAACGAAATTGTTCCCTTGAGATAACGAAAGATATTCTTCACAGCAGTTAAGTGTGGTTCTCGTGGATTTGCTTGATACCTAGCACAATTACATACAGAAAACATGATATCAGGTCTACTTGCAGTAAGATAAAGCAATGAACCTATCATACTCCTGTATAAGGTAAGATCAACCGCATGCGTTTCTAACGAAGGTGATAGCCTTGTTCCAACCGCTATTGGTACTTTTAACTTCGTGCTATTTGTTATTCCGAATTTTTCGAGCAAATTCCTTGTATATTTTTCCTGATTGATGAAAATGCCTTCTCTGCTTTGATAAATGTTTAAGCCAAGAAAATTATTGATTTTACCCATCATGCTCATTTCGAATTGGCTTTTCATCAAGTTTTCGAATTCACTAGACAAAGCAGGGTCAGTAGAGGCAAAAATAATATCATCGACATATATTTGAACAAGCATTAGATGATTCCCAACTTTCTTTCGAAATAATGTGGGGTCAACTAATCCTTGTTTAAATTTCGACTGTTTTAAGAAACTGGTAAGAGTTGCATACCATGCTCTTGGTGCTTGTTTTAACCCATGTACAGCTTTATCTAAAATATACACATGATCAGAATGCATTTCATTTACGAAACCTGAATGTTGTTCAACGTAAACAGTTTCTTCGAGTTCACCATTGAGAAAAGCACATTTCACATCCATTTGATTAAACATCGAAATCTTTGTGAACTGCATAAGCCAAAAATATTCGAACAGCCTTGAGTCTTGCGACAGGGGCAAAGGTTTCTTCATAGTCGATACCTTCTTGTTGCGAATATCCTTTTACAACTAAACGTGCTTTATTTCGTACAATATTTCCATCCTTGTTGGTTTTGTTTTTGAAAATCCATTTTAACCCGACAATCGAAACATTTTCAGGTTTATGAATTAATCTCCAAACCTTGTTTCTATCAAATTCAGCCAGTTCGGATTGCATTGCAACAACCCAATCTGAGTGTTCCATTGCAACCTTAACCGTCTTTGGTTCAATTTTTGAGATGAAAACATTAAACATGCAAATTTCTTGACGAGTATTCAATACCTCATTCTTCGCACGAATTTGAGCTCTTGTTAAGACTCCTTCTTGTGGATTCCTAATCACTTGTTCTTTCGCATGATTTCTTGTCCATTTCTCAACATTTGATTTAGGACGAAATGCCATGGCATATCGACTTCCAACATTGTTTCCCTCACTTGTATTTTGAGAAAATCAATTGTGAAACTTTTGTTTTTGAGAAAATCTTTGTTGTTAATTAGAAGAAAATCGTTGTGTTGAGGGTTTATTTTGAAAACTCTTTGAGGTATTTTTGAAATTTGTTGAAAACGTTGTATTTTGAACTTTTGAAGAATTTGTTTTTGGATAAAATTCAGATTTTGTGTTGTTTGATTGAGCAGGATTTTTCTTTTAGTCTGAATAAGATGCTTTTGAAGACTTGTTCTCAACAGATTTAGTCTTTCTGTTTTCAGACAATTTCATTGTCAAACCGTTTTGTTTCTTTCGAGACTCAACAGTTTGCCAGAAAATTTTCTGTCGTGCTTGTCTTTTTGAAATTTCATTTTCTTTTGAAAACTTTTTTATTTGTTCTTTAAATTCTTTTGAATTTAATTTGACAACACTTTCATTTTCCACAACTTGTTTTGAAACTTCTTTCTCAGCTTTTTGTTTTTCAACCCAATTTTGTTGAAGTTTTTGTCTTTGAAAAACATACGAATTCTTTGTTAGATTATTTTCGACAGTGCTTTAATTTGAAAATAATCCTTCGTCTGTTGTTTTTTTGTTGTCATTTTCGACCATTTTGTTGTATTCTGGTTTAATATTTTCAACATTCCTAGTAGTGACAAACACCTGATTTGGAAAAATAACATCATCTGTACACTTGAAATTTGGATACACCACTTGATTTGTTTCCAAATAATGGGCTCCTTTTTCAGACAGAACTTTGTCGAAATTTTCAGTGTCCCCAAACACTTGTTCAACAACAACACGTGGAATGGTTGGTTCGATTGAAACCGGTTTGTCAGGCTTAGATTCATTCGAAACTTGGGCTTCATCCTCATCATCACTACTATGTGTTTGACTATCTCTGACACTCACATTGTCAAAATCACAAACTTTCGAAGTTGAGGGTATGTCAGTGTCATTCTTAACCAACGAATCATTACATTTTTCTTTTCCTTTAGACTTAGATGTGAAATTAATGACAGACAACTGTGAACAATCGACACTTTCCTCTTCCTCAATTTCACTGATTTCGTTGAAACTATCAGAATTATCATCGACATCAGCGAAATTGGATTGAGAGTCAAGTTTCGAATTCTCAGTTCTTTTCAAAATTTTGATTTGTTCGTTCTTGGTTAAGGTATCATTCACAATGTTAACCAATTCATTTGAATCCAGATATTCGTCAATTTTGACAATTCCATAAGCATATCTATCATCAGGAACTTTGCGAAACTCAGCAATAGTTTTCTCACAATCATACGAAATATTATCAACCTTCTCTCTCTAATATGCTAGAAAAAGTAATAATTTCCTATGTTGCTCCTTGCTAATTTCACACGAATGATACAATGCAGTCAATTTGCCATAAAGTCTTTTAGCAGAGTTACAGTATGTCACACCCCGCTAAAGCGGAAACGCAAGATATGACAGCGATAACGGTTTCATTGCAAAAGATAAAGATACATCACCATAGCAGTATTTAAAAGTTTACAACCCATAGCTTAAAAAGAACAAAGTACAAGTTTTCCAAAACAACATTGTTCAAAATATAACTTCATAATAGCTTCAACACGATGCAGCATGCTCTATGATGATGAATCTTTACATCCACTTACTAATTATTTCCTAAAAAAGCATGTAAAACGAGCGTCAACTATGAAAATAGTTGGTGAGTTCACAAGTTTATAAAATCGAGCTTGAAATAAGGCTTTTCGTAAATACAAGTACATTGCTTTAATGATAAACAAAGTTGATTGCTATTAATGAATACAAGTTTATTGCTATAACGAGAAACGAGTTTGTATGTGTATGAGCAAACAATGAGTCTCAACCAAACCTATGACTGAAGCCCTATCGAGATCTATGCTTATCGTTCCATAGATGAATATGGTATCATGCACTCCAGCAATAGGGCGAGTGAGGAGTTGTCAATTCCTAATAGCGCTATCCATAATGACCATTGGCTCAAAGAGTTAATGGTTAGAGATAAGGGAAGGGCCTTAGTACGATAAGTTCTCATGTTCCGTGTTGCATAGACATACATAAAGAAACATAGCAATACAATAGCAATCGTATTTGATACAATTCAATTTAAATACAACATGCAAATAATAGTTTTTCTGGACATGTTTTTCCACCCCAAAACATAAAAACTGAAAATAGGGGAGTGCGTGAATACTCAAAATATGCAAAATATAGTAATCAAGTTTATACGAGTCAATTAAATACAACGAATATAAATAGTTTATGACATGCTTTTCCACCCCAAAACATTTAAAAACCGAAAATAGGGGAGTGGTGAATACTCACAATATGCAAAATATAGTAATCAAGTTTATACGAGTCAATTAAATACAACGAATATAAATAGTTTAGGACATGCTTTTCCACCCCAAAACATTTAAAAATTGAAAATAGGGGAGTGGTGAATGCTCACAATGTTTCAAGTAGATACAAGTGGTGCCTCGGAATGCACCAACGTCTTACTACCGGGATCCTACGACATCAAACACACACTAGTGAGTTTCCATGTCGAAATCTAATGCTAATATACAAAACTCTACATATAGTGAAATGCCAATTTTTGTTTTAGTATTGGATTTTATATTAATTGGTTACACTTTTCCTGAAATGATGAATTTCTACAAGTCGTGCGATTAATTACAACTTTGGAATATTAATTTTTCAGATTTAGTATTATCAGTTAAAGGTATTTCTACACATTTAAGGTGTTTTACATTCCTAAAAATGTAAAGTATTATCAAACAGTTTCCAAAAATTGTCAAACCTTGTATTTTCATTGTAAATACAATAGAGGTTTTCCAAAAAATTTTCCTTGAATTTTTGATATGGTTAACTATTTTTCAAATTTTTAAGTCTTCATAACAACATAAATTCACGAAAAATAGCATTCAAAGGATAAAAATTCTCAAACTTTTTATTTAACTGTTACTACACAATACTAAGCTGGGAAAAATATAAAAATGGATTTCCAAGCTGTTTAATTATACTTTATGATTTTTGAGCATTTATTCCAATAAAAATTGAAATAAATAGAAAACAGTTTCCAAAATTACCCAAACTTTTTATTTAAATGTTACTAAACATAACTAGGCTGGGAAAAATATAAAAGATATTTTTCAGTGAGTATTTCTATTTTTCCTTGTTTTATTCCTTTAAATAATCATTAATTGAAGAAATAATATTAAACAGTTAAAATAAATTACCAAAAATTTTTGTAACATCATTTACAGTATACGTAACCTGGGAAAAATACCAAAAGTGGTTTTCATATTGTATAATCCGCTTTTGGGTATTTATGTGTATTTAAGTGTATTTAAGTGTATTTAACTTTAGAAAATAGGAGAAAACTAGTTTACAGTAGAGAAAAATCATCAAAATTTTTATGTAACCACCTACTGTACAACATGATGTTCTGGTAAATTTTCATGAATTTTGGATAATCAGAACTATTTTTCCTATTTTTAGGCCATTATAATTACCAAAAATTGGGAAAAATAGTAAGGCATGATGAAAAATTCTGAAATTATTTTTCTGAGTCACCCACCACAGGTAAGGGCTGCGAAAATTGTTAGATACAACTTTCACACTCTCTAAAGTGGTTTTGTGATTTATTTTACTCAGACAAAAAGAAAATCGGAAATCATACCAAACAGCAACAAAAATTGATGAAATTTAGTGAGGGATCATTATTCACCATAAGGGTCATCCATGAATTTATTCCGGATTTATAGACCTCCGGAAGTATTTTATGTGATTTATGCCCTTGGTTTCTAGCAATAATTTTAATAAATCAAAGAAATAATAAAAGCTCTTGGTATTTTACAGATTATCACATGCATGTGAGGGCTTTCAAAAGGAAAAATGTTCAAATTTTATTCAGAAGGGAAATAGGGGTATTGAACCCAAACAAGATAAGAAATGTTGCATGCAATGGTGCATGAGATGTAAATGTGGCTGAAGTTCATGAATTTATGAAGCACATTCTGTGGGGTTTTAAGCCACGATTTATGGTTGGGTTTAAGGCCATGATTCACTGGATATGTTAAGTTTCTAAAGTATTTTTCCCCAGATTTATGGTTGGGTTTAAGGCCATTGATCATGCAAGGCAAAAATGGTGATCATAGAAAAAGAGCTGTTTGCGCAACCATTTTGTAAAAATTGCCAAAAATCGGATATTTAATATTTTACAGTGAGACCAGTTGGGTTTGAAAGTTAACGCATGGAACTATCCAATACAAAAAGAATATCATGATTTGGTTAAGTAATGACCGAGATATGGTCGTTCAAAGCTGAATAAAGTAATCTGGCAGATTGCATGTTTGCTTTGAGTGCATCCTTAGGACATTTTGACAAGAACATCATGCATGCCTTTGATAAGGTCCGATTTCTAGCACATGCATGGAGTGAATGAGCATCCAAGATGTACTAGAAATGGTTTAAATGCTTTTGATCATGCAAGAACACAAAAGAAATGGAGAAGAAGATGTAATACTTGTTTTTGAAGTCACATGAACATATGTGCATCATTTTCACTCCTTGCATGGGTTTGATCCCGGATTTTCACCATTTCAAACACATGCATTGTGTTATGGTGAGAATCTACAAACCACAAGGGAAAAATAAAGATTTCTAGCCATGGAAAGGCATAGAATCCGAAAAGAAGAGAAAACTAAGAAGAAGAGGAAGTAGAATCATGAAACTATGGGAGAAGATGTTGTTGTTTACCTTGGTTTTGATCTTGAGGGAAGTAAGAACACTTCAAGGTCTTCAAAATCTCGAAATTTGGCAGAGGAATGAGAGAAATTTAGTGGGTTAGAGAGAGAGAGGAAGAGAGTTTATGTGTTAGGAGGGTGCAGTGTGAGAGAGTGAAGAGAGAAGAGGTAGAGTGAGGGTTTAAGTCTAATGATTGAGTTTTGGGAAGAGAGAGTGCATGGGGAGGGGAGAATGGCTGGCTCTATCATGCATTAGGCCTCCTCTCTCCTAATTTCAAATTTTATAAAATTCCCTCCATTATTTTTATAAAAACCCCAATTTTTATAAAAGCATTTATTAAGCAATTCTTGATTTATTTTAAAATCTTGTTTTTAACTAATAAATTATGATTATTGCATGATAATTTAATTTCTATTTCATTGATTAAAATCCATAATTTGATTAATAAAAATTTGATATTAGAAAGTTTATAGCCAAATTTTATAAGGTTTTTAAGCTTTATGATTTATAAATTTGGATTTTTAGCTTTTTTAGGGTTTTTGGAATATTGTTTGATATTCATCATCATAATGAAGTATAATTAGAATATTTTAATTTATTTTTAGGGTTTTATACCCTTTTTCAATTATAACAAAGCTTGAAAGTTTCATTCAAATTATAGCATTGACATTTCCTATTGTAGTTAAGCAACTTACTAGAATCGTAAGTGTCAAGTATATTAGTCCTAGGTCTTAGATGGATCCTAGTTTATGCAAGATTTTGACCTAATTTATACTACTAGGCCACGACATGATGTGCATGAATGGTTATTATAAAGATGCATGAGTCCGAGAATGACCTGAATTGACAGTTGTCACACAGTATATGTTTCGTTGAGCTAATAAGAGTTTTACATCACTAAACAACGAGTCCCTATCACACATAATGTTCGTAATTTGCAATTCTAAACTCTCTATTTTTATTTTCTTGGCATCTAACTTCTTCTGTACTTCTATCAACTGAGAAGTTGATTTCTTAGCCTCATTGCTAGCAGAGATAACCAAAGCATCGAAATAAGCAACAGTATCATCAAAAGTAATTAATTCAGAATCATATGCAGTTAAAGGAATATTAAAAGACTGAAGAATAATACGTACCTTGGTAGTCATTGGAGATTTATCAGCACTTTTGGTCATGAAGCAATGACCAGCCACTTCTTTGTTAGAATCTTCCTCCAGCTTCGTATACATGGCACCATGCGTAGGATTACGCATTTCTTCATCATCGGATCCGGAAGACCAGATCTGATATGTGCCCTCTTCCTCCTGTTCACCTCTAGCCACCAATGACAAAATTTTCGCCTTCGAACGCACCTCTTCCAATCTCTCCACATAATACGCTTCGTCCTTCACTTTGTTCTTTCTTTCATCCTTCTTACAAAGCATGAAATCATTTGCTAGATGATTTGCTCCGTTGCAATAATGGCAATCTACACCTGAATCTCCTTTTAATTTCTTTTCATCATTAACCTTCCCATCATTCTTCTCAATTTTCTTCTTCTCCTCTCCAGCAGCCTTGTTCACGAAACTACCTTTTCCTTCACTTTACTGCCTCATCATCCGAATTCATGATAAACCCCTCTTCATCATCAGAATCACCTTTTTCTACTGCTTCCTTTTCAGACACTTTAGAGACAAGTGCTAATGGACCTCCCAGACTAAGCTTCAACTCTTCTGCTATTTCATTCACTTTACTTTTGTGAGTTTTCAATTGATTGTACAAATCATTTAGAGAAGAAGTGTCGAAACTCTGCTGATTTTTCACCATCATGCTAACACTCCTCCATTCTTTACGGAGTCCTATAACGAAGATGAGATTGAATTCCATAGCAGTCCTTGTGATTCCATATCGATTGCATTTGTAGATCAACTCATTCAGCCTATCATAATAGCATTCAATCGTTTCACCATCTTTTTGCTTGAACTCCTTCAATTCAATCAAACATTACTTAACTGGATTTATTTTTGTCTTCTCACTTCCCTGAAACTTTTCTTTGAGATTATTCCAGATATCTTTTGCAGTTGTACAACTCATGACATAGTTATATACAACTGGAGGTAATGCACCGCGTAACTCTCTTATGCATCTTTTCTCAAGTTTCTTCAATCGATCAGATTGATCACCAACACTTGAAGTTCCAAACGATGATCCAATTGGTTGAACATTTGTCGGGGGATTAATATTCCCAGAGATACATGACCAAAGCTCTTCATCGAGTCCATTCAAGTAATCTTGCATCCGATCAGCCCATTGATCATAGTGTTCAGGAATAAGCATAGGAATCTTAGTTGAAGATCCTAGCAAGTGAGAGAATGAAGTCATCGAGTTGAGATTGAAGTTTGCCATTGATGTACGGATGAAATTTTTTGAGAATTTTTGAGAAATCAAAGAGAATTTGAAAGCAAATTGCTGAATTGAACTGAGATAACAAATAGAACACTCGATTCAACAAATCAGTTGCAGAATCGAATCACAAATGAAGATCTAGAACGCTTTTTCACTTCAAAAGGTACGGAAACTTTTTGAATCGGAAATTTGATTCAAAAACCTTTTGAATCAGAGTGAAAACCAGATCGCAGATTATGATTCCTTCTCTGATACCAATTGATGAAGTGATGAATCAAGTAAGAAACAAATCAGAGTAAAACAAACGAAGTTTGAACACGAGATGTAAATATAATCTGGTTTCAGCTCTATTATGCTTTCAATTCTTACAGAGAGAATGTTTACAAGTTCATACACTCACGTACTTGTACCTCTAAGTAATGTCCCTATTTATAGGAAACATGAAAGCACACAAAAAATTACAAGGACTAATCATCTAAGCTTCGTTACAAAAATGCCTTGTAAAATAACATTAAGTCTTCGACATATTACAACAGGTCTTCGACCCTTACACTCCGCTAGATGACAGAATCAACAACAACAACATCGAGGCCTCTCATCATTTTATCACACATCGTCTATTACATCTACCCATGTTTTACCCCAACATTTTGTAGATATAAAAAATATATACAGTTTAAATCATTCAAAACATGTATAAAATTGTTCATCCAGCATAGATAGCAAGTATACAGATAAAATTCACACATAGCATGTAATTTATATTAAATACTTCATATCTATGTGTAAGATAAAAGTAACTATGCACTCACCTGTTAGGGTGGTGACTCGGTACTCGGACATCGCTTCGTTATCTCAAAATAATTTTTCCCTTGACCAAACCTAGTATCAATACCACTAGGGTTTAGTCTATCGTTAATCACGACTAATTAATAGTCTAGCTATTATTACTATTATATAAGCGTTAAACAACACTCTATATAACCCATAATAATAGCCCAAATACTTATTTTAAGCTCCTAATAATGTTACTATAATTAATTAGAAGCTATATTAAAAATAACGTAGGCGTAGCTCAGTTATAGCGGGTTTTATAGAAAACCGGGCTTTGCTTGGAGCAGCGTTTCCGAACCGAAAGACCTTTTATCTCGGGACTCCGGGAGCCTCGGGGCTTCCTTCGGGTGCTAGGGGGTTCCCCTAGGCTTTCGGGGGGGGGGGGGGGGTTAGGATAGTCTAGAGAGAGAAAGAAGTTGGAGAGAGAAGGAGATTTGTGTGAAAAACTCTGAAGACTTCACAGCCTTTTATAGGCTCCCATCTTCGGACGAACGTTGGGCGTTCAGCACCACTACGCTGGGCGTTGTTTCGGATAAGGCTGCCAGCGACCCTCCAGCTGTCTCGCACTCGGAACGGATAAGAACCGAAGTACGCTGGGTGTACTTGGCCTTGGACGCGGGGCGTAGCGAAGGGTGACGCGTCGAAATCTGAAGCGAGGCTAATTCATCATCGGACGGCTGGAAATCGGCCACGTCATCAACTTCACACCAGGTTTCGCATTTTCGAGTTCCAACTTCAAAAATTGGTATCTTCCTCATACAAGCTCCGTTTTCGACGTTCTTTATATCCACGCGTAGGCGGGAACGTAATCTACAACTTTTGTTTAGACTCCATCGGCTAATTTTGAATTTATTTTAAAAGTTATATTATTAACAGGCCGGGACATGATTGGTCCGTTAAAATCTCATAACTTCTTCATCCGATGTCCGTTTTCGGCTGTCTTTTTATCGTTACGCTACTAATAACGAGATCTTCGATTCTCGTTTAGGTTGTGTTGGCTAAAAACCGCTCGATCTAATATTCAAACTTCGGGCTGTACACCGCTAAGCCGAAACTTCGAAAAATCATAACTTCGTCATACGAAGTCAGACTTGGGCGTTCTTTTTATGGACGCTCTCGGTTTAACGTTTTCTACGACTTTCGTTTAGATCACTAAGGCTAAAAGTCGTTCTATCATAAAATCACTATTTATGCTTCCCGGTGTTGTGCCAGTTCCGTCGTGAAACTTCGACGGGTGATAACTTATTCGTTATAACTCGGATTTCGGCGTTATTTATACCCCCGGAATCCTTGTTTCGACCACTACAACTTTATGTAGAGATATCGGGTTTATCTTACACTTTAATTTTGACGCTTATTTTTATTCTTTATTTATTACACATTTATAAATAAGTAATAAGCATATAAAGGCATATAATTCACATAATACTCAAATATTTCATCTTTATTATCTCGAAAGAGTTACAATAGTTGACCTAGACTATTACATCATCTGATAATGCTTAGCCCCGAAACCCGGGCGTTCCAGTAATTCTCCTTTCTTTGAAATTTCCATACTATAAAATTTATGTATTTTATCCAACTATGTACTCTGGCTAAGACCAATAAGATGATTCTTTCTATCTCGATGAATTATTATTCAAAGAGTATAGGCCGCTTCCCCTAGATCATTCATAGCAAAACACTTACCAAGCCAAGACTTAACTTCTTGCAAAGTTGGAATGTCATCAACATACAAGACTAGGAAGGTCACTATACTCCCACTAACTTTGACATATACGCAAGACTCATCTTCACTTCTACAGAATCCAAATCCTTTGACTTTCTCATGGAAGTAAAGATTCCAGCTGCGAGATGCTTGTTTCAATCCATAAATGGATTTCTCAAGCTTACACACTCTATCAGGAAACTTTGCATGTACAAAAGCCTCTAGTTGACTCATGCAGACGTCTTCAGATAACTACCCATTAATGAAAGCGATTTTAACATCCATTTGCCATATTTGATAATCATGAAATGCAACTATAGCAAGAGTTATCCTAATAGACTTTATCTTAGCTAGTGATGAAAAGTTCTCATCCTAGTCAATCCCTTGGGTTTGAGTAAATCCCTTAGCAACCAGCCTAGCTTTGAAAGTGTGTACTTTCCTATCCATGTCATCTTCTTCTTGAAGATCCATTTGCACCCGACTATCTTTCGACCAGGCACATGGTCAACCAAGTTCCTTACTTGGTTATCATACATGGACTGAATCTCACTGTCCATCGCTTCCTTCCATTTGGAAGCTTCAAGGACTATCATTTCTTCCTTGTAGTTAGCGGGCTCATCCAAATTTAATAGTGTTCTATCAATGTTAAATGTATCACCATCAAACGTAATATGAAATCCATACAATGCAGGTAGCATGCTAACCCTACTGGATCGACGAAGGGGTAATGAGTTTTCAATTGGATTAAATGGAACTTCTTCTTCATGTTGAGTGTTAGTGTTATCTGAGGTTCCTTCATTAGATGACTGGATTTTTTCAAGATCAATAGCACTCCCACTATTATCTTGGAATATGAGCTCTCTCTCGCGAAAGACTCCTCTTCAAGCTACAAAGACCATGTTCTCACAAGGTCTGTAGAACAAGTATCCAAAGGACTTCTGTGGGTAGCCAATAAAATAACAATTCTCAGCTCTGGGTTCAAGTTTTTTGTGAGTTTCTCATCTTACGAGCACTTCACAACCGTAGACCTTGATATGTACGAGTGAGGGTACCTTTCGTATCCACATCTCATGAGGTATTTTCGCAACCTTCTTAGTAGGGACAATATTCAAGATGTGAGCATTCATTTCTAAAGCATATCCCCATAAATGAATTGGAAGATAAACTCGACTCATCATAGAACTAACCATATCTAGTAAGGTTCGATCACGCCTATCAGCCACACCATTAAGTTATGGTGTTTAGGGAGGAGTTAATTATGAAACAATTCCACATTCCTTAAGATAGTCAGTGAACTCGATATTAAGATACTCACCACCTCTATCAGATCTGAGCATCTTTATAACCATATCTGCTATAATCATCTGTAAACGTCACGTAATATCAATTAGCATCTCTTGTGATGGATCTGAATGGGCCACACACATCTGTATGGATAAGGTTCAATAATCCTTCACCTCTTTCAAATGACCCATTGAAATGTGCTTTAGTTATCTTTCCCAGTAAACTAGATTTGCATTCATCATTTTTCATAAGATCAAATGATTCCAACACTTAATCTTTTTGGATTTGGGCGATGATTTTCTTGTTTATTTGCCCCAGGCGGCAACTCCACAAACATGCCCTGTCTACACAATTAGATGAATCAATATGAAACATATTATTGCCTAGGTTATCAACACAAATCACAGTTTCTTACACACCATTACAAGGTAGAGCTTCAAACATAAAAAACCATTTTTATAAGTAGTAATAGATCTAATATCATTATAAAAAGAATATCTAAAACCTTGTATGAACAATGCATGAAATGAAATAATGTTTCGTGTCATTTCCGGAAAATAACAACAATTTAACAAATCTATCCTAACACCACTACGAAGAATAAGACCATAAGTCATGATCTTGGTAACAAGTGAAGTCCTCTTATTTTCCATGACTAGTTTCAAGCTTCCATGCTCCACTTCCTCACTTTCTCTCAGTCCCTGTAAATAAGAACAAATGTGGAAACCACATCTTGTGTTAAGGATCCATGAATGAGAAGATTGTGTGTTCTTGACTTGAATAGTGTAAATACTTGAACTGGACACCTTGATCTTTCCATATTGCTAATCCTACAAGTATTTCGGGTAGCTTCTTATCCAATGATCCTTTTCTCCACAATGAAGAAAGTGGCCTCCTTTGGGTTACTAACAGTAGGAACATCAAAGTTGGGCTTCAAATTAGACCCACTACCAAACCCTCCAGCATGGGCTTTCCTAAAAGATCTTATATGCTCAAGTGTCATATTAGAATTATATTGCTAATTAATATATGATCATAAGGGTCACACTAACAGAAAATTGATACAATTGATTATTTATTAGAAATTTATTTTAATAAGTATTCATAAACTCTTATAATAAATTGGGAAAATATTTATTTCAAGAAATAATTATTTTACAATAACAAGTAACACATTATTTTAATATGGTATGAATTAATAAGTCATTTACAACTTTTTGTACTAGATAAATCTTTTTGTATATTAACTAAAATTTGAAGTTTATATTTTATAAACTAGTTTTGTAAAATTGAAATGAACACTTCTTTTTTTATACACAAAAGTTGTAGTTTTCTTCAAGGGAGGAGAGTGATGGGCTTTTGATTAACTTTAAGAAAATAAGTCATGGCTTATAAGCATGGGGAGACAAGTAGCCTTAGGTGCATGAAGTTCTTAATCGGTTAAGGACTTGTGGGTAATACTTTTGCTTTATGAAGGCATTAGAGGCTTTCATTTTGAGAGTCTTCTTATGCATGAAAAATCCAAAACACCCTCTTGCTCTCTCACATTTTCTCTTGCATTTTGAAGATAAGGACTCTTGGTTACTTGTATTTTTGCTCTCTTCAAAGTATTACCTTGGTTCTTACTTTCAAGCCTAAGAGTTAACAAAGAACTAGCATTCTCATCAAGTTCGTGCATTGTTGGTGTCTCATTAGTTCCACATTCTTCATCAAAACTCAAGCCTCCCAAGAGGACTCTAGGGACAACAAAGGTTGTTATCATCTTCTTCCTTCTATGTTTGTGTTTCTATCTTTCCTTTACTTGCAAGATGGTCCTTTGTTGGTTGTAACAAGATTAGTATGTTCAAAAATTTAAGACTTTTGTTCCCATTTTCATGAGTTTTTGAAACTATTTTTTAACTAAAACCCAACAATTGGTATCAGAGTCACCTTGCTAGTTTGGTTATATTTTATGATTTTTGGAAATCTAAGTTTTTGAAGAATATGGATAACTTGTTCTTATATAAAAATAAGTTCATACATATTTTCTTTGACAACTTCTTAATTGTTATTTTATGTGACAAAATTTACATTAATTTTTTGTCACTTAAAGTTGTCTTAGAAAAACAAAGGTTGCTTTATGTTTATATGTATTTTAGAGTGCATAAACAAGCCTTGGACCATTTGTGTTGTTTGTGTGATTTGGTTAAAATAATGGTTTGTAATATTCTTTTATTCGTAAAGTATGTAATAAAAGTAGCTAGTTTTTATTCTTGTTAATTTTATGTAATAGATTACTTTAGACTAGATTTATTTTATGAAAAATGTAACATGATGAAGATTAAGGCCATTTGTGAATATATCAAGAGGATGCCACGGTTTCATAAAGATTTTATAAAAGTTCATAACTTTTATAAAGTTTTTATAAAATTGCAACAAAGTTGGTTGTCATTGTAAGTGGGAGCTTGAAGATCACTTGAAGAATAAGTTGTAATATTTGGTCCCTTTTGTCCCTTAGGAAGGAGTTAACATTTTTATGTTGGCTCATAAAAGTGTTATCTAGTTTAAGGTTTGTTTATGTCAAATACATGCTGGTGTTGTTTATTTTTACACAAATATTTTGTGTGGTTGATAAATTAGATTTTCCCAAACTCAAACTATTTTTTTGAACAAAATAAACATCACATGTAGTTTGTTATTCAATTTGAAAAATGAGAGCATAAGATGATTCAAGTTATAACTTAAAAATGAAAATCGGTTTTATTAAATCGTTAATAACGGCAAATTTTAAAATTGTAAAATTATAAGTTTAAAATGGTGATTTTATAACTTATTAAAACTTAAAAATATTAATAATAAAAGGAATTTTTAGTAAGTAATAAATAAAGTTCTTTATGGCTTAAACTCAAACTTAATATTGGACATTATCATTAAAACTGAACCGCGTCAAAATATAAAAACCGGGTTTTATATTTGAACCTAAAATGTGAGTTTTTGAAAATTGATACCATGATTAATTGGATGCATGCAATTATAATGATATCACATGTTTTAAAATAAAATAATAAAACATTCAAATCCTTTTTCAAAATACAAGTCTATGTCATTCAACTTTAGAAACATTTGAACGCTATTTGTATAATGCTTGTGGGATAAAGGACACCTAACCACTTGTGTTATCTTTTGATGTCCAAAGTATTTTTTGTGATTTCTATAACCTAGTTACAAGCAATTATACAAGTTTCTCTACTTGGATGACTTGATTGGAAACCTCTTGTGATAAAGGTCACATATGCAAGAGAGTTCCAAGGCATAAATGAGACCAACATGTCAAATTAACAAATAGATTGTTAAGGGTCTCATACATCTAGGAATTACAAGTGGTGTAATTAATAAAAACCAAGGTTGTAAAAATGCTTGGCGGTAGCTCGACGGTGGACTGGGGTCAAGGGATTAATCGGTTAGGCAGAGATTAATCGGGGACCATTAGTTATTAAGAAAAATCTTCAAAAATTAATAAATCCAACTTTAATCCAAATAATACAAGTAATAAGCATAAAAGTTAATACCAAGTTTAACAAGCACAACAATTTATCATCCAAAATAAACATCAAAAAGGTTAATGCTTCATCTACATCACTATCATCAACATCTAACAAGTTTGCAAAAAAATTCAACCATACAAACCACCATTTCTCAAAATCAAAACAAGAAATATAACTCCACTTTTCAATACTCCATCTACCCAATCCCTACTACAAATTGAAAATATCGTACATCTACCCGTGCACCTGCTGAAATCTAAATGCTCCAACCAATACTTATATCTCCCATATATATTAGATAATCACCATATAATACCCATGGGTAAACCCGTTCATCAGCATAACGAAACACCAACAAACTAAGACATTATCCTAAAACCAACCGCATATGATGAAAAAAATCTATGTGTGCATCTGTTACCTGTCAAAGGAACAACACATTCCATAAAAACCATAAGAAGATACTTCTTCCAACTCCCAAGGGTAAAACTATCTGTAAAGTCCATGACCTTCCATTTGAATCTATTTTGACAGTAAATCCACCAGAAATCAATCTCACCATTATGCACAGGCCTGGAATCAACACAATACCATAATCATGTCATAACCATCTTTTCTACTACACTAACCTGCAACTGGATACTAAAATAGGAAAAATGAGAAAGGAGAAAACCTACATGAAATTCCCTATTCATCGAGTTCTTGAACACTTATGTTTATTAATTGGAGCACTTGTTCACATGCAATACAAATTCTTGAGGGATGAACTTCGAATTGTGTTCTTGCTACTGATACATACATGCATAAAAGGGCTAGAATCGAGAAGGAGATGAGGAATAGATCCTTGGAATTCATATTTGTTGGGTATAATAGTGTTGTGTCTTGGGCTCGGTCCTTAGCCCAGTTTTATTATCCGGTTTGGGCCTGTCCAACCGTGTTTGTTTTATTAGGGTTTAGTATTTAAGGTGCATGCATGCATCCTTTATTGTAAGAGCTTTTATTATTATTCTGAAGATTGTACTACAAACCCTAGCTCGCCTCTACAGTGGAAGTTCTTAATCAAGCTTTGCTGAGGCGTGACTACATTTGAATCATTAAGCATTATTTGATTCTATATCGTGTTGATTGTGTTTGTTTGCTTTTATTGTTTAACCTGTTGAAGATCTAATCGATCTAAGAGTTTTTCAACTCATCAATTGGTATCAGAATACGAGACTGTGTAATTCATACACATCTCATCTGTTGAAGAAGATCTTAGGGTTTTCCGCTTTGATTGATATTGTTAGAGCCGTCATTTTCTATTGACGTAGTTCTTTAAATATTCGATCTTACCCTAACGTTATTACAAGTCTGATCTTAAGCAGGTCTTTGAACAAACATCGTCATGTCTATGGATGATTCTCAGTCTAACCCAATCAACATCTCCAACAGCATAGGATCGACAACAAGGATTCCTATATTGTACACTCAAGATTATGAGGTCTGGACTCATCACTTTAAAGATTACGTGATTGGCTCAGAAGACAATGGTTACTTGATCTGGGAGGCGATTACTGTAGGTCCATTCGCTCACTCAAAATCTTCAAGAATTGTTAAAACTCAAAAAGACTACAATCAACTCATCACTGATGTGAAAGACGTTCCCCAAGATGAGAAGGAGAAGTTTCAGTGCAACATCAAATCTTTAAGAATGATCAGGTTTGCTTTGCAATCGGACACGTTTCGGTTAGTAAGCTCATGCACAACGGTAAAAGAAATATGGGACAGATTGAAGGAATTGTATTCCACGGATGAACATCTCGAGCATTCAATTCAAACATTGTTGCTCTCAGAATTTGGTGTCTTCAAGCAGAAGCCATAAGAGAAGCTTATTCAAACCTTCGATCGCTTAAATCATCTCCTTAGTAGGATGATAAAGCATGGGATTGAAAGAAAAGTCATTGAACAGAAGGTGACATTCATGAACAACCTTAGACCCGAATGGATGGTTGTGGTGTCTACTGTGAAGGCTCATGAACAATTCAATAATTATTCTCTAGCGAAACTGGTGGGAATATTAAAGTCACATGAGAGTGCCTTGGCTAAAGAAACGAATGTGGTTTCTAGCATGGGTTCCTTGGCCTTAATCTCCAAAGGAAAGAGTGCTTCTGAAGAAGAAGAAGATTTAAATCTCTCATAATATGATCTAACAAGTGACGAGTATGCTTTGATGGTGTCAAATCCCAAGAAGTTCATCAAAAGGAGGTTCCCAACAAATAAGAACCGAAACTGGCAAGGTAGCTACATTGCCGAGAAAGCAAAGGAGGAACCGAAGAATGTTTCTTAGACTGAAGAACCAAAGAAAGAAGTGAAACTTGGAGGTGACTCAGGGATTAATTGCCACTACTACGGAGGCAAAAATCACTTCGCCAGAGATTGTATGTTGAGAAAGATGTCGGAAAAGAATGAAGATGAGGACGAGGAAGCGAACCTCACACGACGATTGGAAGAAATCAAGAAGAAGAAAGCTGGATCTAACAACACTATGAATTCTCTTATTGTGCAGGGAAATATTGTTGATGATGAGTTCGGTGGTGTTGAAGTTTGGTCCACTGATTCAGAAGATGAAGAAGTGAGGAAGCCTACTCATGGCAGGGCTTTGTTGGTGAAGGAAGAGGATGTTGCAGGAAAGTGTTTGATGGCGACTTCTGGGGTGTCACAAAAGCGAGGCTATGCCACTAATGGAGAACTGGATGAAGTGAAGGAGCGTGAAGACAGGTGTTTTGCAGCGAAACCTGTCAGTGAGAAGATCAACGAATGCAATGAGTTGATAAAAAAGGTACAATCTATTCTTGTTTCCTTACAAATTCCCATCTCAAACTATGAAAAAGAACTAAATTGATTAAAATCTAAATTTTCTAGTCTAAGTGGTAGTTTAACTCAAACTCGCGTCACAAACTCTAACCTAACTGATCAAATTAGCACGGTATCATCAAAGAGTGAGGAGAGGCGTATGTGGATTGAGCAGAAGGAGAAGGAGTTGATTAGGTCTAGGGATGAAACAATTTATTTGCAAAGAGATAATTTGAAGCTTTTGAAACAACGAAATGTTTTTTGTTTAATTGCTAAACGATTATATACCAACATTACTCAATTGCATCTCGATTGTGAAATAGGAAAGAAGATACATCGTATGATTTTACCCTTCCTTGAGTTAAAGGAGGATGAAATCGATGCCGATGCTTATGACTGTGAAAACGTTGTTTCTTCTGATGATATTTCTCCCGCTTACAAAATTGGTCTTGACAAAATAGAATCGTTCATAAAGTCAAAAGACCACAAGGACATGCTCAAAAATTTATTGGATGAAAATGATAAATTAAAAATCAAAACCGAAACTGTACAGAAATTTGACTCTTTGAATGCCAAATTGAGTTCAAAAAATAAAATTGATATTGAAACCACTTCTGAATTCAATGAGGATGATGATTTGAGCGAAATTTCTGTGGAAGATGAGGTGGAATGTTCCGAATTTGTCAAGAGCGAACCCGAAACCAATAAAAATATTATTTCTGAAAATTCTGTTGAATTTGCTCGTTTATCCAAAGACAAAACCAAAGTCCTTCAGGAAAAGGCCGTTGTATATCAAAAGGTCCAAACGACTCCAAATCAAGTTTATGCAGTTCATGGATTTACTCAGCAACAGACAGCCGAACTGACAGCTTTAGTAGCTGAAGATAATGCTGATGGCTGTGATGAGTTTTTCTGGTCAGCACCAATTGATAACACTGATGAAACAGTCGGTTTATCCACGAAAACCTCATGGAGAGTAAAAGGAAGGTATGTGGCAGAACCACTTAATGATCCTACAAGCTTTGATGTGCCCGGCACAAGTGGTACCAAAACTACTTCAGGCTAACCGATCATGATATCAAGCGAAACCTCTTCTCTAAAGAGTGAAACTCTTGCTCAGAAACCGATGAAAAAGGCCAACATCCACAAAACTCCAAAACAGGTGTTAGACCGAAAACATCAACGAAATTTGAGGTACAAGAAGAATCTCACTGAAAGGAAACAGTTTTGGCGTTCTCAAAACCCTACTTACGTTCGCTATGAAAAACCCTCTAAGTTAAAGGAAGAAGCAAAAGCAAACTCAGCCTCTTGTGCTCAACATAATGAAAACAGCCGAAAGAAGAGTTTCGGTCCTCAGACACAAAACAACCGAAAACAGAGTTTCGGTCCACAAAGGCACAACAACCAAGAGAGAAGTTTCGGTCCTCAAGATGAGAGAAACCAAAAGGGTGGTTTCGGTCCTAGACCAACCAAGGAGAGGAACCGAAGGGAAAGTAGTTTCGGTTCTCAACCAAGTAAGAGCAATAACCGAAAGCTTAACTCTGCTCCAAAGTCTCATCTTTCTCATTCTCACTCTCACTCACAGAATGATCGAAAGGGAAAAGGAAAGCTCTTTCCGGAAGACGAAAAGAAGACGTCGATTAAACCTACTTTCGAGAACCGAAAGTATGGCAACGTTAAATTCTCATATTCTAACAATGAACCTAAAGCACTCAAATCAAATAAAATCAAAGTTTTCACCTTAAAAAGAAAAGACGAAACAACCTTAATAAAAAGAACCTTTTTGGTTGACGTTTCTCTTACAATTCCCTGTTCTGTAAAAGGCTCACAAGGACCCAAGAAACTTTTGGTTCCTAAATCTGCTTAATTTTTGCAGGTAATACGTGACGAGCAGTTTGACGACGAATGGTACATAGACAGTGGATGCTCGCTTTACATGACAGGAAGAAGGGAAGAGCTGAGGGAGTTCCGGTCCTTAACAAATGGTGGAAGTGTCAAGTATGGTAACAATTCTTTTGGCACGATTAAAGGATATGGCATGATAACCAATGGCGAGTTCTCAATAAGAAAAGTGGCGTATGTTGAAGGTTTACAACATAAACTTATCAGTGTTTCTCAACTAGTAGTTGGTACTGGGTTGAAAGTTTCGTTCGATGACGATGGCTCAGAGATTGCTGAAAAGAAGACAAAGAATATTCTGCTGAAATCAAAGAGAAAAGGAGAGATGTACCCTCTGAATCTCAATCCCTTACTAACGAAGGCTCAGTCAAATGAAAGCTGGCTTTGGCACCGAAGACTCTCCCATCTCAATTTTAAAGACATACACAAACTGGTGCTTGGGGATCATGTTCGAGGTCTTCCTGTTCTAAAGTTCGATAAAGAACACATGTGTCCTGCATGTGAAATGGGAAAGCAAAGTCGACAAAGTCATCCTTCAAGAGTCAATACGAAAATTATTGAACCACTTGAATTACTTCACATTGATTTATGTGGTCCATCTTCAATCGAAAGTATTGGCGGCAACAAGTATATACTTGTCATAGTGGATGACTTCTCTCGCTTCACTTAGGTGTTCTTTTTGAAGCAGAAATCAGAGGCCACTCCCAAGCTTAAACTCTTTATCAAGCAGATAGAAGTTCAAATACGGAAGATAGTTCGAAATATAAGGAGCGACAACCGATTGGAGTTCAAGAACAATGATTTTGAAGATTTTCTTGCAGAGAAGGGAACCACTCACAACTTCTCGGCTCCATATACTCCACAACAAAATGGAATTGTCGAAAGGCGAAACCGATCTTTGTGTGAAGTAGCTCGAACCATGTTAAGCTTCGCTTCTCTACCTCTATATTTCTGGGCTGACGCCATTGCTGCTGCACGCTTTACGCAAAATAGATCTTACCTCAACAAACGTTTCTCCATCACTCCTTATGAGATCTTGAACAACCGAAAGCCTAACGTAAAGTTTTTTCACGTGTTCGGTTCGAGATGCTTCATCTTCAATTCAAAGGAGCACCGCAACAAGTTTGATGTCAAAGCAGACGAAGGAATCTTTCTGGGTTATTCCTTAACCTCCAAAGCATATCGGGTTCTCAACAAGCGTTCAAAGAAAATAGAGGAGACCTATTATGTTACCTTCGATGTTAACTACGTCAAGACACTGAAGACAACCGAAGGCTCCGTGGAGGACATGTTTCCAAAATCTGGTCAAGTTACGGTTCCTATTTCAAACTTCTTTAAGCAATACATGATGCTATTTGATGAACCAGAAAAGGCTACTTTCTCTGAATCTCAAGCTGCAGACAACAAGGTAGATAACTTGAAGAAGATAATCGATGATGTTGCGAAGAAAATGGCAGAAGAAGAACCACTAACAACCGAAAAGCCAGACACAAGCGAACCTCCAAAAGATTGTTCTCATTTTCATGGGGAGAGTTCGTCCTTTCAACAGAACCAAAATTCACCATTCCAGGGGGAGAGCTTATCATCATTTATTCCAACCGAAAGTCAAGTCCAGGGGAGAATTCTGAGCCTGAAACTGAGTTAGTATCATCATTCGAGGGGGAGAATGCGGATATAAACGATGACGATACTCAGTCAGAATTTAGAGAAGAAGTGAATGCTGAACTGGATCCCACATATGCTCCGAGTTACCCTCCTCTCACCAAATAGAGCAAAGATCATCAACAAAAACAAATTATTGGTGATTCGACAGAAAAGGTTCTCACACGATCACAGCTGAAAGTGAAACAAACTGCACTTTTCTCTAAAGTAGAATTCTGCATGTGTAAATCGTTCATCTCCAAAGTCGAACGAAAGACGATCAAGACTGCACTCGATCACTCTGACTGGGTACAGGCGATGCAAGACGAACTCAATGAGTTCGAGCGAAATAAAGTGTGGAGACTGATTCCAACACCAAAGGATGCTTCTGTGGTTGGATTAAAGTGGGTTTTCAGGAACAAGATGGATAAGGAAGGAAATATGATACGCAACAAGGCAAGATTGGTTGTGAAAGGTTACTGTCAAGAAGAAGGCATAGATTACGAAGAGACCTTCACTCCCGTAGCAAGGTTAGAATCGGTCTGTATCTTTCTCGCCTATGATGCACGCAAGAACTTTGAAGTATTCCAAATGGACGTGAAGTGTGCCTTTCTGAATGACGAACTGGGAGAGACGGTGTACGTAGAGAAACCACCAGGTTTCGTGAACGAAAAGTATCCAGATCACTGCTACATTCTGGACAAGGCAGTCTACGGTCTCAAGCAAGCACCAAGGGCATCGTATGAAACTCTAACTAGATTTCTCTAAATGTCTAAGTTTAAACAAGGTTCGGTTGTCCCAACCTTCTTTTGCAAGAAAGAGGGTGACCACCTTATGATCGTTCAAATTTATGTTGATGATATCATCTTCGGTTCCAGAAATCCTAGCTTAACAGCCGATTTCAGGAAGTTGATGGAGACTAAATTTGAAATGAGCTCAATGGGTCCTATTAACTTTTTCCTTGGCTTGAGTATAAGACAGGGACCCGAAGGCATTTTTATTAATCAAGAGGCTTACACGAAGACCTTGCATGCCAAGTTTGGAATGATGGGAGATTCGAAAGTAAAGGTTCCTATGGCGTTTGGCACAACGCTGACACCTTCTCTGGACAAACCGGCTGCTGACATGACCCTTTATCGTTAGATGATAGGGTCTCTCATGTATCTAACAACAAGTCGACCAGCCATAATGTTCTCTGTGTGTTATTATGCCAGGTTTCAAGATAATCCACGCGGACCTTACCTGCTAGCTGTGAAGAACATCTTTCGATACCTAAAGCGAACCTCTTCTCTCGGTCTGTGGTACCCTGCCAAATCAGGTTTCTTTGTCCAAGCATTCTCAGATGCTGATCTTGTGGGATGTGGACTAGACCGAAAGAGTACCACTGGTGGATGCCAATTTCTAGACGGAAAACTTGTTAGCTGGCAATCCAAGAAACAAACGTGTGTATCTCTCTCCACTGCCGAAGCAGAATATATAGCCGCTGCATCATGCACATCACATGTCATTTGGATACAAAGTCAACTTCGAGACTACGACCTGAACATGAAGAAAATCCCACTATATTGTGACTCAGAGAGTGCAATTAGGATTTGTCATAACCCAGTGCAACACTCAAAGACAAAACACATAGCACTGAGGTATCACTTTATCAAAGATCATGTGGAAGATGGTAATGTAGAAATTCATTTCGTACGAACCACTGATCAATTGGCTGACATCTTCACTAAAGCCTTGCCTGAAGCAAGTTTTAATAAAATCCTTCAAGGCCTAGGAATGATGGAAGCTAAATCTGTACCGAAATCTCTTATGTCTCAATAAAAGTTGGAAGCGAAATAGAGCGAACGCTCGGTCTATTTCGGGTTCGGTCTCACCGGGCTCGGTTCGCTCCTAATTTCCAAAAGATGATTTTGGTTGTATAGTTTGTATACTCTTTTCTCGCAATTTATTTTATGTTTTTCCTTCTTTTTTCATAAAATCCAAAAATATTTTTTCTTTTCTGTTTTAATTCTTTTTCAGAAAATCTTGTAAAATCCAAAAATATTTTTCTCTTCTGTTTTATTTCTTTTCAGAAACTTCAAAACTCAAAAATATTTTCTTTCGTTTTATTGCAATTTACTTTTAATATAATTTGTGTATAAGGACCATTCTCAATGATGGAGCTAGGGCAGGTATAATTCTTTATCTATGTACTAGCTAAGTGTCCCTAGAAGCATGTTGCTGTATGTTGACCCAAGCCTCAAAAGATTTTGAGTGAAGCCTTAACGACTTGATATATACCAATCATGTCTTCCCAATCAGGCTGTCAAATTCACTCTAATCATGAGCTACCTTACTCTTCTTAAATGAAGTTAAGAGTTTTTCTGCTTAGTCCATCTTTTGTAGCAGAGGTACATACGGCTCCTTTATCACCTCTTTCTATTCTCCATCATACTTCATCTCATACATGTAACCCTTGAGACTCTCAGCTTTACCACTGAGGTTTACGGTTACACAACTTTTGTGTTGATGATCTTAGTTTCGTGCCACTACGTGCTAAGTGAAATCCAAAATTTCAAAACCTTTAAGGTATTGACGGCGAACAATTAAATGTTCTAGACTTCACCCTTTGAATTAACGAATATACATTTTGTACATGCTTCTTGAAATATCGTTTTTTTTATGAGAGATCCTTATGAAAATGTCTTGCACCACGACTTTTCTTTCCAAAGGATCCAGTTTTTATTCTTTTTGAGATTTCTAATTAACGATTTTCAACAAGTCACTGAACATGTTTCAAACCTACTTGTTTAACAGGCCACATCAGTCTCACAGGTACTTCGTTCTATTTCGGTCTTATATCAAGTATCGAACTCAAGAATTGAAGCGAAAGCCATCCTTAATAGCCTTATATATAAAAGATGCATTTCAATGCTTCTCAACAAGTACTTGATCGTAATTCAACGGGAATCCAAACAAGCACTTTGAAGTCTCTCTTGACTTTGAAGGAAGAGATTCGTGCCCGGGATCCACTGCTCTGTGTCTTAAATGACATCACTTATTCCCACAAATAACTTGATTTATTTCTTTATCTTTGACACTATCTTGCACGAAAATCTTGCATTTTCCAAACGCCATCGGTTATTATGGTAATAAAGATTTGATTAACGCTTCACGCGGTGACTCAGCAGGAAGTTTAATCGATTGGAAATTTGAATTGTGGATAAGTTTGGAAGGCGCGAGAATTTGAACAGTTACTTTATCATGCGTCATCATTGCTTTATCGGGGTTGCCAGTTGTCAAATCATGCCTTTTTAGGCGTCGTTTCCCATATTTAAGGAATCATTGCTTGCGATTTTTCTCTCTCCACAAAATCGTATATAAGGGTTTGCTTTATGTGGTAGTCCTCTTTACCACTCTTCAACTCTCTCAAGCAAAAGAAAGCGATCTAAACTTCACTGTTCATCTTCTTCTTCGACAAACTTCATCAATGGCAGAATCTTCCTCAGTTCAAGAAACTACCGCACGCTCCACTCTTCTTGCAATCAAGCCAAATCAGAACTTACTGATCGATCTTTCACCATTTCTCTACGATACTTACATGTATCAAGTGGTGGAATGCCTGAAATATTCCTCTCTCGTCAAAGCTCTATCGAAGGTGGAAGTCGTTCCAATGACCTGTCTCTCTCAAATCTATTCTACTGCCACATACGACAAAGGTGCAGACAAGATTTTCTTCGATCTTCTTAACCAGAAGGCTTCCATCTCAAATAATCGATTTTGCTCGTTGCTAGGGCTCACTTTTGAAGAATGCATGGTGAATCCTAATTCCATCTCAACAGGTCAGCTTTTCTCAATGTTCTACAACATGCGGTACACTGAAACCCTATCTACTGTGACCAAGTTCAAAAAGTCATGCCTTCCTCCTCAATGGAATGGCCTCTTCACTATTCTCTTCAAAGGGCTTTCTGAACGCAGTGCCGGATCTGATGGTGATAGCAAGTCTTTCATGACTCTGCTTTATGGGTTGTACCATGGTCTCAATCTTGATTATGGATTAGTCTTGTGGCTTCAACTTGTCCAGAGTTTGTCATCTTCCTCTCGCCACACAGAGATTTCATGTGCCCGTTTCTGGACGATTATAACTCAATGGGTGATGGAGCGTTATCATGTTTCTATCATGGCGGACTCACTACTTTCCTCTATTGCTACATTTCATACCACCAACATTATTGTCACTCATCCGTCGAAGTTTCTCTTCGTTGGATCCATTCCTGAGACAATATATGCTTCTCTGCCTCCTTCAAGCAAGCTTATTCAGGAGTACAAGAAGCTTCCTTCTTCTGGTCCAAGGGAACTCACTCCTGAAATGGTGAAATCTATTGAGGAAGCGGACAAACCTGCTAAATGGGGAAAGAAGCAAGACTCGAAAAAGGGGGATAAAGGAGGTCAAGTCTCAAAGGGTCTGACTCCAAGGAAGCGAAAGTCTGAGAAGGCAGCACCTTCCCCGCCTAAGCAGAAGAAGTCCAAGAAACCTGCTCGGAAGCTTATTCTTCAATCATCAAGCGACTCAGACTCGGAGTACGTGCCTCCTGGTCATCAATCAACCGTTCCAAGTGAATCTGAGAGCGAAAGCTCAGATGATGAAGGTTCGGTTCGTGGTGGTACACCTCCTCGTTCGCCTACTCCAAAGGTACATGTTCACTCCAAAACACCTTCTCCTACACCTGTTTCCATTCCTATTTCCTTACCTCCCGTTTTCCCTATCATCACATCTCAACCTTTCTCTACCATTACTATATCTACACCTATTTTCACTGACGCTACAACTACCACCACTACTGGATTTCAGACCAACGTATCTGATACGGGGGCTCGTTCTTCCACACCCAAAACCCCTGTTACCACCAAACCTCTATCACCTTCCCAATCCACAGAAACCAATACCGTTCTTGGAGGTGAGGACTTGGAGTTTGATTCTACTTAATTCAGTCCTTATCGTGTCCAAAGCGATGATGATGAAGACGCTCCTCTCACCAAGCGACATCTCAAGGCTGTGACTGATAAAATTGACCAGTTCCTTTCTTCGTCTTCTACTGGTGCTTATTCTGAAGCAGCCCTCAAAGCTTTGTTCTCTTCAGTCGTCAAGAACATGCTTCCTCTATCTTCGATGCTGCAAAAGCTATTGATGCCTCTACCTCTCAATGCCAGAAGGCTTCGCTTGTTGTTGAAGCCTCCACAAAAGATTGCAAGGAAACGACTGCAAAAGTCGAAAAACTAATTTCGGAGGCTCAACTCTTCTTGGATTCTTTGCAAGCTGCTGCTCAGAAAAACGCTCAGACTATCAATGCCTCTATTGACAATCTCACACGTTCACTGGAGGCAGAAAAGACTCAACTCGAAGAGGCTCGAAAAGTTATTGAAGCTGCTAACGAAGAGCTTCATACTAAAGTTGATGATCGCTTAACTCAATTGGAGGCCGAGCTTGCAGTCGAAAACAAAATCATGGATGAGCTGGACAAGCAAACTTCCCAGCTTAAAATTCAGAACTTAAAGCTCCGATCCGCAACCAAAGAGCTTGATGATTTGAAGTCTGAACGAGAGGTGATTCGAAGCTCAGTGGGTGATGTATACTCAATCTTTTTCCATCTCCTTGACGCCCACGACCCAATTTTGACTATCTCCATTCGACGCCACTTAGCTGAGAAGCTTCGACCTGCCTTGGATATCTTAAGTCGGATTGAAGGTGTTCCGGAGACCACTGTTCTTCCGAAACAAGGGGGAGAAAAGGATCCACAAGGCAAGACTGGCAAGGCTCCACTCAACCTCCTCTAGAACCAAAAGCGACTGATGGACTGAAGGATAATGTAGCTTCGTCCAGTAAGAGGGAAAAGAAAAAGAAGAATGTTGGAGAAGATGATGAAGATGAAGATGATGATACTGAAGACATCATGAAAAAGAATCCTTCCAATCCTCATCAGAAAGTGAAGCCTAATGAGCAAGAGATTAGGGAGAAGATGGATCTTTTGGATAAAGAGTTGAAAGAGAAAGAGCTCTTAGAGAAAAAGAAGTCCATGTTTCCAGAATGGACCATTGAATCGCTCCGGAGGGAAGTCATTGATGAACCGAGTACTCACTGGCTTGAACCTGTTATATCGTTCGGTCTTGAGAACTCGAAGGATGCTCAATTTGATATGCCAATCACCCGAAAGGCATTTATATTTCATTGCTTTGACTCAACGGCTGTTGTTCCCTCTCCATACCCGAAGGTAGATCGGGATTTATTGGAGTTTTATCAGGAGTTTGCATAGCCTCAATACTTGACATGGAGCTCAAAGAAGATTACAACGGTCAAGGTATTGAACCCTCTTCGGCTGGGAAATTTATTAATGTCAAATTCAAAGTGACCCGAGGCTCGGATAACTCGGTCCATACTTTCTCCCTGGCTGATCTACCGAACTTGAACCCGCACGACTGGATACTCCTCAACAATATTTTATTATCCAATCCCCAGGAGTATCAGCCGATCATTGATCACGTCAAGCGAATGCTTGTTTGTTACATCCACGAAGTAGCAAAGATGGATGAAGAAATCGCATCTGCCATTCACAAGCGAACTACGATAAAACCGATTGGAAGAGCTGGCAATGTGAATGCGATGATCAAGGGAAAAATCAATCCTAAGTTTCACACTGTGATGTTCATTAGGTGTGAAGGTCAAAAGTGCATGTTTGCTCTTATTGACAAGCACTTGTTCTCTACTGCCTGCTTGGAGCACATTTTGGAAATCATACACAGGTGTAATCAAAATAGTGAAGCTGACAAGAAGTTATTCACTGATATGCTTCGCTGGTACATTCAGTTTCGGCAGACACTTCTTGCGATCATCCCTCGGCTGTTCAAAGTTGTGAAGCAGGTCAAGGTTACTCAACCGAAGTAGTCTCTCGCCTCTTTTGACGCAAAGGGGGAGATTGTTGGATATAATAGTGTTGCGTCTTGGGCTCGGTCCTTAGCCCAGTTTTGTTATCCGGTTTGGGCCTATCCAACCGTGTTTGTTTTATTAGGGTTTAGTATTTAAGGTGCATGCATGCATCCTTTATTGTAAGAGCTTTTATTATTATTCTGAAGATTATACTACAAACCCTAGATCGCCTCTACAGTGGAAGTTCTTAATCGAGCTCTGCTGAGGCGTGACTACATTTGAATCATTAAGCATTATTTGATTCTATAGCGTGTTGATTGTGTTTGTTTGCTACCGAGACACATACATATGAATGGATGGAATCGAGAAGGAGAAAAGGAATATATCCCACCTATTAATCGATTAAGAAGGGACGCAAAAGAGGGAAGACGAAGATCAGAGTATTTTGGCTGGATGTTAGTGATCTGTTGTGGCACGCAAAAGATGCACACGTGTGACCTAAAAGTAGCGATCGATCAAAGAAAGAAAAGTGGAGAAGAACGGAGAAGCAAAGAAGATATATGAAACAAGTAAAATTTTTAACATCCCACGTCGTTGGTGGGAGAATTCTATCAAGGAATACTTATTCTATAAAAGGGAGCTTGTATCCTATTGGAAAATTAAACCCAACTATGTTTTAGGCAAGGTGGATCCTTTGATCTGTCGTGTCCCTTAGAGTTAGTTGGACTGAATTGGTTCGATTTGAAGTCCGAGTTGGTCCGATTTAGTCCGAGTTGGTCCGATTTAGTCTGATTTGGACCGAATTGGACCGATATTGACTAGGGCTAATTAGCTAACCCTCTAACACCTATTCGTAGGCAGTTGAAGACTGCCTTGGGGTTTAGGCGCCAGTTAATCAGCCGCCTAGACTGATTTTTGCAACACTGATAAAAACTATTTGCCTTGTTAAAATTGAGTAAGTGGGATAAAGGTCACCTAACCATTTATTTAATTTGTAACTTGGATCTTAAACTTTAAAAAAATAATGTTTTTGGAAACAAAAGGGTATTATTTTTAAAGAATTAAATACTACATAAAACTTTGTTAAAATTTTGTAGATGGCTCCACTAACTACTATAACACATCATCACCCTATGAACATTCGATATGTACTCAACAAAGAAAACTGGTCCACTCAAACTTTTTGGATTGGCACATAAATTTGAGAATCGTTTTAAAGAAAGAAAAGAAAGACTATGTCTTTGAATCACAAGTCCCGGAAGATCCACCTTCTGTCCCATAGGTTGCACATGATGCTTGGCTTAAGCATGTGGATGCTTCACTTGATGTTTCATGCCTTATTCTTCCCACCATGATTCTTGATCTTCAGCGGGATGTGGAACTCTTCACTGCCTTTGACATGATTGAATATCTCAAGTAGATGTTTGTTCAGCAAGCTAGGACTAAAAGATGTGAAATTGTTCGAGCCCTTCATGCCTACAAGATGGAGGAAACCGGAATAGTGAGCACTCATGTTCTCAAGATGAAAATCTATATAGATCAATTAGACATATTTGATGAAGTGTAGAATCAAGTATGAATCAAATCAGAGTTAAACGAATGTAGATTGAACACACGATGTAAATATGATCTGGTTTCAGCTCTATTATGCTTTCAAATGTTATAGAGAGAAAACTAGACAAGTTGTACAAAGACTCTTATCTAACTCTAAGTAACGTCCCTGTTTATAGGAAACATGAAAGCACCCAAAAAATTACAAGGACGAAACAGTACGCTTCATTACATAAAATGCCTTGTAAAATAAACTTATGTCTTCGACATATTACAACTGGTCTTCGACCCTTACATTCTCCCCCTTTGTAATAATGTCGACCATCTTCAGTTCAAAAGAATTTCTATAGCATACAGCATTACCCTTCGGATTTCAGAGTACCAAGAAATAATCTTCTTCAACTCTTTCTTGTCACCTTCGTTATTCTTCTTGCAGCTATTCATACGAACAATAAAGTTCGTATACTGGGACGTTGTGTATCTTTCCACTTCGCATGCTTGGAATAAGAATCTCATGGCTTTTCCATTTTTATCATTTCCTTCAAATACCAAACCAAATGGCTTCAAGCAAATCTCCCTATTTGTATACTTTTTTAACTCAGGTTGAGTCTTCGTTGGTTCCATGGGTACTTTCACTTCCAACCCCTTCGCAGTTGCTAACTCCACATCTGTTAGGGCCAAACACTCATAGTAGTTATCTATGAATATTATAATGTGAGCAAGACCAAGACGAAACACTTCTGGATTAGTCTCTCGTAGATAAGAAGCATCTTTATCTTTCAACAACAATGCAACTTGTATAAGATGATACAAGTTCATCAATGGAAAATCTGCTACTGAGAAATCACAAACTTGACCATTTGCTCTTGAAACAAAGAAGCGAAGATTATGCATCATATTCTCGAATAAAACATCCCTCTTTATGGTAATCACCTTCTTTATCTTCACGAGTGACCAAATTTCCTCTGGAAGTTTCCCAAGAACTGCATGAAATCTGATTTTCATGTATGTGTACTCATCATCATTGTCAAACTTCTCAGAAATTTTGTACTGAGCCATGATAAACATCATCTCATTTATAGGGAAATCCAGTTGATTCATTTCTGAATTGGCAACAACATAGCTTTGCTTTGGCTTCTTCTCAAAAGCATTCATACGATTATATGCAACTTTTGATTCAATCGTTTCATAGTTGTAATGCTTAGCAGGATCACCCTTGTTCATACCTGGTGGATCATTTGCACGAAGTCGCATAATGCTTTGCACTATTCGTAACTTTTGAACCTCAGCCTCTGCTTCAGATTTCTTCTCCCCTTTTGATTTTTCAATCAAAATCGTTTTTCCCTTGTCTTTGATTGAAGAGCCATCAACATTTTCCTTTCGCTTCGAACTACTACCACTTCCAGCAGAAGAACCAATAACAATTCCTTTCGAAATTGACTTTGTAATTGGTATTTCAATAACCACTGTTGAAGAAACTGGCCCAACAGACGAAATTATTGGTTTTGATGTTGAATCCTTTGATGAAAAGACTTTGCCAACCGTTTTTACTTCTTCATGCGAAACCCCACTAACTTTCGAATCACCAACCTTCTTTTCTCCCCCTTACACCCCTGTGTTAACAGGTGGGGCATCTGTTGGTAGAAGATTCGAAATTCTGGATAAAGGGGCCAACTGCTTATGCAAGACAGCTTTGAATTGTGTAAAATTTTGAGACAAAAATTCAGGAGTTATGATTGAGGATGAAACAGGCTTAACAGATAAGTCTTTTAGCTCCTTCAGTAAAGTGATAACCTCCACAAAACTCTGACTGTCATTTGTAGAAAGTTGAGTAATTTGAGGACTCAAACTTTCGTACAATTTCACGAATTTTGTGACAGCATCACAAATGATATCCATCTTCTGATTGAGAGATGCATAATCTTTCTGAACAACAATAATCTCTTTTACCATGTGTTCACGAAGTTCTTGAAGCTTCAAATTGACATCTTCACGCACTTCATTCGTAATTCATTAGACTTATCATTTTGATCCATCTTCTCCATTAATCGAGATTTAGATGCAGAAACCAACCCATAACATTTAGTAAGCAGTCTTGCCTCAACAGCATTCAGCATGCCATCGATTTCGAAACTGGAGACAGACTGACTTCCTCCCATGTCAGCTTGAGACTGAATAATCGAATTTAACTTCTTATTCAGAATCTTGAATTGCTTCATTGACATCAACATATGGTCTGGAAAATTCTCTTCCTCTTCATCAAATTCCATATCTTCGAAAGTACCCCCAAAAGCTCCTTCATCTGTGTCAGTTTCCGGTTCACCAACTTCTTTGGGTGGATCAGTGGATTGAGATGAGAAAAGTGTTGTAAACGGATTCTTAATCACATGCTCAAATGTAGGTGAGTGTGAGATGTTTGACATAGGAATGATGTAGGGTGGCAAAGAGACAGTAGTATCCACTAGATAAAAAATAGTAGTACCTTGTGTGGACAATGGAAGCTCAGTATTCGAAACTCCTTTACCCATATTGACATTTACATCCGTATCAGATACGTTTGTAGTGATGTCTAAAGTTCGAACCTCCTCAAGGATTGACTCGGTTAACGAAACTTCGGGTCTTATGACCTTAGTCTTCTCACGAGTTGATTTAGGAAGAATAGTTTCGGGTGTCTCAGGAACTATCTCCTCTTCGGACGACTCCTCTTGTATAACCAACTTTCATTTCTTTTTCTTTTTCATCTTCGAAATATGTTTAGCCACATCTTCAGCTCTTCGTTTCTTTGATGAAGGCGAAACAGGAGCTGGAACCTCACGAATAAGTACCCCTTGATGAGTAATTTGTGGTTTACGAACATTTGAAGGAGAAAACCGAGAAGATCTATCTTTAGACATTCGTGTACCACGAGCTTTCTGCTTTAGTCTTCGAAAAACACCAGACTTGGATGGAATGGTTTCCTTGACATGATCATCAGTAACAGGTTCCAGAGGCTCGATCACAACAGTCGAAACTTGTTCATCTGGATTCGTCTGTTTCTGTGGTGACTTCTTTTTCTTGGGTTGGTGCACAGGCTTCTTAGGGGTAGCCTTTGCATCCTTCTTAGAACGTTTGCGTTTCTTCGAAGGACCAACATCTTTTTTAGACAATAACCTTCCAGTTTCATCATCAGGGTTGATTATCTTCAAATATTCAACCAACACTGAATTTGTTGGCTCAACCCTCTTCAACATTGCATCAGGAATCCTGGCAATGTGTGTGAACACTTCGGCATCATCAGAAACTTCCTTTGGGAAGTGATACTTCATGAACTCATCTTTTTCTTCATCAGCAGGCACCACAATACCTTCTTTGTCATAAAAATAACCAAGGATCAAACTCTAGTACCTTACACATGAAATGCCTTGGACAACATTTGTGTTTTCAACACTCTTCTGAAATTCCTTCCATAGCTTTGTAGAGTAATCAATAGAAATATCATAGTACAATCCTGCTACCATCGCATACACCTCCATTCGTCCTTTATCCAATCCAACACTGCGACCAGTCAAGCGGCGTAGAAAGATTCCGAACAGAAAATTCCAAACAGTTGGAAGACTTGACTTCTTGAAATCACTGATCTTGGTGAGTGAGGGTTGATGACCCATCTCATTAAACATGTGAATTATTTGAGCAAAAGAAAGATCAGCATATAATGGAGAATTAGGGATATCAAGAATCTGACAAAAGATCTTCTTGGACAATCGTATTTCTTGTCATTCACCAATTGGAAAGTAATGATATCCATAGCTTTGCTGTAACTAGCAGTGGATCCTACTTGTGAAAGCCAAGAAAGAGGAACATCAAACGAGTTGAACATTGCCTTTGAAAGAACAAAACTCTTTAATGCGACGATTAACATCTTCAACTTTTCAGGATACAGAGAAACATCATCTTCGACTTGATAGTTTGTGCCTTGAATCTTCATTATCGGTTGGGAAGTAACATCGTCAGTGTTTTGTGATTGAACAACAACATTAGCAGAATTGGCCATGATTAGGGTTTGTTGAAGCTTTGAAGAACAATCGGAAAGTTTCAGAGAAAAATTGGGAATTTTACGTTTGGAAGCGTAAACTGATAATCACCCTTTGGTTCCCCTTTTATATGTAACCCTAGTGTTTGAATTTGAAGCTGGACTAGCATTAAATGAGATCCGACTTGGCACCTTGTATCTCGCACCACTCTGCCGATAAAGTATCCATGCGTCAAAAAGTAGTTGTCACATCACCTAGAAAGCCGGACTGAATACAAAACGTCTTATCAGACAGTCTGTTCGTGTCTCCCCATAGAATAGTAACCGTCACCAACCTTCGGAACCTCAAGGATTTCGTGCCAGATGTTTGAAATCATCAGCCTGAGTTGGCATTACCCAGAACCTCAAGGATTTCGTGAGTGCAGTTTGCCAAAGAAAAGATGAGAAGCAAATTAACGAAAATTTGGATCTACGATGTCAAAAAAAATCGACACAAAAGCAGATAAACCCCAGGCAAAGGTTGCTTCGTTAATTATCAAGAGACATAATCAACTGCTTGTTTATGTTCCCGTGAATTTCAATCGAATACTTATAGAGAAGTATCGAAGGGCTTCTTTTATAAGGCTTGATGGGTAGTTTACAATTTCGTTACATATCAACCTAAACATAAGGTGAGTAATTGTAACAGAAATTACCTGTTTGACCAGTGTAGTCAGTCACAAGTATGATTTGAATTATTTTGAAAGTGACTTCGAAAGCAAATGAAACTCACACGGAAATCATATTCATGGAAAAATTGATACTGAATCCTGTTGGGTAAAAAACATCGTGGGCTTCGATAATTTGATCAAGACTACTCATATGAAATGAATATGATTTGGAGTTTCGAAAAGTGGTACTGAAACAAATGTTTCGTCAAAACTAGAACAATGTTCCCCGTCAATTCCTTACAAAGATAGAATTTTGGGTTTCACTTTCATCACGGCCTCATGGTGTCAGATCATTAACACAGAAGTTGGATATGACTAAGTCATGATTGGTTTGATCGATGACCTCTCGGACATATGTCATTGTGTGAGAAATGCATTAGAATTTTGTGATGAAAAAGATTGGTTCACGAAAACACTTGTACCTCTGTTATGATTGGACCAAACAGACAACTCTTAACTCATTTGAGAAGAGTAAGGTAGCTCATTCGACTAATATGAATATAAGCCTGACTTGGGAAGAAATTTTCGTATGAAAAATTTCATTAAGGCTTTTGTAGACACACATTGAGTCTATTGAGGCTTGGGTCGACATGCTGCAGCATGCTTCTAGGGACAGTCTAACTAGTACAAAGTTGTCGAAATTGTACCTTCCCAACTTTCTTTCGAAATAATGTGGGGTCAACTGATCCTTGTTTAAATTTCGACTGTTTTAAGAAACTGGTAAGAGTTGCATACCATGCTCTTGGTGCTTGTTTTAACCCATATACAGCTTTATCTAAAATGTACACATGATCAGGATGCATTTCATTTACGAAACCTGGAGGTTGTTCAACGTAAATAGTTTCTTCAAGTTCACCATTAAGAAAAGCGCATTTCACATCCATTTGATAGACATCGAAATCCTTATGAGCTGCATAAGCTAAAAATATTCGAACAACCTCTAGTCTTGTGACAGGGGCAATGGTTTCTTCATAATCAATTCCTTCTTGTTGTGAATATCCTTTTACAACTAGTCGTGCTTTATTTCGTACAATATTTCCATCCTTGTTGGTTTTATTTTTGAAAATCCATTTTAATCTGACAATCGAAACATTTTCAGGTTTAGGAATTAATCTCCAGACCTTGTTTCTATCGAATTCAGCCAGTTCAGATTGCATTGCAACAACCCAATCTGATTGTTCCATTGCAACCTTAACTGATTTTGGTTCAATTTTCGAGATAAAAACATTCAACATGCAAAATTCTTGATGAGTATTTAATACCTCATTCTTTGCATGAATTTGAGCCCTTGTTAATACTCCATCTTGAGGATTCCCAATGACTTGATCTTTCGGATGAGTCCTTGTCCATTTCTCTAACGGTGGATATGTCGGATCAAATTCCAAAGGTGCATCTTTGTACATCTCTTCATTTTCAGATCCTACAACAGAAACATTATCATTTAGATCATGAAACTCATCATTTTGATTAATATTTATTGTTTCAGTTTCTTCATTCTCCTCCTCAATACGATTATCCTTTTGAAGCTCCCCATCAACTAGATGCTCTCCCTCAAGAACTTCATCCATTCTCCCATCCCCCTCGAAAGAATGCTCCCCCTCAACCAGAGTATTCGAATCCAAGTGCTCTTCCTCCACTGAATTATTATGCATACTTTCGCCAACTCCTAGAGAATTTGTTGTTGAATTAACATCTAAAATAGTTAGAGAGATTTCCAAGTCATCAGTATGTTTCGAAGATTCAGAGTGATGATTATCATTCGCATGAACTTCAACATCCACTGCCCTGTCAGGAATACCAAAAATTAAATCATAATCAAAGTCAGATGAATTTGATTCTTCAGTTTCATCAGATGATTCATTAATAATTGGTTTATGTTCAAATTGCTTTTCAACTTGTTCGACATAATAATCATCAAAAGTAAGATTGAATGTCTCTTCGACTTTTTTTGTGCGCTTATTTAACACTCTGTATGCAACAGAATTGTGTGAATATCCTAAAAATATGCCTTCGTCAGCCTTAGCTTGAAATTTTGAAAGGATATCTTTAAGATTCATTATAAAGCACCTACAACCAAAAACATGAAAGAATTTGACATTAGGTTTTCGGTTATTGATGATTGTTGAATTACTGTCTAAGTCCATAACTATTTTGGTATGTACTTGACCCGATGGTGCATGGTCCTTTTGGGTTGCCTTCACCAAAGCAACTTGATAGGATGAATTATGAAGAGAAAGAGGATTAATTATGATTTATTAATATATTATGAGAATAATATATTAAAGGAGAAATCATATTGTTTAATTAATATTAGTCAATAATTAATTAAGAATTAATTTTGTTGCTAAAAGAGGTTAATTACACTTAGGGGACTAGAACTATGAAATGTGTGATAATTGAATATTGGGCTAATGGACTCCATGTTAGAGGAGTGGACGAAATCTATGGGGAAACCCATTAGAAATCGTCCAAGGCCTCTAAGGAGGTAGTCCATGGGCTGCTTAGGGCCTAAGCAGTCAAATTAGGGTTTCCTTGTTAGATAACCCTAATAGCCTCACATATTTAAGGACGCCTAGGGCACCAAAAACGTGGCCAACTGATTCCTTAGGGTTTCTAGACGTTTTTGAGTGCCTCTCCTCTTCTCCTTCTTCATCCTTTTGCTCTTGGTGTTTGTGAGCCATTAGAGGTGTGACATTTGTGACACTAAGCTTTCTAAAGCCAATTACAAGGAGGAATAGACTGTTATTACTACATAACAATCAAAGGTTAGATCTAAACCCTAATTCATATGTTAATATCATTATTGTATGCTAGATCTAGGGTTTATGGCTTTGGATGATTATTGCATGTTCATTAGACAAACTAGATCCAAAGCTTTAGGGTTTGCATGTACACCATAGGAATGATGTAGTGCTCAAAACCCATCAGTAGTATCAGAGACTAGGCTGTTTGTTTGATGTATTTGATGCTTAATTGTTCATTGCTTGCTTGAAAATCGAAGTTTTTTTTGCTCCTGACTGGCAGACTTGCCGAGTCCATGAATGGACTCGACGAGTAGATCCTACTCGACGAGTTCCATTGTGGACTCGACGAGTCCAAGGGTCAGTTGCCAGATTTTTCGAATTTTCTGCCAGATTTTGTTGAGGATAATTGCCAAAACTCGTTTTTCTTGCCAAAATCCGAATTTTTAAGTTTGGAATGATTATCCTCATCAAAATTGATGGATTTGGTTAAATATGGATAATATAGGATTATTATTAGTCAAATATTTGACCTAGTAAGTTTGAAAATTTCAATTTACACCCCTTAAGTTTTATAGTTTAAATTTGAACTTTAAAAGTTTTAGTTTTGAAATTTAAATAGTTAAACCCTAATATTTTGAAAGGTTTCAAAAAAATTTGTCCTCAAGTTTTGGAATTTAAATTTTTTATTAAAAGGTTAATTTGGAAGCATTTAAATTCTAAACCCTAATGTTTTGAAATGTTTCAAAACTTGCCCTCGAGTTTTGGAATCTAAATTTTGATTAAAAGATTTAAGTTTAAAATTTTTAATTCTATAACCCTTATTTTTGAAAAAGTTCAAATTGCACCCTTATGGTTTTATTAAATTAATTAAGTGTATAATTAAAAGAGAGTTAATAAATCCATAATGACATGGTTTATGTTTAATTAAATTAAAAGGTATAATTTATTAAATTAACCCACCTAGTATTTTAAAAGTGTAAAATACACCCTATATTATATATAACAATTAAAAGTCTAATATTATATATATATAATTTAAACTGCTAGTCTTACCGTTAGTAGGCCTCATTCACGAAGCCGATCTATAAGGGGGTATAAGGTTATGACCTATAAAATGGCTGTTTAATGGGTGTCCACTCTCACCCACCGCTTCCTTGATTGGTGGAGGGTCGTTAGCCGAACGGGTAGGATAGGGCAAACCCTTTCCATTAAAACTATAATGAAGTATAAAGTAACTAAATGTTTTTACAAAATTCTCAATCTTAGTTACTTTAGGAAAAAGTGAATTTGATGAAATTCCATGAAATTACACTCTGTACCCTTGCGAAGACGTTAGTAGAGCGTGTGTGGTTAACCGGCACACTAAGTGGTTCTAAGCAAAGGTAGTAAAGGGTGACTCAATGTTTGTCATAGTTCGGTGGAGCGTGTGTGGTTAACTGGCACATCGAATAGGTGACTGTAACATTGGGGGCACCATGTAAGTTTGCATGGTCATTCACACCCTGTTTTGTGATCCTCGGCATCCCAGTCACAAATCGAGGGGCATATCGAGATTTAAACATGTCATTGAAAAGTTCAATGAATCTCAAAGGGTCTAGGAGTTTTTCAATACATTTAAAACCTAATTTTTTTTCGTTTTTCATGGTGGAAAATTAGTGAATCGTCATTCACTTACCTTCAAATGTTCTGCAATTTGGGTTACGGTATCCCTCTCCCAAGTTATAGAGTATTGTGTTGGGTCCTAGCCTTAATATCTCATTTGGGTGAATTATTAAGGACTCAATCAACTAACTTGATTTTCTCCCGTTTTGTAGATGTCTGAATCTAACCGTGGTCTTCCCAAATCCCATGGAAAATGTTTTCCCGCTCAAAGTGAAAGTCTTTTACACAGAGAAGGTGAAAGACCGATCCTTGCATTGTGGACTAGCTTGGTTTCACTTCCTCCACCTCATGCCGTTGTTCTCCCAAACCCAAAAGACCGAAGAATTGAAAGGTTCAAAATCACTCAAGCCCTGTTGGCAATGAAACATGAAGATGGAAAATCCGTGTGTGCTTACATCCTAGGGATGAAATCACACATCGATAGGTTGATAATGTTGGGTGTGACTTTCCCAAAGGAGTTGGCTGTAGACTGGGTTCTTAAGTCACTCCCTGAATCATATAATAAGTTCAAAAGAGAGTATTATATGATGGATATTGACACGACCCTCATTGACCTAACTTAGATGCTCATTGCTGCTGAATCAGAAATGATTTGGCAAAGTAATGGAGCATATTTGTCTGGTAACTCAACCAACCATGCTTCCATGGTCAGTCCAGGAGAAGCCACATGTTTCTGCTGCTAAGAGAAGGGGCGTTGGATACGAAGCTGCCCAGAGAACTTGAAGAATCTAAGAGATGGGAGAGTCAAGAAGTATGGCTCTGCCTAAGGTAATATCCACTATCAAACTCCATTAAGTTCCTATTCATTGATTCTTAATACATAATGTGGTAATATTACATTTGAATGTTTTGCAGGATCAGAGAAAAGAGAGGAAGCTTGATGGAAGAGCAAGATGAGTCTGATCACGAAGATATGGATTACGATCGCATGGATTCGGAGATCAGATTTTGAGCTTAGAAAGTTATGATAGATTTGTTAGGAATATTTGATTACATAGTTTTTCAGTTGGTTTTGCATTATAAGGACATGTTTTCCGCTACTTTTATGAATAAAATAATTTTTTTGATTTGTCTTATTTATATATATCCTTGCAATGAAATCGTTGTACAAAATTGATGTTTGTGTATTTCCATAAATGGATGTGATTCTTAGTTATGTTTTTTTATGGAAGTGTCAAATTTATCTAAGTAAGGAAAGATTCCCATCGCCCAAGTTTCAGTTGGACAGAAACTTGGAATCTTATGATTTGAATCATTTGATGCCTTGAAATCTTGGTACTTAGGAAATTAAGACTAATTCCTTGATCACACAAGTATGTGAGTCAAGTGAAGGACTAAAGGACTAGAACACAATGTTGTGCACTAGTCAAGTCCACCACAAATAACAAAGAGACTATTCGTCATAATTTACCAAAAATCTAGTAAATGTGGTTATACTTAAAAGATTAAGTGTAATTCTGAATCATTGAAAAGTTTCAATGAGTGGCAGAACGAAGGAAAGATAAAAGTTTCTTCAATCTAAGAAGAAGGGAGAGTAATTTTATATCGGGTTTTATGATCGTCTTAATGATTAAGAAACATATCACAATTGATTCTCTAAGGACATCTTAGTGCACTAGTATGGCTAAGAAGAGGAATCGGAAATTGTTGAAATGGTTAAATCAAAAGGACGAGTCATACTTCGTTCCAAAATCAAGTCTTAGAATCGTACTCCAAGATTGTGAATTGAGTGACACACACTCATCAAATGTGAAGTAGAAAATAGTTTTTCTTACTCTTGCACGTTTGAAATTGGTAAGTTGTGATATCTCGGGGAAGACAAAGACCAACTAAGACCAAATGTGTGTAATGTTTTGTCTTGATATAGACACACACTAACTCTTGGATATTTGTTTATCAAGAAATGTTTCTTGATAAAAGAATCTAATATGTCAAGAAGTCTGTGGGAGTCTGAAGATCTTGAAAAGATTCAAGAACTAATCAAGAGTAAACCTATTAAACACTAGCACACGACTTAAGGTTTGTAACCTATCGTGTTGACAAAATTCTATTTCTGTGCCAATCCTGTTGAGTGATTATGCATTTAAGTTCTACGAATTCTCAATAGACTGCATAAGGCAAGCACCTTGTTCGATGAAAGTCCATTGACTGGCATAGGTGAGCTATTAGATAACTTGGAAGCAATGGTGGGACCCTTGATGGCAAGAAATTAAGAATGAACAAGTTCTGTCCATAAGAGTTTGAATTTGTCACAAACACTATCTTTCAATTATGGTTATGGCAAATTCACATGGATAGGAACACATACACCATAAAATCTAAGTGTCATAAGGTTTCTCTCCTTCATGAAAATGAGTGTGAGGAAACGCTTTCACTAAGAGAGATTTTAAGAAGATAGTGATTATGTAAATTGCATTCTCAAATTCGATTATGATTACGACATCCCTCTTCATAGTTCGAATTGTGAGATTTGGCAGTTAGTTTGAACATTTGGGACTTAGTAATATAAGTTCTGAATTAGTTTAGACGCACATGTGAGCTGTCTAAGGAAAGGTGTGTGATTTTGAGAAGCTTAGATAAAGGCTTATCGAAGCATGTCATATTAGAAACAATGAACTTTGGAAGTCAATAAGTATTGTTTTCTAGAAGTTTAGCTGGTTTCTAAATACGTGTCAAAGCTAGTGGGAGCATAAATGTTATGCTAGAATGGATATAATCATCATGTTAGTGGGAGCATGATTATTATTTAAGTATTGCAAGTTGGCAATATTAATTATAGAAAAACAAAAGTTTCACTTTGCAAAGTTGCATGGGTAGAAAAGTTGTTTTTGCTATAATTGTTGGAGATAGTGTCTAAGTCCATAACTATATTTGGTATGTACTTGACCCGACCCGACATGGTCCATTTGGGTTGCACTTCACCCGAACAATATACAGATAATCTTTTGAGAATAGTATAAGTTATGATTTATTAATATATTATAAGTTCTAATATATTAATATAAAATCATATTATTTAATTAGTGTTGATCTATAATTAATTTAGAATTAATTTAGAGATCAAAAGTATGACTAATTAAATATAGGCTCTTGTATTTATATAGTGTGGGCTAATGCTTATTTGGAATGGGCTAGGCTTGCATGGAAAGTCCATGGATACTCCATGGAGCTTTAACCCATGGATCTCATGGAAATGAAAAGACATGGGTATTAGGGTTTACATGGATGTAACCCTAATCCACCACACTATATAAAGGAGGCTTTGGTTCTTGAAATAGGACTAGTTGATGTGTGTAAACTAAGAGGGCCGATTTCAAGAAGTTTGTGACTATTCTCTCAAGTTTCCAAGTTTGTGGTGATTTGTGACTTCCATTTGAGCCATCCACATTATTGGTGCTAGGCTCTCAAACTCCAAGCAATCAACTACTACTACAAGGTAAGTAATTCTACTAGTTTTATTTGATTCAAGTACCCCATGCCATGCTAGTTAGGATAAGAACCTTGGAAAAATAATTATTTGCATGTATCTTAGTCAAACATAGATCCAAGGTTTCTAGGGTTGCATGTACACCATAGGAGTGTTAGAATGCTCAAAACCCATCAGTGGTATCAAAGCCTGGTTTGTTTATTTGATACTTGATGCAAAAAAAAAAAAAAAAAAAAAAAAAACATGAAAATCGAAGTTTTGTTCAAAAGCTCGTATCAAAATTTCAAGTTTTGTATATGTACTTACGATTCTTGAAATTTTTGATATGAACATTCATAAACATATGAGTTTAGAAGATCATAGAAATTATGTGCTAAGAACTGATTAGATTAATTCTTGATCTTTATGTGTTTTAATGGAGTCCATAACTAGTTCTTAAGTTATGGATAACCAAAAGTCACATTTATAAATAACCATTAAAAGAACACATAGGTTACAAAAAATGAAGAGTCTTCATTTTTAATAACCATTAACTCATAAGTTATGAGAAATGAAAAGTTTTGAAAGTTTACAAAACTTGCCCTCAAGTTTTGGAACATGTAAAGTCATATTAAAAACTTTAGTTTCAACCCCTAGAATTTTAAAAGTTAAAATTCAACCCTTATACTTTATAATATTATAAGTTTAATAATATTTATATATGTATAAGATCAAGTCGTCTTACCGCTAGTACGCCTCATTCACGAAGCCGGTCTATAAGGGGGGTATAAGGTTGTTGCCTATAAAATGGCAACTTAATGGGTGTCCACTCTCACCCACCGCTTCCTTGATCGGTGGAGGGTCGTTAGCCGAACGGGTAGGACAAGGACTTATAAATTCTCATTAAAAGTATAATGATAATACTAAAGTAACTAAACTTTATTGAATTCCCAATCTTAGTTATTTTAGGAAAATGTGAATAAGGTGCTAATCCATGAAATTACACTTTACACTTTGTTTAAGTCGTTAGTGGAGCGTGTGTGGTTAACCGGCACACTAACTTGAACTTAACAAGGTAGGTAAAGGGTGACTTAATGTTTATCATAGTATCGATGGAGCGTGTGTGGTTAACCGGCACATCGATTGAGGGGTAATACATTAAGGGTACCAAGTAATTTGCATGGTTACTTCACACCTTGTTTTGTGATCCTCGGCATCCCAGTCACAAAACTTGAAGGGCACACTCGAGATTGAAACATGTCATTGAAGAAAGTTCAATGAATCTCAAAGAATCTAGGAGTTTCTAAACCAATTAAAACCTAATTAAATATTTCGTTTTTCATGGTGGAAATTGGTGAATCGTCATTCACCTACCTTCAAATATCTTATAGCTTAGATTACGACATCCCTCTTCTAAGTTATAAAATATTGTGTTGGGTCCTAGCCTCATATTACATTTGGGTGTTTTGTTAAGGACTATCTCTATATCTAATCTAATCTATTCCCTCTTCTTTTCAGATGTCTTCCAATAACAATGCTTCTAGCTCAAACCCTACTAGCTCTTCTCTCTCATGAATCTTTGTGGGAGAGTCATCTTTGATGGGTCCAACTTTACAGATTGGATCAGAAACATCAGGATGGTCACTCGGTATGAGAACAAAGAATATGTTCTCGACAAGGACCTGAAGGTACCCGAGCCAACTGCTACTCCTGAAGAGTTTGCTGAATATGAGGTACATGAAAGAGATGCTACAAAAGTGGCATGCATCATGATGGCCACCATGACAGCCGAGCTCCAAAAGTCCTATGAGGACTATTATCCTTTTGAGATGCACCAGGACTTGATGGACCGCTACCATCAAAGTGCTCGTTAAGAGCAATATGAAATAATCTCCTTCATGATAACAACCCGAATGAAGGATGGTGAACCCATCACGGGCCACATGCAGAAAATGCAAAGGTATGTGGACCGTTTACTGAAGCTGATTGTGAACTTCCCTGAGGAGTTAGCAATAGACATCATTTTGCACTCCTTGCCATCGTGTTATGATCAATTCCGCATGACACATCACATGAACAAGGAAGAAGTCACCCTCAGCAAACTTCAAGGACTCTTGAAGACCGCCGAAAGTGGTCTATAGGGTAAGTCGGTTGTTACTACTCCTACTCCTACTCCAACTGCGGCCAATGTCTTGGCAATCGGGCATGGCAAAGGGAAGAAGAGAAAGAACCCTTCTAAGGGTACCAAGGGTAAGATCCTTGAAGGCTCCTCTTCAAGCAAAACCAAGAAAGGTTTTGTCACTCCTTCTGCTAACCCTAATGAGGCTGAATGCTTCTATTGCCATGAAAAGTCGCACTGGAAGCGAAACTGCCCAAAGTACCAGCAAGATTTGAAGGATGGGAAAGTAAAACCCAACCATGCAGGTATATACACTATATTGTCTAATAACTCACCTCATTCTAAGTCTTGGGTCCTTGATACAGGTTGTGGTATTCACATATGTTGTGATTTGCAGGGACTAAAAAGAAGTGAGAATGTGGACCAGGGAAAGATAAACTTGATCATGGGAAACAGGAAAGCTTCACCTGTCACCAAGATAGGAGTTTATTCCTTAGTGCTAAATAGTGGGTTTACATTAGATTTGAATAAATGTTATTATTCGCTAGAAATGGCAAGAAATGTTATTTCCTTTCATGCATTGTATAAACAAGGTTTTACCTTTTATTTTGATAATAATAATGGTAGTATTGATGCTTTCTTTAATAATGTTCTTTATTTTAAAGCATTACCTTGTGATGGCGTGTATGAAACTGTATCTGTTGTAGATAATCTAGGAAATAATGTATTGTGTATTAACTCTTCCACTAGCTTAGATAAAGCATCCTTATGGCATTGTCGTCTTGGACATGTAAGCAAGAAACGCATAGGCCAACTCCAAAAGGATGGAGTCTTGGAGTCATTTGACCTAAAGTCAGATGATAGTTGTGAATCTTGTTTTCTTGGTAAAATGACAAAGTCACCTTTTACTGGCACTTGTGCTAGGGGTGAAGGTTTGTTGGACCTCATACACACGGATGTGTGTGGACCCTTCAGAACCGCCACAAGAGATGCTAATCGGTTCTATGTGACTTTTACTGATGATTTTAGTAGATATGGATATGTCTACCTAATCAAGCATAAGTCAGAAACCTTTGAGAAATTCAAAGAGTTTAAGCAAGAAGTGGAGAATCAGTTGGGCAGGAACATTAAGATGCTTCGATCCGATCATGGTGGTGAGTATCTTAGTACTGAGTTCCTTGACTATCTTAAGGAATGTGGGATTGTCTCACAATTGACACCTCCTAGGATACCACAGTTGAATGGTGTAGCTGAGAGGCGCAATCGGACCTTGTTGGACATGGTTCGTTCCATGATGAGTCGAGCTTCGCTACCAATCTCATTTTGGGGGTATGCCTTAGAGACTGCCGCCCATATCCTTAATCTAGTCCCTACAAATAAGGTTACCAAAACACCTCACGAGGTGTGGACTGGAAAAGTTCCCAATCTAGACCACATCAAGATTTGGGGTTGCGAGGCTTTTGTGAGACGCGAGACTCACGATAAGCTCGAACCCCGAAGCGAAAGGTGTATTTTCATCGGCTACCCACAAAAATCCTTTGGTTACATCTTCTACAGACCCAGTGATAATGTGGTCTTTGTAGCAAGAAGAGGATTCTTTCGAGAGAGAGAATTTATGAGCCAAGGAGACAGTGGGAGGAAAATTGACCTTGAGGAAATTCAAGAGTCAAGTGGTGAAGGAACCTCAAACCCTAGCCCTCAACCTGAGGAGAAAACTCCTGTTGAGCCGACTGCAGAATCTATACCTCTAAGGCGTTCCACCAGAGTTAGGAATGCACCTGAGCATTATTATGGTTTTCATATTACTGCAGAAGGTGAGACACTTATCAGTGATAACACACTGGTAAATCTGGATGAGCCTAACAGCTACACGGAAGCCATGGCAGGCCCTGAGGCTGCTAAATGGAAAGAGGCTATGGATAGCGAGATACAGTCCATGTATGACAATCAAGTTTGGAACTTGGTTGACAATGTACCCGATCGTAAGATAGTTGGGTGCAAATGGATCTTCAAGAAGAAGACCGACATGGATGGTAATGTACACACTTATAAGGCACGACTGGTTGCAAAGGGTTATTGTCAAACTCTGGGAGTTGATTATGATGAGACCTTTTCACCAGTGGCCAAGATTAAGTCTATTAGGGTTCTGTTAGCCATTTCTGCATTTCATGATTATGAAATATGGCAAATGGATGTCAAAACCGCTTTCCTTAATGGAAACTTGGCTGAAGATGTTTACATGGTTCAGCCAGAGGGTTTTGTCAGTACAGAGTACCCAGTAGAGTGTGTAAGCTCGAGAAATCCATTTATGGATTAAAACAGGCACCTTGCAGATGGAATCTTTGCTTTGGTGAGAAAGTCAAAGAATTTGGCTTTTCAAGGAGTAAAGATGAATCTTGTGTCTATATCTAGGCTAGTGGGAGTATAGTCAGCTTTTTGGTACTGTATGTGGATGACATACTACTCATAAGAAATGACATCCCAACCCTGCAGGAAGTAAAGTCCTGGCTTGGGAAGTGTTTCGCTATGAAGGACCTTGGAGAAGCTGCCTATATCCTAGGGATAAGGATTTTGAGAAACATGAGTAAAAGACTAATTGGACTTAGTCAAAGCACCTATGTGGACAAAGTGTTGAAAAGGTTCAACATGCATAACTCCAAGAAAGGAGAGTTACCCATCCAGAGTAACGCCAGATTGAGTAAGACACAAAGCCCTAGTACTGAGGCTGAGATAGCAGAAATGAGTCGAATACCTTATGCTTCAGCTGTAGGATCGATCATGTATGTTATGACGTGTACTCGACCTGATGTAGCCTTTGCTTTGAGCATGGTTAGCAGGTATCAGGGGAACCCTGGCAAGGCACACTGGATTGCGGTAAAGAATATCCTCAAGTACCTACGGAGGACTAAGGACTGGGTCCTTACCCTCGGTGGCAGTGAGGACTTGAGAGTTGTAGGGTACAGTGATGCTATCTTTCAGACTGACAGGGATAATTTCCGCTCTCAGTCGGGCTGGGTCTTTACTCTAAACGGAGGGGCAATTACTTGGAAAAGTTTCAAGCAGGAGACAGTGGCTGATTCCACTTGTGAATCAGAGTATATAGCAGCAAGCGAGGCAGCAAAGGAGGCTATATGGCTAAAGAACTTCACCGGAGACCTTGGAGTTGTACCAGCTATAAAGGAGCCAATGGAGATTTTGTGTGACAGCAATAGTGCGGTTGCCTTAGCCAAGGAACCAAGAGATCATGGGAGATCCAGACACATTGATAGAAAATATCACTTCATTAGACATCGAATAGAAAAAGGAATCCTCGTGGCAAAGAGGGTATCATCAGATGAGAACCCAGCAGATCCCCTCAAGAAGGGACTGACTCGGGCTAAGCATCTCCAGCATGCTCGGAGCATAGGGCTGAAGGATGATATTAGTTTTAGTAGTTAGATAATCTTGAAATTTGTAAAATGTAATTGACATTTGATGATAAATAAAAGCTGTTATTTATGAGTAAAGTGCTGCTAGCTCTTGTCAATCGTTTACTATTATTTCTTTTTGCATGTTTTGACTTCCAGAATAATTATGTTATGGTTTATATCATATTATTCAAACTCTCCACAGTCGGTCATATGTTGGAAGTAGATATGAATCAAGGCTGTCATGGGTTGGCTTGTAGAGGTCTAAGATGTTAGACAAAGCGGGGCTACAGCACTCATGAGTGCTCATAAGTTCTGAATATTGGATTTAACCCACACTCACTTGTATCACTTCATGGAATTTATCTCGAGTGATCGTGAGACGGTAATATCATATAAGTCTTCAAACCTAGAGATATGATTTGTTGCCTATGAGTTGGTTATGCATTGATCGCACGAAAACGCATTGGTAACTCGATGTTATAAACCGTGCTTTTGTGTGTAATTCAACAAGTAGTAGAGCAAACATATGAGTCGAAGTTTATCTGTTCCTTCTAGGATTAGAAGCGATATTTGGGCCCCTCGATGATTTTGTTTTGACCTATGTACCGAGCCCGGTCCGAACTAAATTGATGTGTTTAGTTAAGTTCTATGTCAAACAAATCGGAAATCGGGAAACAAATGTTGGACAATAAGCAAGACCACGTTCCATGTATTTTTTCGGCTGATATCTAGAACAGAGGATTATATGATCACTTATCTAAAATGGCGCTTCATAGTTCAACAGAGTTTTAAGAGCTACGATTGCTGATCGGTTCCTGAAGTCATACTTGCAACTATAGTTATTAGACTTATCCAAGTGGGAGACTGTTGGAGATAGTGGTTAAGTCCATAACTATATTTGGTATGTACTTGACCCGACCCGGCATGGTCCATTTGGGTTGCACTTCACCCGAACAATTTACGGATAATCTTTTGAGAATAGTATAAGTTATGATTTATTAATATATTATAAGTTCTAATATATTAATATAAAATCATATTATTTAATTCGTGTTGATCTATAATTAATTTAGAATTAATTTAGAGATCAAAAGTATGACTAATTAAATATGGGCTCTTGTATTTATATAGTGTGGGCTAATGCTTATTTGGAATGGGCTAGGCTTGCATGGAAAGTCCATGGATACTCCATGGAGCTTTAACCCATGGATCTCATGGAAATGAAAAGACATGGGTATTAGGGTTTACATGGATGTAACCCTAATCCACCACACTATATAAAGGAGGCTTTGGTTCTTGAAATAGGACTAGTTGATGTGTGTAAACTAAGAGGGCCGATTTCAAGAAGTTTGTGACTATTCTCTCAAGTTTCCAAGTTTGTGGTGATTTGTGACTTCCATTTGAGCCATCCACATTATTGGTGCTAGGCTCTCAAACTCCAAGCAATCAACTACTACTACAAGGTAAGTAATTCTACTAGTTTTATTTGATTCAAGTACCCCATGCCATGCTAGTTAGGATAAGAACCTTGGAAAAATAATTATTTGCATGTATCTTAGTCAAACATAGATCCAAGGTTTCTAGGGTTTCATGTACACCATAGGAGTGTTAGAATGCTCAAAACCCTTCAATAATTAAGGGAGAGCGAATGTTATACTTCGTTTCCAATCAAAAAGCTTAGATCGCGAAATTTTAATTGAAGTTAGTAAAGGGTATATTTATTATTTGCATTCTCAAAGTTCGATTATGATTACGGCATCCGTCTTCATAGTTCGAATCTTGAGAACACTACAAATAGAAATATTATGGCAATATTATAGTAAGAAACTAGTAAAGTATCACGTTCTTATTATGAATCGTATCCCACACGCTTCGGGTATAGGATCGATTGCATATGCTCTAATATTCGACCGTTCTAAAATTTTCCAAATCCCTAGGGCATTTAGAGGGAAAAAGGGAATAGAACCAGATTTGACTAAAATAAAATAATTAAACAACTGTCAAGGACAATATAAGGTTCGCCAAGGATTGGTCGCTTGTGGACAGTTGGAAGTATAGTCATGGATGGACCATATTGACATTATTATGAATAGATAAGATTCTATTTAGAATGAGTTGTCATATGGCAAATATGGAAATGTTTCCATATTGGGAGTTGGATATCGAGAATCTATGTCTAGATTAGAAGCTTTTATGCAAGAAGGATGTTCAAAGGAATGTACTTTGAATATGAGACTTCATGACTATGGAATTGTCTTGTAACAATCTCCAATAGAGTACTTTGTAATTTCATTGACAAAATCTTGGTGACTTTGGCGCTATGATTTTACAAAAGAACCGTTGCATAAAATGTTAGAATCTATCATATACTATAAGTGGCAAGAATATGGTATTCTCACACTTGTGGTAAGGATTGGGAATTGTGAAATGAGTGTGATTGTAAATGTTATTCAATATGGTGATTAAATAATTGTAGTTATAATTCAAGTAAGATGTTGATTACCTGAAACAACAAATGATGAGTAATCAATATGGTGATTAAATAAAATGTTTTATTTATACTCAAAGGTTTGAGGCCATATAGGATTAGTATTATTCTTGTGTTTTACTTTGCATGTTTTGACTTCCCGAATAATGAGATTATTCAAACCCTCCACAGTCGCTCATTCTTTGGAAGTAGGAATGAAAGAAGAATATCATGAATCTGACTGTAGATTGTCTAAAGTGTTTTAGACATAGCAAAAGTTTGCTGCAGGGTTCATGAGTATTGCTATAAGATTAGAGTATTGGAATAAACCCACACTCACTTGGATCACTTCATGGATTTTATCACGAGTGATTGGTGAGACCATAATATCTTATATTCTTGAAACCGAGATGTGTAAGTTGTATCTTGCGAGTCGGTTACACATTGATAATATGTAAACGCACCAGTAACTTGGTGTTATAAAACCTATTGTTGTGTGTAATTCGGTGAGTAAGTACAAGCGAGCATTGAGTCGAAGTTTATCCGTTCCTTTTACCCAAAGTAGGGATAAAAGCAATATCTGTGGGCCCCTCGATGATTTAGTGATGAGCCCCTCGATGATTTAGTGATGACACCCTAAGCGCTTGGCCAAGCCGGGACTAAGTTGATGTGTTCAATTGTAGTCTGTTGTCAGTCGTCATAAATCGGAAGTCGGGAAACAATATATAGATAGAGAGAATGATTTAAATCCATGTCTCAGTGTATACGATATCAAGAATGGAGGATTATATGATCCCTTATCTAAAGGACACGCTTCTGATAAGATCAGAGTTGACAGCGACTTTTGAAAGCTACGATTGCGGATCAGGATCTGAAGTCATACGCAGAATAGTTATTAGACTTATCCAAGTGGGAGACTGTTGGATTAGTGTCTAAGTCCATAACTATTTTGGTATGTACTTGACCCGATGGTGCATAGCCCTTTTGGGTTGCCTTCACCAAAGCAACTTGATAGGATGAATTATGGAGAGAGAGAGGATTAATTATGATTTATTAATATATTATGAGAATAATATATTAAAGGAGAAATCATATTGTTTAATTAATATTAGTCAATAATTAATTAAGAATTAATTTTGTTGCTAAAAGAGGTTAATTAAACTTAGGGGACTAGAACTATGAATTGTGTGATAATTGAATATTGGGCTAATGGACTCCATGTTAGAGGAGTGGATGAATTCTATGGGGAAACCCATTAGAAATCGTCCAAGGCCTCTAAGGAGGGAGTCCATGGGCTGCTTAGGGCCTAAGCAGTCAAATTAGGGTTTCCTTGTTAGATAACCCTAATAGCCTCACATATTTAAGGACCCCTAGGGCACCAAAAACGTGGCCAACTGATTCCTTAGGGTTTCTAGATGTTTTTGAGGGCCTCTCCTCTTTTCCTTCTTCATCCTTTTGCTCTTGGTGTTTGTGAGCCATTAGAGGTGTGACATTTGTGACACTAAGCTTTCTAAAGCCAATTACAAGGAGGAATAGATTGTTATTACTACATAACAATCAAAGGTTAGATCTAAACCCTAATTCATATGTTAATGTCATTATTGTATGCTAGATCTAGGGTTTTTGGATTTGGATGATTATTGCATGTTCATTAGACAAACTAGATCCAAAGCTTTAGGGTTTGCATGTACACCATAGGAATGATGTAGTGCTCAAAACCCATCAATGATTTCATACGGAGTGATATTGAATTGACGATGAATGAAAGATCGATTTTGAGTGAAACATGTTGTCGAAACTGCTTCAGCCCACAAATATTGAGGAAGATTCGCATATGTCAACATAGTTCTTGCTGCTTCGCAAAGTGACCTATTTCATCTTTCAACCACACCATTTTGCTGAGGTGTATAGGGCGAAGAGAAGTTATGCGAAATTCCTTTGTCGATTAAGTACGAATCCAGCACTTTGTTCTTAAACTCAGACCCATTACCACTTTTGATCTTTCGAACATTTTTCTTCAGACTTATTTCAATTTTCTTTATAAACTCGATCATTATTTGAGCAACCTCAGATTTTAACCTGAGAAAATATACCCAAGTAAATCGTGAAAAATCATCAATAATAACCAAAATGTACTATTTCTTATTGAGAGTTTCAGCAGTTGATGGTCCACAAAGATCAATGTGAAGAAGTTCCAATGGTTCCAATGGTTCCACAATTTTCGAATCTATTACAATTGGATGTCCTTTCCTATGATGTTTCCCTTGTTCGCAAGCTGCACATAAGGTATCATTGTCAAATTTTAAAACTGGTAAGCCTCGAATAAGATCATCAAGTACCAACTTATTTAAATTGCGAAAATTTAAATGTGATAAACGACGATGCCATAACCAGCTAACATCAGATGTGGCTTTTGAAAGTAAACAAACTAAAGGTTTCCCAACAATCGGTTTTAGATCAAGAGTAAACATATCCCCATAACGTTTCGACTTCAGCAACACTTCGTTCGTTTCAACCTTTGAGATAATACTCCCTTCTTCGTTAAACACAACTTGATTGCTAGTGCCCACAACGAGTTGTGAAACACTTATCAAATTATGTTTCAGACCTTCGACATAAGCAACGCGATTTACAGTAAGCTGTCCATTCGTTACTTTCCCATAGCCTTTTACTTGTCATTTGTGATTGTTTCCAAACTTCACAACACCTGCATTTTCCAAGCTTCGAAAATCTCTCAAATTTTCCTTTCGACCAGTCATATGACGTGAGCAACCACTATCGATATACCATTTTTCATCATATTGATCGTCACATAATACATGCGATCAATGAAAGAATTTAGGTACCCAAGGCAGTTTGGGTCCTTGGAAATTAATTTTGAAAATAGAATGAAATGCAGAACTTTTAACCCAATCACAAACTTTAGTTTTGAGACTATTAATTAAGTCCACATCACTAGGTAAAGGAACAGAAACATAAGTTTTTGTTAGTTTGGGATTGTCACTGACACATGCCTTCGTCTTTGTAGATTGTGTATGTACATGCTTTTCTTTCGAAACCGGTTGCCAAGTTTTCATCGAAACATTCAAATCTTTTGAAGATGAGCTTTCAGTTGACGAAGTATTCACATAAAGCTCATAAGCTTCGTGAATTTGTTGTTGAGAATATTTCCTTGATTGATATTTTCTTCCTTTTCCTTCAAGCCAATGATCGAAGTTTTTGTCACGAGACAACCCTTTTGTGTACGAAACTTTTGAGGTTTGTTTCCCTATAGGATTTGGAAAATTCGGTTTTTGTGGGAAGAAATCAACATTTGATTTAGGTCGAAATGCCATTGCGTATCGACTGCCATCATTATTTCCAACACTTATATTTTGAGAAAATCGATTTGAGATTTTTGTTTTTGAGAAAACCTTGTTTGTTGATTAGAGGAAAATCGCTGTGGTGATGGTTGATTTTGAACACTTTTTGAGGTATTTTTGATATCTTTAGAAAATAATGAGTTTGGAACTTTCGAAGTCTTTATTTTTGGATAAAATTCAGAATTAGTTTTATTTGTTTGAGCGGGTTTTATCTTTTGATCTGAATGAATTGCTGAATGTGAAGACTTGTTCTCAACAGATTTAGTCTTTATATTTTCAGTTGTTTTCAATGTCAAACCATTTTGATGCTTTCGAAGTTCCATGGTTTGCCAAAAAATCTTCTTTCGAGCTTGTCTTTTTGAAATTGCATTTTCTTTTGAAAACTTGTCAATTTGTTCTTTAAATTCTTTGGAATTTAATTTGACAACAGTTTCATTTTCCACAACAACCTCTTTTGTAACTTCTTTCACAATTTTCAATTTTTCAACCCATTTGCGTTGTGGTTTTTGTCTTTGAAAAACATACGAATTCTGTGTTAGGTTATTTTCGACAGTGCTTTGATTTGAAAGAATCCTTCGTCTGTTGTTTTCTTGTTGTCATCTTCGACCATTTTGTTAAATTCTGGTTTAATGTTCTCAACATTTCCAGTAGTATCAAACACTTGATTTGGGAAAACAACATCATCAGTACACTTGAAATTCGGATACACCACTTGATTTGTTAAATTCAGACAACACTTTGTCGAAATTTTCAGTGTCCCCAAACACTTGATCAACAACCACACGTGGAATTTCATTTTCATTTGAATCTTTGTTTGATGAGACCTTTTTGTGCGAGTCATCTTCATCATTTTCATCATCACTACTATCCGTTTGACTGTTTCGGATATCCACAAACTCGGGATCACAAACTTTCGAAGTTGAAGGTTTGTCAGTGTCAATCATAACCATCAAATCCTTAAGTTTTTCTTTTCCTTTAGATTTTGATGCAACATTAATGACAAACAACTGAGAACAATCAACATCCTCAATACCACTAATTTCGCTAATATTGTGAGAGTTATCTTCAATATCGGCAAAATTAGATTGAGAATCAGATGTTGAATTCTCAGTCTTTTTCAAAATTTTGATTTGTTCTGATTTTGTCAAAGTATCATTCACAATGTTAACTAATTCACTTGAATCAAGACATTCGTCAATTTTGACAATTCCATAACTATATCTATCATCAGGAATTTTGTCAAACTCAGCAATATTTTTCTCACAATCATACGAAATATTATCAACCTTCGCTCTCTCATATGCTAGAAAAGGTAATAATTTCCTATGTTGTTCCTTGTTAATTTCACACGAATGATGTAATGCAGTTAACTTGCCATATAAATGTTTAGCGGAATTGCAGTAGATTTTTCGTTGAGCTAATAAGAGTTTTACATCACTCGACAACGAATCTCTATCACACATAATGTTTGTTATTTGCAATTCTAAACATTCTATCTTGACAACTTTCGAATCTAACTTCTTCTGAGTCTCTAACAACTGATTGCTTAATTTCTTAGCTTCATTGCTAGCAGAAACAACCAAATTATCAAAATAAGCAACAGTATCATCAAAAGCAACAATTTCAGAATCATATGCACTCAGAGGAATATTGAAAGATAGAAGAATATTACGTACCTTAGTTGTCATTGGAGACTTAACAGCAAATTTTGACACGAAACATTTGCCCTTCACCTCTTCGTCCGAATCTTCCTCAAGCTTCGCATACATGGCTCCATGCGTAGGATTACACATCTCTTCATCATCTGAGCCCAAAGACCAAATCTGATACGTGCCATCATCCTCCTGTTCACCTTGAGCCACCAAAGACAAATTTTTAGCCTTCGCACGCACCTCCACCAATCTCTCCACATAATATGCTTCATCCTTCACTTTATTCTTTTTCTCATCCTTCTTACGAAGCATGCAATCATTCGCTAAATGATTTGATCCGTTGCTGTAATGGCAATCCATTCCCGAATCTCCTTTCAGTTTCTTCTCTTTCTTCTCCTCAGCACCCTTCCCATCATTCTTCTCATACTTCTTCTTCTCTTCTCCTGCAGCCTTATTCACGAAACTTCCTTTTCCCTCACTTTGCTTCACCTTTTGATTAAACGGTTTCTTGAAAAACTTTTTGACTCGATTGTTTGAGTAAAAGGCTATTGCCTCATCATCTGAATTCATGATAAACGCCTCTTCATCATCAGAATCACCTTTTTCGACTGCTTCCTTTTCAGACACTTTAGAGACAAGTGCTAATGGACCTCCCAGACTAAGTTTCGACTCTTCTGCCATTTCGTTCACTTCACTTTCGTGAGTTTTTAGTTGATTGTACAAATCGTTCAAAGAAGATGTGTCGAAACTCTGTTGATTTTTCACCATCATGCTAACACTCCTCCATTCTTTACGGAGTCCCATAACAAAGGTGAGATTGAATTCCATGGCAGACCTCGTGATTCCATAACAATTGCATTTGTAAATCAGCTCCTTCAACCTATCATAGTCACTTTCAATCGTTTCACCATCTTTTTGCTTGAAATCCTTCAATTCAATCAAACATTGCTTAACTGAATTGATTTTCGTCTTCTCGCTACCTTGAAACTTTTCTTTGAGATTATTCCAGATGTCTTTTGCAGTTGTACAACTTCTGACATAGTTATACACAACTGGAGGCAATGCACCACGTAACTCCCTTATGCATCGTTTTTCAAGTTTCTTCATTCGAGCAGTTTGATCTTCCACACTCGTAATACCAGACGACGATCCAATTGGTTGAAGATTCGTCGGAAGAGTAACATTCTTTGAGATGCAAGACCAAAGTTCTTCATCGATTCAATTCAAGTAATCTTGCATATGATTAGACCATTGATCATAGTATTCCGGAATGAGCATAGGAATCTTAGTTGAAGATCCTAGCACATGAGAGTATGAAGTCATCGAGTTGAGATTGAAGTTCGCCGTTGATGTACGGAAGAAATTTTTTTAGAATTTTTGAGAAATCAAAGAGAATTTGAAAGCAAATTGCTGAATTGAACAGAAATATCAAGTAGAATACTCGATTCAACAAATCAGTTGCAGAATCAAATCACAACTGAAGATCTAGAACTCTTTTTCACGTCAAAAGGTGCGGAACTTTTTGAACCAGAAATTTGATTCAAAAACCTTTTGAATCAGAGTGAAAGTTAGATCTCAGATCATGATTCCTGCTCTGATACCAATTGATGAAGTGTAGAATCAAGTATGAATCAAATCAGAGTTAAACGAATGTAGATTGAACACACGATGTAAATATGATCTGGTTTCAGCTCTATTATGTTTTCAAATGTTACATAGAGAAAACTCGACACGTTGTACAAAGACTCTTATCTAACTCTAAGTAACGTCCCTATTTATAGGAAACATGAAAGCACATAAAAAATTACAAGGACTAAACAGTACGCTTCGTTACATAAAATGCCTTGTAAAATAAACTTATGTCTTCGACATATTACAACTAGTCTTCGACCCTTACAGTATTAGACTCTCCATATCCACTGGACTTGGCCACAAACATAATTCTGAATTCATTGCCGAAGTGCTATGATACTTTCATCATGAACTATAAAATGAATGGGTGGGATACAACTATCTCTGAACTGCACAGGATGCTCAAAACTACAGATAAAAACATCCCAAGGAAAACCCCCCAAGTGCTCATGATTCGGGAGGGACAAGTCAAAAAGAAGAAACAAGGCAAGAACTCCAAAAGGAAGCCACAAGCTGCCAAGGGCGAAGGGAATAAAGGTCCCTAAAACCCACCACCCAAGAAGAAGGAAGAGGTTGCTAAAGATGACATATGGTTTGAATGTGGTGTTATGGAGGCATTGGAAAAGGAATTGTCCTAAGTACCTTGCTAAGTTGAAGAACAAGAAGGCCGGGGAGGGAACTTCAAGTATATCCATTTTCATGATTGAAATGGGATTATTTACATTTACGTCAAATACTTGGGTATTTGATACAGGTTGTAGAACTCAAATATGTACTTCGTTGTATGGGTTTCAAAAGAGTAGGGAACTGAAGACAGATGAGATCGTTTTTGTAACACCCGTAGATTCGGGCTAGTCAATTAAGATATATTAAGCGTTAAAAATAACTTTTTGATAAAATATTATTTAGGATAAATAATCTTAATAAAATTTATAGTATATGTGACAAGTGTTCCAGATATATAAGGAACGCTTAAATCCGACTTATAACGAAGAAATTATGACTCGTTGAAGTTTCGCGATTAAACCGACACGACTCTGTGTATCGTAAATAGTGAGATTTTGATAAAATACTCTTTTAGCCTCAGTGATCTAAACGAAATTCATAGCATTCGTTAAACTGAGAGCGTGCATATAGAGAATATTCAAATCTGATTTCAGTAGAGGTTATGATTTTTTGAACTTTCAGAGTAGTAGTGCGGGCACATAAATCGAATTTTAGATCGGTCGATTTTTAGCCGAAATGATCTACAAAAGAATTGAATATCTTGTTAATAAGAGTTCAACGATAAAAAGATAGTAAAAACAGAGTCCGTATGTAGAAGTTATGAATTTTACACGAGTGTAATCTTCTCAAAATGTTAAATTTAAGATTGGTCGAGAATTAGCCAACGGGGTTAAAAGGAAAGTTCCATTTCTCATAAATACCTGCGTGTCGATATAAAAAATTCAAAACTGAGCTCGTATGCGAAAGTTATGAATTTTTGAAGATTAAAGTTTTACCGACGTTTTTGCTTGTTGCCCATGCCACTATGTAGGGCGTAACACCAAAGTACGTAGGGCGTTCGCACTATACAAGGCGTACACCAAAATTATGATGGTCGTACTCCTTCCTTGCAGCCTATAAATAAGTGGCGAAACTCTCTCATTTGCTCACATCTTTCAAACCAAATTTCTCCTAGACTTCTTTCTTCTTCAGTCCAAGTTCTTCTAGTCCTAAACGGTGTTTAGTAAGGCTCTAGGCATCAGAGAACCTGAAAAAATAGAAGCTTTCGGGTTGAATTTCCTTTTGTAAAGTTTCCAGTTTTCGCTAGAAATTTCTGTAAGCTAAGCTATACTTATAACGCTTTAAGTGTAACTTGTATTTATATTCATAATCGTTATTAAGAACCTATAAATAAGATTTATCAATGATATCAAGTCATAATAGTGATTGATCTAATTACGGGAGAGGTGTCGAGAATGGTCATGTTGGCTTAGTTGTTGGATTTTAGAAAGGCTATACACCGAAATGATCCTGTCTCCCAACTATCCGGCCTGGCTTATCCTTATTTAATAGAGGTATCATTATTCATTGGAATGATTGATAGGTCTAGACTATTTTCAGTCACATAAAATATTATACTAAGACTTAGTGATAATGATATTAGGTTACGTCAAAGGAAAAGTTAGTTGCTAGAAGCGAAGCACTGTCCGAGTTTCGAGTTATCACTTTAACAGGTGAGTGCATAGTTACTTTCATCTTAAACATATATATGAAATATCCAGATAATTACATTATTATTTGTGCTGAGAATGTTATGTGTTAGATAAGGTATTATGAGATGATGTTTAACTGATTTAATCACATAAGTATTATATACTTATAAATATGTATCGGGTAGTGATAGGGGATGATAGATAGGTGATGGTAGATAGGTAATGATAAACAAGTGGATATAAATAGGAGATGATAGATAGGAGATGGTAGGTGATGATAACCAGGAGATGACTAGGAGATGCCCTGACATTGACTTGCAATGTTGTGATGTAGTCATCTACCAAAGTATAGATGGCGACCACTGATTAATCTAAACAAGTCATGTGGAAACCTCGGCAGACTCATAACATGTAGGTGATGAATTATAATTTAAAGCGATGTAGTAAGTGCATATTCATGTGATGATACTCTAACTCGTACTAGACATGTATTGGGGGAGTAATCCCCGAAACAGTACTGTCTATGCGATGTAGATGATGATCCTTAGGAAAATTCCTTAGCAATAAACATATAAGGAAATGCGATGATAGGTAAATACGATGTAGGAGATGACCCTTAGTATAAATCCTTAGGGAAGAATAAATAAAAAAAACGAGGATGGTAATCGGGTTAATTGTTTGACATGAAATATGTGAATAAACAAATTAACTATATTATATCGATAAGAAGATACATTACAGAGAGAGATTAAGAGACGTAGATCATTAGTATAAATTAATGTAAGATCCGTTTATGCTTATGTTTTGTATCAATTATGACATCCCAAGTTTTGAAAAGATATCAATATCGAATTTTTCTTCCGAAATGTTTAATGTTAATATTATCTCACAAATAATAATTTTGGGACTAATTCTGCAACAAAAAAATACTTTGTTTTAAAATAAGCATAAATAAAATTTTTAAAATAACCGTAAATTTGAGGATGTCGCAGTTTTGCATGTTCGCAATGGAGCACGTGTTGCAGTCCAAGAATTAGGATATTTTGATTTATGCTTACCATCTAGTCTGTACTTAACATTAAACAATGTGTGTTTGACTACTACTATCACTAGAAGCATTATTTCAGTTTCACGTTTAAGGAAATCTAGTTATGAGTTCAAATTTGTTGATGATAATATTCATTCCTTCTTGAATGGAATATTCTATTTTGAGGCTAGGCCAATAAATGGAATTTATGAATTGAACCTAGATGACACTTCAAAGAATAAGTCCTTTTATCATGTTAACACCAAAAGGATCAAATGAGGTTTGAACCAAACATATCTATGGCATTATCGTCTTGGACACATAAACAAGAAACACATATCACAACTCCAAAAAAGTGGACTTTTGGGGGCAAATGACATTGAGTCATTTAAGATATTTGAGTCTTGCTTATATTGCAAGATGACAAATTCCCCTTTCTTTGTCACTAGTGAAAGGGAAAGTGTTTTATTAGGCATCATACACAACGATGTATGTGGTCCTTTCAAAATAATGTCAAGATATAGTGAAAGATATTACATCACCTTCACTGAAGACTTCAGTCGTTTTGGTTATGTGTATTTGATGAAACATAAACATGAAGCATTTGAAAAGTTTACATTGTTTCAAAGTGAAGTTGAGAATCAACTCGATAAAACAATCCAAATCCTTCGTTCAGATAGAGGCGGCAAGTACTTGAGCCAAGAGTTCCAACATTATCGAAGGAGTCATGGGAATATCTCATAACTTACTTGATGTGCACAAAAAGTACCTACTAGATTTAAATTTATAACCTAACAGACTTTTACTATCTATGAACCTATAGGCATTGAACCTAGTTAGTTTATCGTGTAGCTCAGGTAAGTCGGGTGTCAATCACAGGGAATGGAATTCAATTAATAGAATTAACTACGTCTAATTAAACTATTTAAAAAAACTATGATTTGGGGGCGTTTACTAATTTTTCAGGATCATAATCACTTATTTTCAACTAGCAAACAAACAAGCAACAAAAACAAAACAACTTCAAGAATTAAAAGAATACTTCTATCTAGATCCAATTTCACTTTCTCCTATGATTAGTTTCTAGTTGATAGATTATATTGATTACTAAATATCTAGCTCTTATGGTCAAATTACTAGGCCTATCGATTTATGGCTGACAAGGTAATGGCCATGCTCAAGTTAAACACTAAATTGATAAGAGCATAATTGGACTATGAGTGATATTAGTTATTCTTCTGTGGTCAAGTAGAGCAACCAAGCTCAAATTAATACTAATTATACTCTCTAACAAAGTTAAAGTTAGTAGCTTTAATTACTCTTAACTAAGATGTGATTAATCCTAGCTCTAACTATTTAATGGTCATAAACAATTAGGATATAGATTCATGTAATTAATATGGTCAATTAACATCCAAAATCTGATTTATGAGCGATATAAACTAGAACCAAAACATGCTAAGGTTTATATATATCAAACACAAGTAAATCAATAATAATCATCCAATAATTGAAATCAACACATAAGTATCAAGCAAATCTTCACCAAACAGAAGTAAAAGGTGATTAGCCTCTCATTGTAGCAGAAAAACACACTAGATCTAATAAAATAAGTTAGACATAAGTTTAAACAGCAAACCAACTAGATCAATGTTGAATATCTTCTAAATCTTCTTAAATCTTGAAGCTCGCTCGAATTTCGACTTCCTATGGGTTTCCTATGGTTTATTAGTCGCATTTAACCTTAGAGAACCGAATGTATCCTCCCAAATTTGACCTAATGTTCGGTATTTTATATTTGTGGAAATTTGGCACCACTTTGAGGTTAACTGCCACCACGACGTCGTCTTTGAGTTTGTCACGTCAGCTAAAGGGGAGCGATTCTTGCAATCGCCACGTCGCGGTTGACCCACCACGACATGGTCTTCAGTTTTCTTTCTTCTTTTCTTTATTTTAGCTCCCGTTTCCTGCTTCCAGCTCCTCGTATGCTTCCTTTTTGTCCCGAGCAAGTCTTCGCAGCTACAGAACATAATTTAAACATATTAAGTATCTTTTGTTCCATATTAAACATAACTATAGCTAAAAGTATTAGAAGTATACATTAAATATGTAGTTAAATATGCACATATCAAAATACGCCACACTTGTCTTTTGCTTCCCCTCAAGCTAAACTAATTTTATTATTATCATATCAAGACTTTAGTTACCAACATTGCACAAGACAATCCATTTTGAGCCTCTCCATTACTCAAAAAACACAATGCATGTATCTATGTCTAAATTTTCCTAAGAACTTCCCCAATCCTAAATACTCACAATCTTCCTAAACACTTGCCCACTTCTTTATAAGAATGCTCATTTTATGCATCCCTCTGAATCCATCCGAGAAAACTTTCTTAACCTCAAGGTATTTTTGATTAAACCGCCAATCATACATATGGGAAAATAACCTAGAAAATAAAAATACAATAAATAACTTGGAAACTTTTCCCTTATTCTTAAGTCTTCGATAATTTGGAGCTTTTCTTGATGATATAACATTGTAGACTCTTTTTCCTTCAACTTTTGCAACCCTTCTTTTTATTTTTTATTTTCTTTTTTCACTTTTTTTTAAATCAATACTAAAAATCCTATAAAAACATATGCTTAACCAAAGGAACTTAACTTCAACCCTTATGAGTTAGACGTAATAATCTATGTGCAATGACTACATAAGCTCTCCTGGATACATTTCTTATACACGATGCTTAACATGTTGCGGCCCTCAAACTAAGAAAGGTTGTATTTTTCTTCCATGATTTCACTAGAATAAGGAAGCCACAAATACACTATAACATCTATTGGCTCAAATAAACATCGAAACTCGCATCAGATCGTCCCACACAACACTAGCAAACTTGATCTCAACATAACAATTTTATTTGACTAGATTCAATTTTAGATTATTATTTCAAATCTTTCTAACAATTTTCTAAAATCTTAGTCATTTTTCAAAAATCAGAATGCTTGTATTCCTATATTCAACCCCTACCCCACACTTAAATGATGGAATGTCCCATTGCATGCTAAAACAATAAAAGAACAAATAAATTAAAGATGAAAATTGGAACAAACTCCCCTTGGGTAGCAGTGGCAAGATCAAATTCTAAAAATGTGTGGAAAGCTTGTACTTCTCGTAATATTGGCTGGAAACAATACTTCTGAGCCTTCTTCTTGTGAAAGCAAATGTGTCGGATCAGAATAACTCAAAGAACCAATCTTCAAAAACGTGTTGAACGGCTGCCAAGTTGTGGGATAGCACCACCACAATGTGGTGTTGAGCAAATGGTCGCCAAGTTTGAGAAAAATAATGTTGCCACGACATGGTTTAAGGATGCCACATCGTGGTGTAATCAGAAAATCAATAGCAAGGCATCTACTCTTCATAACGGTTAGGAGCATTCCCAATCTTCTTATTTCAATAAATATCCTTTGACATGCACTTATCTTCATCATGTGGGAACCCCACACTTATATAAGCACGTGGTCTTGGATAGTGATCTTCAAAATTACACGACTTCTTCATCCATTAAGCTCCTTTACTGTTTCACGCCCTTTTCTTTCTAACACTACAAAACAAATTTAGAAGACTAGAGAAAACACATGATCAATTGGTTAGACTCAAAATAAAAACTAAACCAAAATAAAAGTAAACGCAAAAAGCAAATAAAATGCAAAGCTCTAAAAATCGGGTTGCCTCCCGAGAAGCGCTTCTTTTTTAGGAGCTGTGAGCTGGACTCCTCCCCACTCTAGGTTGTTGAATTTGGAAGTGGGATCTCCATTTTCTCCTTTTTCTCCTTCCATTTCTACTTGTAAGCTTGAACTCTTTTCTTGTAAGCTTGCTTTAAATTCTCCATCTTCTTCTTGTTGCCATTATCTTCATGCTTACGCTTCACCCCTTGATCTTTCTTCTTTGCCTTTTTTACCTTTTTGTTTTCTTCCTTAGGACCTTCCTCTTCTACCTCCATCTTGACAAAAGTTGTCTCTTCTATTTCTCCACCCATGTCTTCTACAACTATTTCCACTTTTTCATACAAGTCACCATCTAATTCATCAACTTCTTCCACTTGAACCTTGGGTGTAGTAAATGCAATCACCTCAAATGTCATGGGGATTGAGGCTCTTGGCTTCAAACGCTTGACTTTTTCAATATTGGGCTCCTTCCAAACCTTAAGTTCTTCTTCCATCATCTTCTCAATTACAACTAGCTCATTATAATCTTCTTCCATGGCATCCATCTTTGACACTTCACTTTTAGGATCTTTATGATTCACTTTATGACTCATCTCAAAAGTAATAGCATCATTATCCATACGAAGTGTGAGCTTTGAGTCGTGTATGTCCACTAATGCCCGTGCTGTACTAAAAAATGGTCTTCCCAAAATAATGGGAAGGTCTTCATCTTCTTTCATGTCAAGAACCACAAAGTCGACCGAAAAAACAAATTTCCCAACTTTAACTGGTAAGTCTTCAATTACACCTCGTGGGTATGTAGTTGAGTGATACGCCATTCGAATAGTCATTCTTGTATCTTGGAGCTTTAGTAATCCTAGCTTTTGTAGAAAGAGTATGGGATGAGGTTAATGCTTGCCCCCGAATCGGCTAGAGCATTAATAGAAGTTGAGTTGCTAAATTCACAAGGAAATGTGAGTTGTTCTGGATCTCCCATATTGATTGGTAATCCTTTGATAATTTCAACTGAACACAACTCATTAAGAACTATTGTTGAGGCTTTTTCCAACTCCTTTCTATTACTCATTACATCCTTTGCAAACTTTGGAAGTTTCGCCATCGATTTGAGGAATGGGACGTTGATTGAAAGTGCGATCACTTGTTCCATAAATTTTCTTTGTTCCTAGAGAATGTTTGATGGCTCTAGATGGGAATGGTAGTGGTGGCTGAAACGATTGAAGAAGAAAAAAAAAATTCTTCTACTCGAGAACACGACGTGGTGATCTCACCATGACGCGGTGAAGCTTCAAAGAATACTTCACTTTTTTATCTTTTGACTCCGGGCTGTTCTTGTTCCATATTTGACTTGGAATGACTTGTAGCTTCTTCATGGGTCATTATTGGCTTTGAATGAACATCTTCTTCGGTGTAGATCACCATGATATGAGATTGTGATTTTGATCTTGGTTTTTAGGTGGTAACCTTTCATTGATAAGTGTGGTCAGTTGCCAAATTTGAGTCTCTATATTCTTGGAGTCAGTAGTATCATGCCTCTTTTCAAATGCTTCCATAAATCTATGGAGTACCGACTCGATGACTATCTTCTTCCGTGGTCAATTATGGACCACTACAATTGTCATAACTAACTCTTATGGCATGGATTGGTTGATCTAATTTTTTCATTCGCCTATCCATAGAGTTGAGCTTAGCTTTGATTGCAGCCATATTCTCATTCCCCACGTCTCCTTTTCTTCTTGTAACATCACCTCGTGGATTGTAGTACTCTCGTGACTTCTTTGCAAACTCTTCAATTAATTCTTTAATAGTTGTCGGCTCCTTCTTTGTCATAGGCCCATATGAGTTATGAAGTTGTCTAGTAGTTACATTCACTCCATCATAGAATATGGAAACTTCTTGTTGAACATTTAAGTCATGTTGAGGGCAACTTCATAGCAAGCCCTTGTATCTCTCTCAAGATTCATACAATGACTCTCCCGCCTCTTGTTGGAAGTTATAAATATTCTTTTTGAGCTTTGAGATCTTCGAAGGTGGACTAAATTGCTCAATGAAAGCATCACAAAGAGTAGTCCATGTAGTGATGGATCCTGGTGCAAGAGATTTCAACCACACCTTTGCTTCACCAGTAAATGTGACCGAAAGCATCCTTAGTAAAATGGATTCGCTTGCCACATTAGGAACATGAAAGTATTTGGCAATATCTTTGACCTCATCAATGTGCTTGAAAGCATCTTCATACTCTTTCCTGGCGAAAGGTATGTCCTTGAGCAAGGATAGAATATGTCCTTTCAGCTGAAAACTTCTCTCGGCTGGTATCTCAGGTGGAACTAGACCTGGTCCATGTTCTTCATGTATCCTCTTCTTTTAGTTTCCAATCGTCATTCTCATTATGTCCACCATCTCTTCAACCTCGATCTTTATCTCGTCCTTGTATGTCCTTCCTTCAGAGAAAACCTAAAATAAACAAACGCAACCAAAGTAACTTTTTTGTGGTTTTTACCCCACAAAAGGGATCGAATAACCTAAAGCAAATAAAATATAAATCCAATAAGTCGTTCCTTGGCAACAGCGCCAAAAACTTTGATGTGCACAAAATTACCTACTGGTTTTAAATTCAAAACCTAACAAACTTTTACTATCTATGAACCCATATGTAGTGAAACTAGTCAGTTTATAGTGTAACTCAGGTAAGCCGGGTGCCGATTACAGGGAACGGAATTTAATTAATAAAATTAACTACTTCTAATTATACTATTAAAATAACTATGATTTGGGGGGTTTAACTGATTTTTCAAGATTATAATAACTTAATATCAACTAGCAAACAAACAAGCAACAAAAACAAAGCAACTTCAAGAATTAAAAGAATACTACTGTCTAGATACGGTTTCACTTTCTCCTATGGTTGATTTCTAGTGGATAGATTATATTGATTACCAATTATCTAGCTCTGATGGTCAAATTACTAGGTCTCTCGATATATTGATGACAAGGCATGATCATGCTCAAGTTAAACACTAAATTGATAATAGCACAATTGGACTATGAATGATATTAGTTACTCTATTATGGTCAAGTTGAGCAACCAAGCATAAATTAATACTAATTATGCTCTCTAACACAGTTAAAGTTACTAACTTTAATTACTCTTAACTAAGATGTGATTAATCCTAGCACTAACTATTTAATGGTCATAAACAATTAGGAGATAGATTCATGTAATTAATATGGTTAATTAACACACAAAATCTTATTTATGAGCAATATAAACTAGAACCAAAACATGCTAGGGTGTATATATATCAAACACAAATAAATCAATAATAATCATCCATTAACTGAAATCAATACATAAGTATCAAGCTAATCTTCGCCAAACAGAAGTAAAAGGTGATTAGTCTCTCATTGTAGTAGAGAAACACACGAGATCTAAGTAAAATAAGCTAGACATAAGTTTAAATAGCAAATCAACTTGATTAATGTTGAATATCTTCTAAATCTTCTTAAATCTTTTGAGCTCTCTTGAATTTCGACTTCCTCTGGTTTCCTATGGTTTATTCGTCGTAATTAACCTCATAGAACCGAATGTATCCTCCCAAATTTGACCTAATGTTCGGTATTTTATATTTGTGAAACTTTGGCCACCATGTCGTGGTTGACCACCACCACGATGTGGTCTTCGAGTTTTTCCCGTGTTTTCCACGTTAACTTATGGGTCGCGATTCTTCCATTCGTCACATCGTGGTTGACCCACCACGACGTGGTCTTCAATCTTCTTTCTTCTTTTCTTTGTTTTAGCTCTAGTTTCCTTCTTCCAGCTCCTCGTATGCTTCCTTGTTGTCCCGAGAAAGTCTACGCAGCTACAAAACATAATTTCAACATAATAAGTATCTTTTATTCCATATTAAACATAATTATAGCTAAAAGTATTAGAAATATGCATTAAATATGTAGTTAATTATGTACATATAATTACTCCACCCAAAACACCATAGCTTAATGGTGTGTTTGAGAGGAGAAATCAGACTTTACTTGATATGGCCGGGTCTATGATGAGCAGGAGTACTATCCCTTTATCCTTTTTAAATTATTCCTTACTCACCGAAACCCGTATCTTGAATATGGCACCAACTATGAAGGTTGACAAGACACCTTATGAGATGTGGTGTGGAAAATCTGCATCCCTATCTTATATGAAAGTTTGGATTTATGAAGCCTATGTCAGAGAAGAGGCTTCCAACAAACTCGAGTCTAGGTATACCAAGTGCATCATTGTAGGATATCCTAAATATTGTTTAGAATATTACTTCTACATCCCTAGTGAGAATAAGATCTTTATTTCACGAAAATCTGAATTCTTAGAAAGCAAGCTTCTAATGGATGAAGCAAGCAGGGGGCGCATGGAACTTGAAGAAGATCAAGAACCATTGCCTGATGCAACTCAAGTTGGCACTAGTACTAAACAGGAGGTTGTTGAAGATGAAGAGATCATTACTCTTCAACCCTTTGAAACACAAGGCATTCACAGATCCAAAAGAATTTGTCAAGAACCTGAGCGATATGAATTTCTCATTGATGAATGCTTCATGGTGATGAATGTTGATAAGCCCGTCACCTACCAAAGTGCAATGGCAGATCCTGAATCTGAAAAATGGATTGAAGCCATAAACGCAGAGATACAATCCATGAGAGAGAACCAAGCTTGGGATTTGGTTGAACTTCCTCCCCAATGTAAAATTGTTAGGAGTAAGTAGGTCTTCAAGAAGAAGACTAACATGGTTGGCAATTTACACACATTCAAAGCAAGACTTGTTGCTAAAGGATTCACTCAAACCCAATGGGTTGATTATGATGAAACCGTTTCACCAGTTGCTACGATTATATCTATTGGGATACTACTTGCCATAGTTTCATATCATGACTATGAAATATGGCAAATAGATGTCAAAACCACTTTTTCTAAATGGACACTTGGAAGAAGAGGTTTATATGGTTTAGCCCGCACGTTTTGTCGAACAAAAGCATCCTAATAAAGTGTGTAAGTTCAAGAGATGCATTAGGGGTTAAATCAAGCATCTCGAAATTGGAATCATCATTTTGATGATGAAATCACAAAGTATGGTTTTGTTAGAAACGAAGATGAATCCTGCACTTACATGAAAACTAGTGGGAGCTCCGTGACCTTCTTGGTCCTGTATGTGGATAACATACTTATCATTGGAAATCACATTTCGACTTTACGAGGTGTAAAGTCTTGGTTAGTAAAGTGCTTCTCAATAAAGGATCTACTTGAGATTCAATATATTCTTGGAATCAAAATCTATAGAGATAGATCACAATGATTAATAGGTTTAAGCCAAAGTACATATATTTGAAAAAGTCTTGAAACGATTCAAGATGGAAAACTGTAAAATAGGATTTGTACCCATGACACATGGCACCATACTAAGTTCATCCCAATATCCTAGCATAAAGGTTGAGATGGACAAGATGAAAGATGATCTATATGCTTCGGCAGTTGGATCCATCATTTATGCCATAAATTGTACTAGACTTGATCTTGATTATGTTAGGAGAATGACAAGCAAGTTCCAACAAAATACAAGGGAAAGTCATTTGATAGCTATGAAGAACATCCTTAAGTACTTGTGTAGAACTAAAGACATGTTACTCGTCTATGGAGGCGTTGAGGAAAGCTTAAGTGTAAAGTATTACACTGATGCTTCATTAACAACAGATCGAGATGATTGTAAGTCACAATCAGGATGCATGCTCATTTTTAATAAGGGTGTAGTGTCTTTTAAGAGTTCCAAGCAAAATGTTATAGCGTAGTCCATTATAGAGTCATAATACATCGTTGCTTTAGAAGCTGCACAAGAGGCTGCTTGGATGAAGAAATTCATTGGAGATCTTGGTGTGGTTCCTTCCATTCACGATCCCCTATAAGTCTTCTGTAAAAATGAGGGAGTTATTACTTTCACAAAAGATCCCAGATCACACAAGAAGACCAAACATATTAGCTGTAGATTCAACTTCATTCGGTATAAATTTGAAGATGATGAAATTAGTATTCAAAAAGTTTACACTGATCAAAATTTGGCGAATCCTTTCACAAAGCCCCTTTGTAACATCTCAAAATTTAAGACCAAAAATATCATTTTTAAATTACAGATTCATAAAACACATCTACTGAAAATGCCACCAGTGTTATCTCATATCATAAAAACCATAAGTCAATATCTCTCAAAACATATCATAAGAAAATAATGTCAGAGTACAAATCCCAAGAGTCTAATGTGCGGAAAATCGAATGTGTGATGCGCTGCAGTCATGCCGACTCTTTTCCCTTCGAGGAAGAGGTACCTGAAACCAAAACTATAAACCGTAAGCATGAAGCTTAGTGAGTTCCCCCATCATACCACATACCATATAATAAACATACTGTCAGGCATATCTGGGTGCCCGACCTATCCTCCTGAGCATACCGGGGTGCTCAACTTACCCCTGTTAGGAATATCGGGGTGCCCAACCTACCCCTGTCAGACATACTGGGGTCTCCGACCTACCCCTCCGGTTTATCTCAACCGGTTACGAGGACTATTTCACCCCTACCACTACCACATAACAACATATCATAAGCATACTATTAGGCATATATGGGTACCGTCTACCCCTTTGGTCTCTTTCAACCGGTAACCGGGGACTATTTCACCCCTCCTACTACTATCACATAATATCATAGCATACAAGCACATAAGGCATAACAGATAGTAGCATACCAGAAATTTATCACAAAGACAATCATCTCAACTATAATCACCTACTAGTGGGCCGACATTGGTGCCTTAGACCCACTTCTCTTGGAAGGTAACTCACCTCAAATGTCGTGTAGTAACTGAACTGTCTTCGGCTCTGGGATCAACTCCTCCCAAACTCCTCAAATGAGTCAGAGATGCAGCTCAACTTCCCGATCTACTGGCTTCCTCTTGAATCCTCAAGCTTCTCCTTCCTTCTCAAGCATGATTCGGGCGTTACAAATCTCCCCCACTTATTTTAGACTTCGTCCTCGAAGTCTGCTGTGTCCGGGAATAGCTCTGGGTAGTTCTCCCTCATCTCATCTTCGGCTCCCAAGTCCATTTTGAGCCCTTGTGGTGTTGCCATTGCACCTTCACTAACTCAACCCTCTTGTTCCTCAGATCCTTCGTCTTACTCTCGAGGATGGCTACCGGTCGGTCGATGTAATTCAGGCTGTCTGGACCGCCTCGCAGGGCCTACATCCTATCCTGACCACTCACCGGGCCTTTGGTCTGACCAACATGCCCTCCTGGGCCTATAGTGTATTCGGACCGCCCTGGCTATGTTGGCCTTCAGCACAAAGCTGGACCGCCTCAACCCAATCCCCAAATCAAATAAACATGTGCACATAAAATCATACGCTAGCATATATAACAGTCAAACCGATCTAACAAATCATCAATCATAGTAACATCCTATAACCAGGATAGAGACCTAACCGGTTACTAATGTAGCATCATCCTATATACTAGGATACTGACTTAACCCGGTTACTAATCATATCACCATCCTAACTACCATGATGTAAATCAATAAGCATATCATGCAATAAACCCGGATACAAATCCGATAAGGGCCTGCATTGGTTCTTAGACCATGTTGATAAAGTGAGGATAACTCACCTCACAGATGTCGAACTGTAGTGATAATGCAAAACACTCGAATCGCATCCACAAACTCAACCACCTATCACCACCATAAGACAAAGTCCATCAGAATTCCAATTACCAAAATACCCTCAAAGTCTAACTGGTCAACCCTTGGTCAAAGTCAACGGTCAATGTTGACCCTACTCGTCGAGTGCAGCTAGCAACTTGTCGAGTTCCTTAAGAACTCAGAAATTAATGAAACCCTAACTGACTCGCCGAGTTTCCAACCAACTCGTCGAGTCCATGCGTGTCCATAAGTCGGGGAAAACCCTAACTGACTCGTCGAGTCCTCTTACTAACTCGTCGAGTCCATGCAAAAACCAAACAACGGGAAACCCTTCCCAACTCGTTGAGTCGACTTATCCGACTCGTCGAGTTCATACAGTCTGAAGAAGTCATAATCGAGCATGAAACAAATCAGAGTAAATCAAATCTAATTTGAACACGAGAAGTAAATATAATCTGGTTTCAGCTCTATTACTTCCGATGAACACGAGTACAAAAATGATAGTAAAAAGGGTGAACTTTTACAATCACTCTCAAACTCTTACTATCTACTCAATGTTCATCTCCTACTTATAGGAAACAGGAAGTACAAAAAATACTAAGGCTTAGACGTTAAGCTTCGTACATGAGACACCTTAGCAAATACATAACAAAACATACGAAGAGAACAAAACATACGAAGAGAACAATTAAACAGACTTCGACTGATTACAACATATTTCGACCCTACACAGTCTATTTATTATCCAGATGATTTTGAGCCACTCCAAAGCTCCAATTGGTAGATCTAGCCTCCTAGGGCCTGTTATCACGTAAAGTTGCAAAATTTATGTGCATGAAAGGTCTTAAGAGCCAAAACTAGGCTAAGGAAGAAGCTTAAGGCAAACAGAAGGCCATAGCTTGACAAGGACTGAAACTTTATGACAATAAGGGGCTAAAGGAGTCCAGATCTAAAGTTACAACCTCAGATCTTGCCCCAAATCCGGAAATACCACAACAATACACCAAAAAGGGTTCTAAACCCATAAATGAAGAGATCTAGCTAATGGAGAGCCAAGGTAACGACTTGTTACCTTCAAACTGATGCTAAGATGGAGTAGAATTTGGATCTACAACTTCTCCTTGTTCCAAGCTTCTTGAACTTCATGCCCTTCTCACCAAGATCCACCTTCCAAGTTTAAAAACACACAAATATGGAGACTAAACACGATTTAGGGTTTCTGAGCTCAAAGGGGGCTGTAAGGGAGGCTAAGGGAGGCTAATGACCCTTTAAATAGGGTGCAAACCCCTGGAAATTAGGGTTTCATCCTCCAGCTCCAACTCGTCGAGTTGTGTCCTCCAACTCGTCGAGTTGGTCACTTAAGACATGCGGCCAAATTCGTTCCTACTCAACGAGTCAAGGCATGCAACTCGTCGAGTAGACCTTTCAAAATGGAAATAAGGCTGTAAAGTTTATACCTGAGAGTCGGGGTGTTACAATTCTCCCCCACTTGAACTAGACTTCGTCCTCGAAGTCTGCTGCGTCAAACAACTCCGGGTAATGCTCCTGCATCTCAGCCTCGGGCTCCCAAGTCCACTCAGATCCCCTCCGGTGCTCCCATTGTACCTTTACCAAAGGTACTTCCTTGTTTTGTAGAACCTTCACTTTCCTCTCCAGAACGGCCACCGGCCTCTCCACGTAATTCATGCGCTCATCGACCTGAATATCATCTAATGACACTACTGCCTCCTCATCCAACACGCACTTCCGCAACTGTGAAACATGGAAAGTACTGTGGATCTGACTAAGCTCCTCTGGTAGCTCTAGTCTATATGCCACCTTGCCAACCCTGAAAATGATCATGAATGGTCTAATGTACCGGGGACCCAATTTACCCCTCTTCTTGAAGCGGATCACACCCTTCCATGGGCAAACCTTCAGGAGTACCATGTCACCGACCTGAAACTCCAACTTAGATCGGTGCCGGTCGGCGTAGCTCTTATGTCGACTTTGCACGGTCTGCAGCCGCTGTCTAATCTGCTGAATCATCTCGGTAGTCTGCAGGACTATCTCGGTCCGACCCATCACCTTGTGACCAACCTCGCCCCAATAGACTGGGGTACGGCACCTTCATCCATACAAAAGCTTATAAGGTGGAGCACCAATGCTAGAGTGAAAGCTGTTGTTATAGGAGAACTCTGCGACGGGTAGGTAGGAGTCCCAGCTCCCACCGAAGTCAATAACACAGGCTATCAACATATCCTCAAGAGTCGGTATGGTCCGCTCATTCTGGTCGTCCATCTGCGGATGATAGGCTGTACTGAAGTGCAGTCGTGCGCCCAGTTCCTCGTGGAACTTCTGCCAAAATTGGGAGGTAAACCGAACATCACGGTCTGAGACGATAGAGACCGGAATGCCATGACGAGCAACAATCTCGTGTATATACACATCGGCCAGTTTCTCGGCCGATGAGCTCTCCCGAATGGGCAGAAAATGAGCACTCTTGGTCAATCGATCCACGATGACCCAAATAGCGTCGAACCCCTTCGTCGTTGTCGGCAGCTTGGTGATGAAGTCCATCGTGATCTGCTCCCATGTCCACATGGGAATCTCTAGAGGCTGCATCTTTCCATGCGGCCTCTACTGCTTGGCCTTGACCATCCTGCAGGTCAAGCACCTCTCAACATACCAAGCGATCTCTCGCTTCATGCACGGCCACCAGTAACTCAATCGCAAGTCCCTGTACATCTTGGTGGACCCCTGGTGAATAGAGAAATGAGACTTATGAGCCTCTTCCAATATAGTCTGTCTAACCCCACTAGACATCGAAACCCAAAAACGACCGCAACGGTTCAATAATCCTCGGCTATCCTGAACAAATCGGGTGTTCTCACCCCTAATCCTCGCAAGCTTCCAGTTCACCTGACGCATACCCTCTGCCTGGGCTTCCCTGATGAAGCCCACAAGTGGAGAGTCCACTGAAATCCTCATGCACGTAACTGAAGTAGAAGATCCACCTGACTTGCGGCTCAGAGCGTCCGCAACCACGTTCTCTTTACCTGGGTGGTAAAGGATCTCACAGTCGTAGTCCTTGACCACATCTAGTCGTCTACGATGTCTCATTCTAAGGTTCGGCTGATCCATGATGTGTCTCAAGCTCTTGTGGTTCGTGTAAATGGTACAGCGGACCCCATAGAGGTAATGTCTCCAAAATATTGAGAGCGAATACCACTGCTCCTAACTCCAGATCAATGAGTAGGGTATCTCGTCTCATGCGCCTTCAACTGTCGCGAGGCATAGGCTATCACTTGTCCTCTTTACATGAGGACCGCTCCCAGTCCCGTGATGGATGCATCACAGAATACCACAAAATCCTCAACTCCCTCCGGAAGAGTCAAGACTGGAGCCTCGTATAGTTGCTGTCTGAGGGTCTCAAACGCCCTCTGCTGCTCGGGCCCCCGCTTGAAATCCGCCCCCTTCCTCGTCAGACGAGTGAGGGGTACTGCAATCTTAGACAAATCCTATATGAATCTCTAGTAGTACCCTGCCAATCCCAAGAAACTCCTGATATCCGAGGGAGATTTCGGAACCTCCCACTGCATAACCGCCTCGATTTTGGCCGGATCGACCAAAATCCCCTCCTGGTTAACGAGGTTTCCCAGGAACTGGACCTGTCGTAACCAAAACTCGCACTTCAAGAACTTGGCACACAACCGCTCTCGCCTCAAAACTCCCAATAGCTCCCGCAGATGCTCCTCATGTTACTCTCGAGTCTTGGAGTACACCAAGATATCATCTATGAACACTATGACCGAGCGGTCAAGCATCGGTCTGCAAACCCGAGTCATCAGGTCCATAAATACTGCTGGCGCGTTGGTGAGCCCAAATGGGATCACCACGAACTTGTAGTGTCCATAACGAGTCCGGAATGCGGTCTTCTCCACGTCCTCCTCTCTAACCCTGACTTGATGGTACCCGGACCTCAGATCTATCTTGGAGAACCAAGATGCTCCCTGTAACTGATCGAAAAGATCATCTATCCTCAGGAGTGGATAACGGTTTTTCACCGTCAACTTGTTCAACTCCCGGTAATCAATTCACATCCGGTGTGAACCATCCTTCTTCCTTACGAAGAGCATCGGTGCTCCCCATGGAGAACTGCTCGGACGAATGAACTACTTGCCTAGCAGTTCCTGCAGCTGTGATGACAGATCCTGCATCTCTGGTGGTGCCAACCGGTACGGCTCCTGGGCGAGAGGGGCCGCACCTGGCACAAGGTCGATCCTGAACTCGACCTGCCTCTCCGAAGGCACTCCGGGTAACTCCTCTGGGAATACGTCAGCAAATTCTCTAACCACTGGAACCTCTGATACTGAAACCTGATCCCTAACCCGCGTATCCACGACATACGCTAGATAACCCCCACACCCATGTTGAATGTACTGCCGAACCCTGGCAGCCGAGCAAAACCCTGATCCCAACCTGGTGCCCTCGCCGTAAACGATCAGTTCTCCCCCACTTGGGGTTCGAACTACCACTCGCTGACCCTCGCAGTCATGCATGGCACCGAAGCGAATAATCCAGTCCATACCCACAATCACACATACATCCCCCATGGGAATCGGAATCAGGTCTATCGGGAAAGATACTTCGAAGATCTCCAATACGCAACCCCGATAGACCAAAGAAGTGGAAATCCCGTGTTCGTTGGCAATAGAGACTCGCAACGGACACTCTAGCTCTCCCACTGGGACACCGAACTCCCTACTAAATGTCTGAGAGACAAACGACCAACTCGCCCCCGAGTAAAATATTACCAAAGCAGGTAAGGAGTTCACTAAAAATGTACCTAATCACAGGTACAAACATATAAGCATAAAACAGATATAATCAGTAAGATAAGGGATAGAAACATACCAGCAACCACGTCTGGTGCTGCCCTAGCCTCCTCTGCTGTAAGCTGTAAGGCGCGTCCCTGGGCCCTCGGGGGCGCCGCTCGACCCTGACTCCCGTCAGTAATCCTCAGTGTAGCCGGCGCTGGAGCTTGCGCCGGCCTGGCTGCGAGCTATGGACAGTTGGTCTTCACGTGACCAACCTGATGACAGTGGTAGCAGATCCTCATATCCTAAACCGAGGCTATCTGATGACAATCCTTCGCATAATGCTCCTCCCTGACGCATTTGCGGCACGCGCTGCTAAACCTACAAACCCCCGAGTGACCCTTCCCGTACTTGCCACAAGTGCGGCCCTCCTGTCCCTCTGACCTGGAATCAACGGTCTTTGACCGCTTTGGCGCCGGCTGTGACTGTGCCAGGACATGCCGCTGCTCCCTCAACTGCAACTCAATCTACAACTCACGCCGCCAAGCGGCCTCCTGTAATCCAGTAGTGTATCACAACGTTGGGTCGCCACAAACTGTCGAATATCAGTCTTGAGCATGCTCATATAACGTGTCATCTGAGCATGCTCCACAAACTCCGGGCAGAACATTGCCCTCTCAGTAGGTTCAGGGCACATCTGACCTTCTGGTCAGTAGGACATGAACACGTTAAGAAGCACCCCTCCATGTCAGATAGCCACCTCATGGCTTTGATGGGGTACTGACTCCCATCAAAAGTATGGGGCTTCGTGTTATCGAAGTCCCGATACTGAAAAGCCCGACTGGATCCCAACCCTGCCGCCGTTACAGGCGTTGTTGTGACAACCCGAAATTTCTATCTTATACAACCGTTCAATTCAATCAAAGTCAGACTCGTTTCTGCTATCATTTGGCATGGCTTAGAGTCAGTTTGAGTGTTCTAAGCCTAGCACCTTCAAAGTTAGGGTTTAGGAATGAGTTCCCTAAGTTCACCACTTTTCCAAAATGGCCAAAAGCTCCATCAAGAGGAGTTTACGGACGTAAACATGAGTGTACGGCCGTAAACTCAAGGTGGCCGTAAACTCATGCCTTTATGTGTGATATCCCTTCACCTTTATTCATTTCTCACACTTCCACCTCAAGAACACGATCTTTTCTCTCAAGTATCATCAAGAACTTTCATCTTGATCTTCAATCTTGTAAGTAATCTTTCCATTTTCAAGTTGATATCCTTCTATATCTAGTGAAGATTCGTGATTTCATCCATGAAATTCTTCTTTTGGTTAGATCTTCAAGTGTTCTTCATTTTCACCAAGAACACCTACTAGTTCTTGGACCGTGAACCCCCTCCCAAGCTTCAAAAACGTGAGTATATCTTCTATCTCCTAGTTAGGCTTGTTAAACTCTTGATTCCTAGCCTTGAATCATCATCTAATGCATGAACTTCAAGAGTTCACGGCCATGAGCATCTCCCTTGGCCGTAAACCCTTGTTTGGTGCATGTTTTGGGCCTCAAACTCATGTTATACTCCTACACAAGATCAAGAACACTTAGAGGATGCAAGATAGAGCTTCGGACCACACTTTTTGACAACTTCTTCAAGGAGGGTATGGCCGTAAATTCCATGGTCGTACACACCTGACCGTAAACTCCAACGGCCGTAATCCATCATGGCCGTAAACACCAAGGCCGTGAACACACTTGTGTGGCCGTAAACCCCTTAGATGTAATCCTTTGTGATTGTAACACTTCATTCCAAGTGTTTCCTAAGTCCTAAGGTGTTTTCCTTGCATGATTAGTTGTATAAACACTAATTATATACATATATGTGTCATTATATGCTTATTAGGATCCGTTGTGCTCAAGGCTTCACTTGACACTTAGCATCCTATAAACCGATCTTACATTCGCGTCACTCACTGCAGGTGAGTTCATACCCCTTAACTTATCTTTTAAATGATTTTAAATGCTTTAATGGGGGAGAATACAAGTAGAAACATTATAGTTATTATATCAATCACATGTGATTAATAAATATCAAATAGATAGATTCCTTATACTTTAAACTGCGTTTTCAAACAAATTGCTTAAATCGTTTTACAAACTCTTTTATATGTAAAACCCCTTTATTAAACTATTTTAAACTTATACTTTGTCAAATCATGTCTATATGGATATAGTTATATAAGTAGGATTGAAAGGACTTAGGACTGATAACTCGCCTTATTTCCTGTTCCTTGTTTGGTTGTGGGCTTAAGGTATCGGTTGTTTTTCTGAAGGTCGTTTGAATCTTAGTTATATATTATGTATATGTATATAGATATAAAAGTTCTTCGTTCAGTTCAATACCTTTGGGTAGAAAAGGTGTACAAACATGTTCATTCATACAAACAACATTGCTTAAACTATAATAGGTATAGTTTAGGAAGTCACTGCTTACTAATTCTAGAACAACGAAACATACAAAGAGTCAGTTCATACATGAGTCAGTACATACTATAACGAGAGACAATACTCACTATAAGGAGAAACAGTACATACTATAATGAGAAACAAAACATACTACACACTATACACTAGAGAACATACTATATACTAGACAGAGAAAACATACTACACACTAGACAGAGAGAACATACTATACAAATACAAGAACACTTTAACATTAATGTGAGATACTACTTCATGGCTCGGCAATATACTGTTGCGTCACGTTTTGTACCCAGAGTCTCCTGGAGGGAGAGCGTGAATTTGTGTATAGATCTATACGGGACTGACCATCTTACACCTTGCTGCTATCTACAGTGGGACCTGCAGGTCTACGGGTGACAAATGTCATATCATTTCAACATCTCAAACGTCATGTTATACTAGTCGATCAAGTATGGTTACAATCTTATCACATTTTACCTTAATTAATCAAACAAGTTTAAGGTACTTAGTACACTGGTAGTTACTTAGATAAAACTACAGTACATCTTTATTTTTCCCATTTCATTCACATTGTGATCTTCTCACATAAACGATAATGAAAACTATATTTTGGTAATGATAGTCATACGTTGGGAAAATACTCACTTTTACAAAAGAACAAACATAAAGAACAGTTGGGTCTTGGTAGAAGACTACTTTAGTAGAAAATATAGGATTTTGTAGTAAGTTTACAAACATTTACATGAAACACTTACAAAATTTTACATCAAACATTTACAATCACTTTCTTCAAAATTATACAAACAATGACACTAATATACTTATGAACTCACCAGCTTTAATTCTGATCTACGCTTTCAAAATAACTTGTATTCTCAGGTCACCAGTAGACAGGTACCGATGACCAGGTTTTGAGAAGACGGAGCTTTCAAGACTCATCTTTATTTTGATTGTTCATTTTTGGTGTCTTATAAACTACAGAACACACTTGTATTAAAATTATACTATTAATGCAATGGATGATGTTGTTGCTTGTTTACTATTATGCATTGTTGTGATACTGTACATGACGTCCTCCGCCCCCGAACGTTTTTGCCATTCTGGTTTGGGGGTGTGACAGATTGGTATCAGAGCTTTGTTTATAGTGAATTGAGTATATCAACCCATAGAAGATAACAACTATAAACACAACGGGATTAAAATACTCTGACCAAGAGTTTATACTTTTAAATAATAAAATATTTAACCAAAGTATACATACCTGCATTCATACTAAAATCAGTGTCACTAGGACAGAACAAAAGTATTACGATTGTTGGACAGCACAAGTAGGCTTGGGGACATATAATCAGATCTAGGAGTGATATAGCCTGATCAACTATATCTTTCCGAGAAGTGATTGCATGTGCCTAGGAATGGTTGTGGCGTTGCAGCAAATCTAAAAACTTACCAACACTACTACAATGACAACATTAGAACAGAACATAAACTTAAAATACTATAGGAGTATTTTGTGTTACTATAATTACTTATGTGCAAACTAAAAAGGTCTTTATTAGTATGTCAATAGTTGCTGAGTGGATGCGCTAAGGTTATATGTGACTAGGGTGTTATAGACTTAGAATTTGTGATCTTTGCTTTACTTCATGTTCCTTGTTTGGTTGTGGACTTAGAGTTAGGATCACTTATTCGAAGGTCTATCCTATTTTGGTTACGTGTGACTTGTATGCACTACGCAAGTGTTGGAGCAACTGGTAAGTATCATCTTATAATAATTATCTTAATTAGTACGTCTATTAATAATTTCTTTTACCCCTATTCTCGCGTAGATAACATGGCTGGATTCCATATCCCCGGCGACCCGTACTTTCCCAACCAAGGTAACGGAGGATGGCTCGATGATGAGCCAGAAGAAGAACCTGCAATTCCATTGGACGATGTCTTCGCAGAGAACTTCCCGGAGGATTCTGACTCCGAGCCAGAAGTCAACGATCAACCCCTGATAGCTCCAAACCCAAATCCTAACCCTCGTCCGGCTTTCTAAGGCTCGACGCCGCTGTAGGTGGAAAGTTTGGAGACATGGGGTCAGGAACAGGGTCAACCCATTCCATACATAAGAGACATAAGTTTCTACAACGTGAGCGGAGGAGGCTCAGCGGACAGAGTCCTGCCTATTCTGGTCTGCAGGGTTGCTCGTAACGAAATTCAGGGTAGGACAGCCCTCAACCGAATTGTGGAAGTTGCTGCCAATGCGGGGGTCAATACTATCCGCATTTGTCGTCTGGAAGATGCTCGCGAAAGAGCTGCAACCGACCATGAGTCTCTATTGCAAGAGCTAGTTGTGACTCGAGCTGAAATCATAGAGCATCGCGTGCGTCAGCGAGTATACGAGCGACACCTTCTTCACTTGGAGCGTCAGCTTGATGACTTAAGGGTTCGCCCAAGGGGTTCCCGTCGCCAGTAGGGAATGCTCTGCTCAAATTTCCTTTTGTATAAGGATTAGCCTTCTTATCTATGCTCTAAGTAGCACTTTTTCCCTGTAATTTCCTGTTTATCTTAAGACCTTGAACTTTCAGTCGATTAGGTCTTAGTTCTGTCAAAATTTTCCTATCCTGGTTTGATGTGAGACCTACTCCTAGGTCAATTTTCCCGAACTTGTTACATCTGTAATACCAATATTATTGACAGATATCTAATCACATGGAAATTTTTATCCTACTTCTTTCATCTTTCTAGCACTAGATCTATATTCAATCATACTTTCAATTGTGTTGTTGGGCTATGGAGAGTTAGTCCATGAGTCACTCTCATCATTCTCTCTATTAAATTCTTACCAATATCTTCATCTTTGTGATTTTATAGCTTCAAGATGCCTCCACGTAGATCGAACAGGCGTACTACTCCAATAACTCCAAATCAAACTCCACCTCCTCCTCCTCAATACAACCCAGCAACTATTCAAGCTGCTGTGAATGCGGCTGTTACGGCAGCCCTAGCATAATTCACCTCGACCGGTACTAGCGGGAGTGGAACTAACGTGCCTCCCACTATAGTCAAAGCTCCAGTGCGCTCTAGGGAGTGCTCGTACAAGGACTTCACCAACTGCAAGCCCAGGTCCTTCAATGGGACTGGAGGAATCATTGCCCTCTCGCAATGGTTCGAGAAGACGGAATCGATCTCTGAGATCTGTTCCTGTTCGGAAGGAAGCAAAGTTAAGTTCGGTGCTTGCACCTTCGCGGACCAATCCCTGACATGGTGGAATAGCCATGTCAAGTCACTAACTCTGATAGTGAAAAATGTCGGCGGAGTGGGAAGGGTTTTGGCTATAGGCCACGAGGAAGCAGTTGACGACCCCACAGTGGTCACTGGTATGTTTCTCCTCGATAACTCGTATGCCTGCATACTGTTTGATAGTGGAGCGGAGAGGAGTTTCGTGAATCAGAAATTTGCTCACTTGTTTAAACAAAAATCACGTGCACTTAAAGAACCGTTCACTGTAGAAATGGCTAACGAAAAGACAGAGAGCACTAGCTGCATATACATAGGATGTACACTAACTCTAGATAGCCATTCATTTCCAATCGACCTCATGTCGGTCTCAATTAAAAGTTTCAACGTCATAATCGGCATGGATTGGTTGAGTTCTCATCGTGCCGACATCATGTGTTACGAGAAGGCTATTCGCCTTAATCTACCGTCTAGCGAAACCCTAATTATCTACGGCGACAAACCCGACACGAATCTTCGCATCATCTCGAGCATTCAAGCCCAGAAGTACCTGCGAAAGGAATGTCGCGCATTCCTTACTCATGTTGTCGATGTGAGCAAAGAGACGAAGGACATTAAGAACATCCCAGTAGTACGCGATTTTCCCAACATCTTTCCAGAAGAACTCCCAGGATTACCTCTACAGCATCAAGTCGAGTTCAGAATTGACTTAGTTCCAGGGGCTACCCCAGTAGCCAGATCGCCCTATCGTCTAGCACCAGCTGAGATGCAGGAACTATCCGGTCAACTTAACGAACTGCTCAGCAAGGGCTTTATTAGACCAAGTTTCTCACCCTGGGGAGCACCGGTCTTGTTCGTCAAGAAGAAAGACGAATCGTTCCTTATGTGCATCGACTACAAAGAACTGAACAAACTGACCGTCAAGAATCGTTACCCTCTGCCTCGCATAGACGATTTGTTCGACCAACTGCAAGGGGGGAATTACTTTTTAAAGATAGATCTAAGATACGGGTATCACCAGTTACGAGTGCTAGAGGAGGATGTCCCGAAGACAGCTTTCCGAACTCGTTATGGACACTACGAGTTTGTAGTGATGTCGTTCGGATTGACCAATGCGCCCGCAGTATTCATGGACGTAATGAATAGGGCGTGCCGTCCTTACTTGGATCAGTTCGTCATTGTATTCATCGATGACATACTTATCTACTCTCGTAGTAAGGAGGAGCACAGTCAACATCTACGTCAGGTCTTAGAAACACTGCAATCAGAGAAGCTCTATGTGAAGTTCTCGAAATGCGAATTTTGGATCCGAAGAGTCGAATTCTTGGATCACGTTGTTAGTGAAGAGGGAATTCACATGGACCCTTCCAAAATAAAGGCCATTGAGAACTGGTCAGCTCCGAAGACGCCTACATAAATTCGTCAATTTCTAGGCCTCGCTGGCTACTATCGCAGGTTCATTCAGAACTTCTCTCAGATTGCGAAACCGCTTACAACATTGACCCAGAAGGGCATGGCCTTTGACTGGGAAGAGAAGCAATAGAAAGCGTTCCAAACGCTGAAGCGAGCCTTATGCACCGCACCGATACTATCCCTCCCAGAAGGGATAGAAGACTTCGTGGTTTATTGCGATACATCCAACCAGGGGCTCGGCTGTGTCCTGATGCAACGAGGTAAGGTCATCGCCTATGCCTCAAGACAGCTAAAGACACACGAGGTCAACTACACCACACATGATCTTGAGTTAGGAGCAGTAGTGTTTTCTCTGAATATCTGGAGACACTACCTGTATGGTACAAAAAGCACTATCTTTACAGACCACAAAAGTCTACAACACATATTCGACCAAAAGGAGCTCAATATGAGACAACGACAGTGGGTAGAGCTACTCAGTGACTACGAATGCGAAATTCGTTATCATCCAGGCAAGGCCAACATAGTAGCTGATGCCCTAAGCCGGAAAGAATACTCTGGTCGTAGAGTCAAATCTTTGACTATGACTATCCATTCACACTTATCCACACAAATTAAGGAGGCTCAGCTAGAAGCCTTGAAACCTGAAAATGTGGCAAGTGAATCCTTGAGGGGGATGGATAAGAACTTGGTAGTAAAGGGTGGCGAAGCCTTTTATCTCATGGATCGGATCTGGACACCGAAATACGGTGGTTTCAGAGACTTGGTCATGACCGAAGCGCACAACACTCGATATTCCATCCACCCAGGTTCAGATAAGATGTATCTGGATCTTAAAAAGTTATACTAGTGGCCTAACATGAAAGCAGAGATTGCTACCTTCGTGAGTAAATGCCTTACATGCGCCAAGGTTAAGGTCGAATACCAGAAACCATCAGGTTTACTTCAGCAACCGGAGATACCTTAATGGAAGTGGGAGCGGATCACGATGGACTTCATAACCAAGTTGCCCAAGACGACGGGTGGTCTCGATACCATTTGGGTGATCGTAGACAGGTTAACAAAGTCCGCACACTTCCTGCCTTTCAAAGAGACAGACAAGATGGAGAAACTAACAAGAACATACATTAGGGAGATCGTACGACTACATGGTGTTCCCATATCCATTATCTCTGATAGAGATAGTAGATTCACTTCGACGTTTTGGCAGTCGCTACAAAGTTCCCTAGGAACTAGGCTGGACATGAGTACAGCCTACCATCCGCAAACCGACGGAGAAAAGTGAGAGGACTATTCAAACTTTGGAAGATATGTTGCGAGCCTGCGTGATAGACTTTGGGAAGGCATGGGATACTCATTTACCCTTTGTCGAGTTCTCCTACAACAATAGTTATCACACGAGCATAAAGGCGGCCCCATTTGAAGCCCTCTATGGCCGTAAGTGCAGATCCCTTATGTGCTGGGCTGAGGTGGGCGACACGCAGTTAGCTAAAGGACGAGTTCCTGACAGCACTCTCACAAGTCCAGAAATCATTCGGGAAACGACAGAGAATGTCGTTCAGATTCGTGAAGGATTGAAAGCCTCTAGAGACCGACAGAAAAGCTACGAAGACAAGAGAAGGAAACAGTTGGAATTCCAGGTGGGCGACCGTGTTCTATTGAAGGTCTCACCATGGAAGGGCTTGATACGCTTCAGAAAGCGTGGAAAGCTAAATCCAAGATACGTAGGGCCTTTCGATATTCTTTCTAGAATCGGCCCTGTAGATTACAAACTCAAACTACCTCGAGAACTCAGTAACGTACATTCTACTTTCCACGTCTCGAACTTGAAAAAGTATCTGTCCCACGAGACTCTTGTAATCCCACTCGAGGAGATCGAGATCAACGAGAGCCTAAACATCGTGGAAGAACCTGTAGAGATCATGGACCGAGAGGTCAAACAAAACGAAGCAAAGTCGTATCCCGATAGTGAAGGTTCGCTGGAATGCCAAGCGAGAACCTGAATTCACTTGGGAGCGCGAGGATCAAATGAAACTGAAATATCCTCATCTTTTCGTTTGGTTATTTGTAATAGCTTAATTGTTTAAACTCTAATTTCGGGATGAAATTCTCTCTAACGGGGGGATGATGTGACAACCCGAAGTTTCTGTCTTATACAACCGTTCAATTCAATCAAAGTCAGACTCGTTTCTGCTATCATTTGGCCTGGCTTAGAGTCAGTTTGAGTGTTCTAAGCCTAGCACCTTCAAAGTTAGGGTTTAGGAATGAGTTCCCTAAGTTCACCACTTTTCCAAAATGGCCAAAAGCTCCATCAAGAGGAGTTTACGGCCGTAAACATGAGTGTACGGCCGTAAACTCCATGGCCGTACACACCTGACCGTAAACTCCAATGGCCGTAATCCATCATGGTCGTAAACATCAAGGTCATGAACACACTTGTGTGGCCGTAAACCCCTTAGATGCAATCCTTTGTGATTGTAACACTTCATTCCAAATGTTTCCTAAGTCCTAAGGTGTTTTCCTTGCATGATTAGTTGTATAAACACTAATTATATACATATATGTGTCATTATATGCTTATTAGGATCTGTTGTGCTCAAGGCTTCACTTGACACTTAGCATCCTACAAACCGATCTTACATTCGCGTCACTCACTGCAGGTGAGTTCATACCCCTTAACTTATCTTTTAAATGATTTTAAATGCTTTAATAGGGGAGAATACAAGTAGAAACATTATAGTTATTATATCAATCACATGTGATTAATAACTATCAAATAGATAGATTCCTTATACTTCAAACTGTGTTTTCAAATAAATTGCTTAAATTGTTTTACAAACTCTTTTATATGTAAAACCCCTTTATTAAACTATTTTAAACTTATACTTTGTCAAATCATGTCTATATGGATATAGTTATATAAGTAGGATTGAAAGGACTTAGGACTGATAACTCGCCTTATTTCATGTTCCTTGTTTGGTTGTGGGCTTAAGGTATCGGTTGTTTGTCTGAAGGTCGTTTGAATCTTAGTTATATATTATGTATATGTATATAGATATAAAAGTTCTTCGTTCAGTTCAATACCTTTGGGTAGAAAAGGTGTACAAACATGTTCATTCATACAAACAACATTGCTTAAACTATAATAGGTATAGTTTAGGAAGTCACTGCTTACTAATTCTAGAACAACGAAACATACAAAGAGTCAGTTCATACATGAGTCAGTACATACTATAACGAGAGACAATACTCACTATAAGGAGAAACAGTACATACTATAACGAGAAACAAAACATACTACACACTATACACTAGAGAACATACTATATACTAGACAGAGAAAACATACTACACACTAGACAGAGAGAACATACTATACAAATACAAGAATACTTTAACATTAATGTGAGATACTACTTCATGGCTCGGCAATATACTGTTACGTCACGTTTTGTACCCAGAGTCTCCTGGAGGGAGAGCGTGAATTTGTGTATAGATCTATATGGGACTGACCATCCTACACCTTGTTGCTAGCTATAGTGGGACCTACAGGTCTACGGGTGACGAATGTCATATCATTTCGACATCTCGAACATCGTGTTATACTAGTCGATCACGTATGGTTACAATCTTATCACATTTTACCTTAATTAATCACACAAGTTTAAGGTAGTTAGTACACTGGTAGTTACTTAGATAAAACTATAGTACATCTTTATTTTTCCCATATAATAAAGACGACTTGCTCTCATACATATAATATATTATATATTAAACTTTTACATATAATATATTAAACTTTTAATATTATAATAGTATAAGGGTGTATTTTAGACATTTAAAATACTTTGTGGTTTAATCTATTAATTAAACTAGACTTTTAATTTAATTAAACTCAAACCATATATTTATGGATTAATAATACTCTTTTAATTAAACGCTTTAATTAACTATTAATAAAGTCCATAAGAGTTAATTTGAACTATTCAACAAAACATCATAATTCCAATTATTAAACTCAAAATTAAAACCATTTAATTAATTGTTTAAGTTATGAACCCAAGAGTTTTAGAATTCAATTCTTTTTTTCATAAAAAACTTTTCTCAAATTCCAAAACTTGAGGGCAAGTTTTGTAATTCTTGAAAACCTTTGGATTCCATAACTTATGGAATTAATGGTGTTTTATGATGAAACTTTCCATGTTCCATAACGTAAGAACAAGTTATGGAATTCTTTAAAACATTAACACCAAATTTTGTAACTCCATAAAAACTTTGAATCAAATTTTTTTTTTTAAAAAAAACTTTCATATCCATAACTTATGGAAGTTTCAAAAACCCTTAAGATCACAACTTTAAAAAAAAAACTTTTGAGCTCCAAAATTTTATGACAAAATATGTAACTCCTTAAAACATTTAGATCAAACTTTTAAAACTAATAAAATAATCATATCATTTTATCTTTTACTAAATTTGACCTAATTCAACTCATATAACAAATGATTCAAATTTTACAAATAATTCGTTTTTCACAAAACAAGTAATTATCTTAAAATTTGACAAACGTCATGTTTTTTTTTCCTTTTTTTCCAACTTGAAAATAAAACATTTGCATCAATATAACAGAAAACAACCCATGGCTCTGATACCACTGTTGGGTTTTGAGCATTCTAACACTCTTATGGTGTACATGCAACCCTATAAACCTTGGATTTCTACTTTCTCTATTATACATGCAAATATTAACTATTCCAAGGTTTCATCCTAACTAGCATATTATGAAGCACCTATACTACAAAGTTCTAGTTAGATGACATACCTTTTGATGTAGCTTGATGTCTTCAAGCTTTAAGAGCTTAGCCCCAATAATGTGGAAGCCTCAAATGGAGTCACAAATCACCAAAACACCTTGGAAGAACTTGAGAGAATATGTATGCACACTAAAATCGGCCCACTCTTATTTTCACACACTTGTGTCAATTTTGTGAGCCAAGGACCCCTTTATATATTATGGAGGATTAGGGTTACATCCATGTAAACCCTAATACCCATGACCTTTCATTTACATAGGATCCATGGGTTAAAAGCTCCATGGACCATCCATGAAAGCTTAGCTCAACCTAAATGAACTTGGCCCATTCCATATATATAAGAGTCCATATTTAATTAGTTCTTTTTGATCACTTAATTAATTCCAAATTAATTCTTGATCAATACTAATTAAATAATATGATTCCATATTAATATATTAGAACTTATAATATATTAATATAAATCATAAATATACTATTCTCAAAAGACTATCCATATAAATTGTGCCGGTAAAGTGCAACCCAAATGGACCATGCCAGGTCGGGTCAAGTACATACCAAATATAGTTATGGACTTAGACATTAATCCAACAGTCTCCCACTTGGATAAGTCTAAAACTATTATTGAGTATGACTTCAAAACCTAACTGGCAATCGTAGCTCTTAAGGCCGTTGTCGAACTCTGACCTTGTCAATGACTTGTCCATTAGATAAGGGATCATATATTCCTCCATTCTAGATATCATATGGACTGAGACATGGATTATAATCATTCTCTCTGTCCATTTGTTGTTTCCCGATTTTAGATTTATGATGACTGACTGATTGAACAAATCAAATCAGTCCTGGCTTGGCCAAGCACTCACATGTGTCATCGCTAAATCATCGAGGGGCCCACATATATCGCTTTTATCCCGAAGGTAAAAGGAATGGATAAACTTCGACTCATATGGCTTGTTCTACTACTTGTTGAATCATACACAAAGGCACGTTTTATAACATCGAGTTACCAACGCGTTTTCGTGCAATCAATATATAACCAACTCATAGTAACAACTCATATCTCTAGGTTTTAAGAATATAAGATATTATCGTCTCATGATCACTCGTGATAAAATCCATGAAGTGATTCAAATGAGCGTGGGTTGAATCCAATACTCAGAACTTATGAGCACTCATGAGTGTTGTAGCACCACTTTGTCCACCAACTTGGACCTCTACAAACCAACCCATGACAGTCTTGATTCATATCTACTTCCAACATATGACCGACTGTGGATGGTTTGAATAACTTAATCATTGAGGAAGAGCGACTTAGTTATTCTGGAAGTCAAAACATGCAAAGTGAAACACAAGAATAAATGAATCAAATATGGTATCAAACCCTATGAATATAAATAAACACTTTTATTTATCACCATACTGATTACTCATTATTGATTGTTTCGGTTTTATCAACTTTATACTTGAATTAAAAACACTAGTTGTCCCATGCTCCAAGCATGTACACTATGTTTTTCTTAAACAATAGCTTTGTCATACACCAAGTATGCACTCTATGTTTGTCTATGATCCTTACTTTGTGAAATAAACCAATTGAACATAATTTCAATGATTCTAATTTCACACTCCCAAATCCTTATCGAAAAATGTGAGAATTTCAAATTCCTATCATTTATCGAAATCTGTTTAGATTTTAAACTTATATGCACTGACCCTTCTATAATGAATATGTACAAAGTCACAAAGACTTGTCAACAGTCATTATAAGGTATTCCAATGGAGATCAACTCCATGGAAACTAAGTCTCATATTCAAAGTACATTGCTTTGGACATGCTTCTTGCGTTAAGTTTTCTAATCTTACACAGATAACTTCCACCTATGGAGACAACTCCATATTCTCATTTTGACTATCACTTCTGAATAAGAGATGCCTCTTTTCAGAATATGTCAATATGGTCCTTCCAAAATTAGCACTATACTTCCAACTGTCCCTGAGCAACCAATCTTTGGTAAACCTCAGATTGTCCTCGACAATTGCTTAATCATTTTAGTCATGTCCAATTCTAGACCTTTTCCCTTCTTACTGCCTCTGGGCATTTGGAAAAATTTAGAAATGACAAATATTATAGCACATGCAATCGATCCTGTACCCAAAGCAAATGGTACACGATTCATGATGTCTCACATAAAGACATGATTCTAGACCAGTCTTTTGCTACAATATTTTTATTTTCCATGTTTTCAAAATTTGACTATGAAGAGGGATGCCGTAATCATAATCGAATTTTGAGAACGCAATATATAGAATTTCCTTAAGTTGAACCAATCCAACATGAAATTCATATATATATTATTGACTAAAGATGATTAAGGTCTCAATCTAAGCCTTTACAACTGAAATGAAGTATATCCTCTCCCTTAATTATAGCAAAACAACTTTTTCAATCCCTGCAGCCTCACGAATTAAAACTTTTGTTTTCTATAATTAACATTGCTAACTTGCAACACTAACAATAATTATCATGCTCCCACTTACATGATGATTATTAGCATAACACTTATGTTACCACTAGCTTTGACATGTACTCAGAAATCAGCTGGACTTCTAGAAATCAATACTTTATTGACTTTCTTACCAAAGTTCAGATTTCTGATACGAGATGCTTTGATAAAACTTTATCAAAATCATACACCTTTCCTTAGATAGCATGCATGTGTGTCTAAACAATTTCAGAACTATGAAAAGGGATGTCGTAATCATAGTCTCAATTGTTTAGACCTTTTGCCATCTGCTTCAAATCTACTTGGTGGAAGTGTTTCCTCACCATAATTTTCATGAATCGGAGAGAAACCTTATGACCCTTAGATTTTATGGTGTATGTGTTCTGATCCATGTGAATCGTCAAAACCATAGTCATAAGACAAGGATAATGACAAATCCAAACTCATATGGACTGAACTTATGCAATCTTAACTTCTTGCCACCTGGCAGTACAGGGCCTGCCATTGCTTCCAAGTTGTTATGCAACCAATTGAGAACTTTCAGAACTCCTATGCAAAGCCAACTTTAACTGGAATGGGCACAGAATATGTCAACACGATAGGTTATAAACCTCAAGTCGTGTGCTAGTGAAGAACCTCAGGTTTTATTCTTGATTAGTTCTTGAAATTCTTTTTAGGATCTTTAAGACTCCCACTATCCTCTTGACATATAAGACTATCTTGCCAAATATTCAAGAGATAGTGCGGATTCTTTATCAAGACAAACACTTCACACAATTGGCCTTAGTTGGTCTTTGTTTTATCCAAAACATCACAACTTACCAATTTCAAATGTACAAGAGTAGGACACTTTTACTCTTACATTTGACAAGTGTTTTAAACCTTTCTTTAAGATATGTCACTCAAGTTACAATCTTGGAGTATGACTCTAAGAATTGTTTTGGAACGAAGTATGACTCATCTTCCTGATCTAACCATTTCAACAATTCATGACTCCTCTTCTTAGTCATAAGAATGCACTAAGATGACCTTTAGAGGACTAATTGTGATATGATTTCTAAATCATTAAGATGATCACAAACATGATACTAAAGTACTCTCCCATCTTTTCAGATTTGAGAAACTTTTATCTTTCTGCCTAATTTGATTCTTCCCATTCGTTCTGCCATACATTGAGACTTTTCCAATGTTTCAGAATTATACTTAAACTTGTAAATATAACCATATTTACTAAACTTTAGTAAATCAAATAGTCTTAACGAGCTTTGTAGTGGACATGACCAGTGCACAAGAATGTGTACTCGATCCCTTTAGTCCTTCACTTGACTCACACATCCATGTGAACAAGTAATTAGTCTTGATTTTCCTATGCTTGAAAGTTCTCATTCATCATACTATTCAACTTGCATGATTCCAAGTTTCGGTCCAATTGAAACTTGGGTGATGAGGAACTTTCCTGATTTGGTAAATTTTGACACTAACACAAATGAAAGAATCAAATCCATTTTCCAATATTGCTGTCAGTGGAATCATATAAGCAACAATTTTCCACAAATGTCATTGTAAGGATACTTCAAATAAATCAAATTAAACAATTTTCTTTTACTTTAAAACTTTGCGGAAAAACTTATCCTTACAATCCACATGGAAAATTGTTGTTATCTATTCCTTAGCAATATATCATAACTTCTTAAGCAAGTGCTCAAAATTCTGATGCGATCGAAATCCACCTTCGCGATCAGAATCAGCATATACTTCCTTTAAGATTTCTCTCTATTCTTTGATTCTTAAAACATCAACATGTGACCCAGTCACATCATGTAATGAGGATCTCAGAATAGAACTTAACAGAGTTAGATAATGGGCTCTACCTGATGTAGAGTCAAACTTATTGACTTTAACATCCTTAGGTAAATTTGGCAGCTTTGCAATCAATGCCCCTTCCTTTGGCAAAATAAACATATGGACCCTTTGGTAATGGGACTATCTCAGACTTAGCCTTTCTCTTTACCATTTGGTCAACCGGGTTGACTATGGCCAATCCCTTTCCATTGGGAAGAGAATGCTTTCTCTGGATTTCCAGTGTCACCATTGTCACTGTCCATAAACTTTTTGGGAAGTTGATCTTCTAATCAAATTTGCTTTACTATCGTTCCAAATCATTGCTGATTCAGCAGCACCAAGCAAATAGATATGATCATTAAGGTTCATGTCATAGTCTGTTTCATAGTAGTCCCAAAGGAACTCACTATGTGACTTAGAAAGTGATTGAACATCCAACTTTCTCAAGACTTTGACACCCAACTCTCCCGGCTTGTCAATATGTGACTTCATCTCTAAGATGTGATCACACATAGACCTTGCTTGCCATTAGGGCTTGAGTGACCTTGAACTTGTGGGTTAGGGAGAATAATTGGAGGAGGTGGAGGAAGAGAAGTATGACTTCCATGAGCCAAACTCGGGAAGTCATATTCATTAGGAAAGCTTGGTTTGGGAAGATCATTGTTGTCTAAACCAGACATCAACAATGGGAGAAATTCACGTAAAGTTGATTTAAGTCCTTAATATAACACCCAATATGATATATTAAGGCTAGGACCCAACAAACTATTTTATAACTTGGAAGAGGGATGCCGTAATCCAAGCTATAAAATATTTGAAGGTAGGTGAATGACGATTCACCAATTTCCACCAAGATAAACGAAATGTATTATTAGGTTTTAATTGGTTTTGAAACTCCTAGATTCTTTTGAGATTCATTGAACTTTTCAATGGCATGTTTCAATCTCGAGTGTGCCCTTCAGGTTTTGTGACTGGGATGCCGAGGATCACAAAACAAGGTGTGAAGTAACCATGCAAATATACTTGGTACCCTTAATATTTACCCCTCAATCGATGTTCCGGTTAACCACACACGCTCCAACGATACTATGATAAACATTAAGTCACCCTTTTCCTACCTTGTTAAGTCCAGGTTAGTGTGTCGGTTAACCACACACGCTCCACTAACAGCTTAAACAAAGTGCAAAGTGTAATTTCATGGATTAGCACCTTATTCACATTTTCCTAAGTAACTAAGATTGGGAATTTATAAGTGTTTAGTTACTTAGTATTTATCATTATACTTATAATGAAGGAAGAATTATAGTCCTTATCCGACCTGTTCGGCTAACGACCCTCCACCGGTCAAGGAAGCGGTGAGTGAGAGTAGACACCCATTAAACTGCCATTTTATAGGCAGTAACCTTATACCCCCCTTATAGACCGGCTTCGTGGATGAGGCCTACTAATGGTAAGACGACTTGCTCTTATACATATAATATATTAAACTTTTAATATTATAATAGTATAAGGGTGTATTTTAGACATTTAAAATACTTGGTGGTTTAATCTATTAATTAAACTAGACTTTTAATTTAATTAAACTCAAACCATATATTTATGGATTAATAATACTCTTTTAATTAAACGTTTTAATTAACTATTAATAAAGTCCATAAGAGTTAATTTGAACTATTCAACAAAACATCATAATTCCAATTATTAAACTCAAAATTAAAACCATTTAATTAATTGTTTAAGTTATGAACCCAAGTGTTTTAGAATTCAATTCTTTTTTTCATAAAAAACTTTTCGCAAATTCCAAAACTTGAGGGCAAGTTTTGTAATTCTTGAAAACCTTTGGATTCCATAACTTATGGAATTAATGGTGTTTTATGATGAAACTTTCCAAGTTCCATAACTTAAGAACAAGTTATGGAATTCTTTAAAACATTAACACCAAATTTTGTAACTCCATAAAAACTTTGAATAAATTTTTTTTTTTTTTTAAAAAACTTTCATATCCATAACTTATGGAAGTTTCAAAAACCCTTAAGATCACAACTTTAAAAAAAAACTTTTGAGCTCCAAAATTTTATGACAAAATATGTAACTCCTTAAAACATTTAGATCAAACTTTTAAAACTAATAAAATAATCATATCATTTTATCTTTTACTAAATTTGACCTAATTCAACTCATATAACAAATGATTCAAATTTTACAAATAATTCGTTTTTCACAAAACAAGTAATTATCTTAAAATTTGACAAACGTCATGTTTTTTTTTCCTTTTTTTTCCAACTTGAAAATAAAACATTTGCATCAATATAACAGAAAACAACCCATGGCTCTGATACCACTGTTGGGTTTTGAGCATTCTAACACTCTTATGGTGTACATGTAACCCTATAAACCTTGGATTTCTGTTTTCTCTATTATACATACAAATATTAACTATTCCAAGGTTTCATCCTAACTAGCATATTATGAAGCACCTATACTACAAAGTTCTAGTTAGATGACATACCTTTTGATGTAGCTTGATGTCTTCAAGCTTTAAGAGCTTAGCCCCAATAGTGTGGAAGCCTCAAATGGAATCACAAATCACCAAAACACCTTGGAAGAACTTGAGAGAATATGTATGCACACTAAAATCGGCCCACTCTTATTTTCACACACTTGTGTCACTTTTGTGAGCCAAGGACCCCTTTATATATTATGGAGGATTAGGGTTACATCCATGTAAACCCTAATACCCATGACCTTTCATTTACATAGGATCCATGGGTTAAAAGCTCCATGGACCATCCATGAAAGCTTAGCCCAACCTAAATGAACTTGGCCCATTCCATATATATAAGAGTCCATATTTAATTAGTTCTTTTTGATCACTTAATTAATTCTAAATTAATTCTTGATCAATACTAATTAAATAATATGATTCCATATTAATACATTAGAACTTATAATATATTAATATAAATCATAAATATACTATTCTCAAAAGACAATCCATATAAATTGTGCCGGTGAAGTGCAACCCAAATGGACCATGCCGGGTCGGGTCAAGTACATACCAAATATAGTTATGGACTTAGACATTAATCCAACAACATAACGCTGGACCCTACAGACTTTCGAATACCTGATCCTACCCTAATCCCTTCATCAAACAAGAACAGGAAATAAGGCCAAACCAAACATTCTCAGGCTATATGATCTTAATTATGTATGGTCATAATGCATACACTAAGCAACTACAGTAAGGATGTCAATTTCATATAGGGAAAACCCTTGGCTATCAAGCATCATATAATCAGGAAATTCTATCATGCAATTCCTGAAGATGCCTAGCCTAGTACTAGCATGTTGTTCTAACATATCACATAAATCAAATAATCCGTAAGGTATCTTGGGGTCTATGCACGAGCTCTGGCTGATCGTACACTTGCATCCTCCTTTATTATTTTGAAAACATTTTAAGAAAACCATTTTAAAATCTTTTCCTCAGTTTGAGACTGGAGACACGCGAGTGTTTCCTCCAATTCACTCAAACCAAGGCTCTGATACCAACTTGTAACACTCATAAAAATCATGCCAAATTTAAACTTTTTAAAACATTTCAAAACCCATGATTATTACAAAGCTTGTTTTCAAAATAGTATAATGTCAGAGTATCCCAGAATCAAATCATAAAATCATGAAATATGAGGAGCTGTATGATCACGCCTTCGCCTTCCCGCGATCATCAGAAGTACCTGAAACAATAATCGATAAATGTAAGCTCGAAGGCTTAGTGAGTTACCCCCAAAATACCAACGCCATAAAACATATCGATAACATATAAGCAAACAGCATGCATAATTAGCCTTCAGCCTGACTGGACCACCTTGCAGGCCTTCAGCCTATCTGGATCGCTCTCCGAGCCTTCGTCACATCTGGACCGCCTCGCAGGGCCTACAGCCTATCCGGACCGCTCGTCGGGCCTTCGGTCTGACCAACATGCCCTCTTGGACCTGTAGTCTATCCGGACCATCCCTGAGTATGTTGGCCTTCAGCACAAACCAGGACCGCCTCAACCCAATCCCCCAATCAAATAAACATGTGCACATAATATCATATGCTAGCATATATAACAGTTAAACCGATCTAACCGATCATCAATCATAGCAACATCCTATAACCAGGATACAGACCTAATCGGTTACTAACATAGCATCATGCTATATACCAGGATACCGACCTAACCAGGTCACTAAGCATATCACCATCCTAACTACCAGGATGTAAATCAATAAGCATATCATGCAATAAACCCGGATACAAATCCGATAAGGGTCGACATTGGTGCCTTAGACCCTGTTGAGAAAGTAAAGAGAACTCGCCTCACAGATGTCGAATCGCAGCCACAAACTCAACCACCTATCACCACCATAGGACCAAGTCCATCAGAATCCCAATTACCAAAATACCCTCAATGTCCAACTAGTCAACCCTTGGTCAAAGTCAACGGTCAATGTTGACCCTACTCATCGAGTGCAGCTAGCAACTGGTCGAGTTCCTTAAGAACTCAGGAAGTCATGAAACCCTAACTGACTAGCTGATTTTCCAACAACCTCGTCGAGGGCATGCATGTCCAGAAGTCGGGGAAAACCCTAACTAACTCGTCGAGTCCTCTTACTGACTCGTCGAGTCCATGCAGAATCCAAACAATGGGAAACCCTTCCCAACTCGTCGAGTCGGCTTATCTAACTCGTCGAGTTCATACAGTCCATTTCTTGTCCAGATGATTTTGAACCACTCCAAAGCTCCAATTGGTAGATCTAGCCTCATAGGGCCTAGTTATCACATAAAGTTGCAAACTTTACGTGCATGAAAGGTCTTAAGAGCCAAAACTAGGCTAAGGAAGAAGCTTAAGGCAAAGAGAAGGCCATAACTTGACAAAGACTGAAACTTTATGACAATAAGCGGCTAAAGGAGTCCAGATCTGAAGTTACAACCTCAGATCTTGCCCCAAATCCGGAAATACCATAACAATACACCAAGTAGGGTTCTAAACCCATGAATAAAGAGATCTAGCTAATGCAGAGCCAAGGTAAGGACTTGTTACCTTCAAAGTGATGCTATGATGGAGTAGAATTCAGATCTACAACTTCTCCTTGTTCCAAGCTTCTTGAACTTCAAGCCCTTCTCACTAAGATCCACCTTCCAAGCTTAAAAACACATAAATATGGAGAGTAAACACGATTTAGGGTTTCTGAGCTCAAAGGGGGCTGTAAGGGAGGCTAAGGGAGGCTAATGACCCTTTAAATAGGGTGCAAAACCCTGGAAATTAGGGCTTCATCCTCCAGCTCCAACTAGTCGAGTTGTATCCTCCAACTCGTCGAGTTGGTCACTTAAGACACGCGGCCAAATTCGTTCCTACTCGACGAGTCAGGGCATCCAACTCATCGAGTTGACCTTTCAAAATGGAAATAAGGTTGTAAAGTTTATACCTGAGAGTCGGGGTGTTACAACATCGGCCACAACGTTGGCCTTCCCCGAGTGGTATAGGATCTCACAGTCGTAGTCCTTCACCACATCTAACCACCGACGCTGCCTCATGTTCAGATTCGGATGATCCATGAGGTTCCTCAAGCTCTTGTGAACCGTGTAAAGGGTACAACAGACCCCATAGAGGTAATGTCGTGAAATCTTGAGGGTGAAAATAACTTCCCCTAACTCTAGGTCATGTGTCGGGTAGTTCGCCCCGTGAGGCTTCAGCTGCCTCGAAGCGTAGACGATGACGTGCCCCTCTGGATCAGCATTGCGCGCAAAACCGAGATGGACACATCACAGTATACCACGAAGTCATCAACGCCCTCTGGCAGGGCTAAGATCGGTGCCCCGCACAACCTCTGCCTCAAAGTCTCAAACGCTACCTGCTACTCAGGGCTCCAACGAAAAACAATAGCCTTCTTCGTCAGTCGGGTCAGTCGTGCCACTATCTTGGAGAAATCCTGAATGAATCTCCAATAATATCCTGCTAAACGGAGGAAACTCTGAATCTCAGATGGAGACTTCAGAACCTCCCATCTCATCATGGCCTCCACTTTGGCCGGGTCAACCAGTATACCGCTCTGCTTGACAAGGTGCCCCAGAAACTGCACCTCGCACAACCAGAACTCACACTTGGAGAACTTGGCACACAAGCTCTCCCTCCTCAAGGTATCCAACACCTCTCGCAAGTGCTCCTCGTGTTGCTCCTGCGTCTTGGAGTAAACCAAGATGTCATCGATAAAGACTATCACAGACCGATCCAGCATCGGTCTGCATACATGGTTCATGAGGTCCATGAACGCGGCAGGAGCATTGGTGAGCCCAAAGGGCATCACCATGAACTCGTAATGACCGTAGCGAGTCCGAAAAGCAGTCTTCTGTACATCCTCGTCTCTGACTCTCATCTGATGATATCTTGAGCGCAAATCTATCTTGGAAAACAAAGATGCCCCTGTAGCTGGTCGAGGAGGTCGTCAATCCTCGGGAGTGGGTAACGGTTCTTCACAGTTACCTTGTTTAACTCCCGGTAGTCTATGCATATCCGATGCGACCCGTCCTTCTTTTTCACAAATAGGATCAGGGCTCCCCAAGGCGAACTGCTCGGCCTAATGAATCCCTTGTCTAACAGCTCATGCAGCTGTGTAGACAACTCCTACATCTCAGGAGGATCCAACCGATATGGTGCCTTGGCTATCGGAGCCGCACCAGGGACTAGGTCGATCCTAAACTCCACCTGTGTCTTCGGAGGTAAACCAGGCAACTCTTTTGGGAATACATCCCGGTACTCTCGCACCACTGGTACATCTCTCGCGGTCGCTTTACCCGCCTCCCAGATAACCATAACGTAGGCGACATACCTTGCGCAACCCTGCTGAAGGTAGCGCCTAGCCCTGGCTGTTTAGCACAAAGTTGGTCCATGCTGCTGCCTCTCTCCCTGAATCACCAACTCTCCCCCACTTGGGGTCCTAACACGTACCAACTGCTGCGCAAAGTCGATCACCGCCCCATTAGGGCTCAACCAATCCATGCCGATGATGACCTTGTTCCCACGTAACGGAATGGGAACCAAATCCACGAGGTAACGCTCGTCATACATCCTCAAGACACAATCCTTGTAGACCTCCGATGCCCGGATAGATCGGTCGTCAGCAATCTCGACCTCTAAAGAACAATCCAACATGCCTGAAGACTCAGCAAACCTCTTGTTGACCACAAGAGATACAAATGATCGGGTATCCCCCGAGTCAAATAACACCTGTACTGGGATGTCGTTCACATGGAAAGATCCTAAACGAAACACATGAAACATAGTTATAAATATCATAACCGACATGTACTAAGACTTAAGGAGAAGAAAACATGCCCGTCACCACATCCGGTGCAGCACACGCCTCCTCGGCGGTCAGATGGAAGGCTCGGCTCCTCACCACTGGAGCATCTGCCTTGCCATGTCGGCTATCCGTGATCCGTAGGGTCGCTGGAGCTGGCGCCGCCACTGGCGCTCCTGATGTCAATCTCGGGTAGTTGGCCTTTTTATGGCCCTTATGATTGCAATGAAATCAAATCAGGTTTGATGTTTGAAAGGTGGGAGTAGGGGCAGTACAACCCCTGCAAAAGTGCCCAGTCTTGCCGTACTTATAGCAGCCCGATCCCCCAGCTTTGCAAACTCCCTCGTGTGGCTTGTCGTATTTCCCGCAGCGGCTCCGGACCTGGTGGCCCTTCGACCTTGAGTCGAATCCCTTGGGTCTCTTTACAGAAACCCAGTCGTCTGCCCAGTCTCCGCCTTCCTCTTCGTGATGTTCTCTATATCAATCTCCCTCTCCCTCGCCCTCACAACATGTCATCCAAAGTCGGGCATGCCTAGTAGCTGACATGTTTCCGAATGTCAGCTCTCAACATGTCATGGTGTCGGGTCTTCCTCATCTCCTCATCACCCGCGTACTGAGGCACCAGTAAGGCCCTCTCCCTGAACTTGGTGGTAATTTTCGCCACCGACTCAGTAGTCTGCCTCATATCTTGAAACTCCCTGGCCAGCTGTTAATGCTCCACAGCCGGCACAAACTCAACCCTAAACCTGGTCACTAATTTTGACCAGGTCATAGCCTCAATGGCTGGGGCTCCCAACGAATCACTAACTGCCTCCCACAAGTCTCTAGCCCTGTCTCTCAAACATCACGCAACGTACTGGACCTTCGACCCCTCATGGCAAAAGCTCGTCAACTGTGCAGACTCAATGTCTGCAATCCATCTCCTGGCCACAATGGGGTCCTTCACCCCGTGGAAGTCTGGCTCACCACACCCCTGAAGTCCTTGAAGGAGAGTGTGTGTGTCCCTGACTGGCTAGATGCGATGTCACTCCGAAATTCCCTGAGGCGATTCTCCATCAGCTCAATGATCCCTTCCTTGATCAACCCGAAAATCACTGGGGTCGCCTCAAGGATGCCTCTCGTAATCTCAGATGCGATGAATTCGCGTAGTCCGTCATCAACCGGCTCGGAACCTACACCTGAACCTGAACCTGAACCTGACCCAGGCCCTGAACCTCCTGCTCCGTGACGTGTCACCACCATTCTGAAACAAAACACATAATCGTCAGGGTCATAAATAACCTCGAGAGGTCTCACTCATACTACAAGTTCCCTGGTTCTATCCCAGTCCTCCTTGAATCGAGTACGGATCCTCTACTTTCAGTAGTACGGGCCCATAATATCTTCCATATCTATCCATACTTTCCTCAAGGATTTCCTTGACTTCACCAAGTCCCTTCTACTACTATTGTTTTCCATGATAATCTCATCCTAGGCTTACCCTAGGGTAATCTCTGGCCCACTCTCCGCCATCAGCTACATAAGAAGTCCCTGCTATCTCTCCCTAACTAGCTCGCGAATACCATTACATATTACTAAGACCAGATAATTCTTCGAATGAGAGGTTCTACCCTACAACGGTTAGACTCAGACGAGAGCTGCGAAATAGGGTTAAACCTAACCTTCGGAAATTATTTAGTCCTCGTAATATGTAACTTAACGTATTCGTTTACTAGTTAATTAAAGATAACTAGGACTCCTAAAAGCACCAAGCAAGCAGTATTCGGGCATTGAGTAACTAAAACCAAGCATATTCTAATCAGGCCATCATATCACTGTCAAATCAGTTCTAGCATGTAATTCAACAAGCACATATAACAGGCACATAAGACATCTTCCTAGATCCTTAGCCCTAATCTAGCATGCAGTTCTCATAATCATATCATATCATAACATAACATGTATAGGTATCTTGGGAAAACTTACTTGAGCTCGGCCGATTGCACGCATCAAACTCCTTGTCCTTTCTCAAAAACCTTAATTTTAAATTTTGAAAAATTTAATTTTGTAAAAACTTTTTCAAATACTCGATTTGAGTCCAGACACCCTCGAAGGTGTGTCCGAATCCCTCAAACCAAGGCTCTGATACCAACTTGTAACATCCTAAAATTTATGACCAAAAATTTCATTTTTAAATTAAAGATTCATAAAACACATCTACTGAAAATGCCACCAGTGTTATCTCATATCATAAAAACCATAAGTCAATATCTCTCAAAACATATCATAATAAAATAATGTCAGAGTACAAAACCCAAGAGTCTCATGTGCGGAAAATCGAATGTGTGATGCGTTGCAGTCATGTCGGCTCCTTTCCCTTCGAAGAAGAGGTACCTTAAACCAAAATTGTAAACCGTAAGCACGAAGCTTAGTGAGTTCCCCCATCATACCACATACCATACAATAAACATATTGTCAGGCATATCTTGGTGCCCGACCTACTCTTCTGAGCATACTGGGGTGCTCAACCTACCCCTGTTAGGCATACTGGGGTGTCCAACCTACCCCTATCAAACATATCGGGGTGTCCGACCTACCCCTCCGGTTTATCTCAACCGGTTACAGGGACTATTTCACCCCTACCACTACCACATAACAACATATCATAAGCATACTGTTAGGCATATATGGGTACTGTCTACCCCTTCGGTCTCTTTCAACCGGTAACCAGGGACTATTTCACCCCTCCTACTACTATCACATAATGTCATAGCATACAAGCACATAAGGCATAACAGATAGTAGCATACCAGACAATTATCACAAAGACAATCATCTCAACTACAATCACCTACTAGTGGGTCAGCATTGGTGCCTTAGACCCACTTCTACTGGAAGGTATCTCACCTCAAATGTCGTGTAGTAGCTGAACTGTCCTCGACTCTGTGATCAACTCCTCTCAAATTCCTCAAATGAGTCAGAGATACAGCTCAACTTCCAGATCTACTGGCTTCCTCTTAAATCCTCAAGCTTCTCCTTCCTTCTCAAGCAGGATCCGTGCGTAACACCCTTCCTCAAGCAAAGTTGAAGGACATGCTCGAGGAATTGGACTTTGTTATTCTAGTGATTGGCTTTGATTTATGTATTAGTATTGAGTATTGGAACATTTCGTAGCATCATTTATTTTATTGACTATGATATATATGGCATATGATCTTTTCATTTAATATTTGTTGAGTTCTTTATTAACATGTTTAATCCTTGAGTAAATTTTATTCACTCTAAATCCATAGTCAGTTATTATTATGGGAGCAATAATTAAAATGACTAATATGAATTGGAATGGTTGACAAAGTGTTGTAACTAGATTCATAGGTACTTGATAGAGAGCAAGTATTGGATTGACCTGTTCAAAATCACTTCATGGATCGCTATCATGAATGATACTTGATAAAAGGTAATATTTGTATATACTTAACACTTGTGATACATATATGGGTCTTAAGTGTGGGGAGTGTTGTGCTTTGATATATTTAAATGTTGTTTTTTAATCAGGCGGTTATAAAAGCTATTATCAGGTATGATATGAACCATGCAATAGGCGTATGTAGTCAAGATGGGATTTGTTCCTCTTATTCGTTGAGAGTTAGACATTTAAGGCATGATATAAAGTTGAACACTTATATGAGATTAAATAAGATTTATATCTCATGTTCAACATGATGTTTGTAGAAAAGGGATAACTGATAAACTTACCTTATACAGTAATTGTAGCCTTAGACTTCTGGGAATTGGATGTTCATAGAATGGCATAAATTTGTATGTTGATGGGGGCAATGAAATGTTGCTAGACGTTCACCACTGTATATATCAATCTAATATGAGTCTTACGAAAGTGGGCGAGTGAAAGATCTTATATGCTCAAGAGTCATATTAGAATGATATTGCTAATTAACATATGATCCTAAGGGCCACACTAACAACAACTTGATACAATTTATTATTTATTAGAAATTGATTTTAATAAGTATTCATAAACTCTTATAATAAATTAGGAAAATATTTATTTCATGAAATAATTATTTTACATTAACAAATAACACATTATTTCATATGGTATGAATTAATAAGTCATGTACAACTTTTCGGACTAGATAAATCTTTTTTCCTTTTACCTAAAAGTTGAAGTTTAAATTTTATCAACTAGTTTTATAAAATTGAACTAGACACTTCTTTTTTTATACACAAAAGTCGTAGCTTTCTTCAAGGGAAGAGAGTGATGGGCTTTTGATTAATTTAAAGAAAAGAAGGCATGGCTTGTAAGCATGGGGAGACAAGTAGCCTTAGGTGCATGGAGTGCTTAATGGGTTAAGGGCTGGTGGGTAATACTTTTGCTTCATGAAGGCATTAAAGTCTTTCATTTTGAGAGTCTTCTTATGCATGAAAAATCCAAAACACCCTCTTGTTCTCTCACATTCTCTCTTGGATTTTGAAGATAAGGAGTCTTGGTTACTTGAATCTTTGCTCTCTCGAAAGTATTGCCTTGGTTCTTACTTTCAAGCTCAAGAGTTAACAAAGAACTAGCATTCTCATCAAGTTCGTGCATTGTTGGTGTCTCATTAGTTCCACATTCTTCATCAAAACTCAAGCCTCCCAAGAGGACTTAAGGGACAACAAAGGTTGTTATCATTTTCTTCCTTCTATGGTTATGTTTCTATCTTTCCATTACTTGCAAGATGATCCTTTGTGGGTTGTAACAAGCTTATTAAGTTCGAAAATTTAAGACTTCCGTTTTCCATTTTCATGAGTTTTTGAAACTATTTTTGAACTAAAACCCAACACTTCCTTTTCCAATTGGATTGGGAAGAAGCCTTTCTCTTTTTCCCTTTTCAAGATCCAATGGCTAGCACTATAGCAGTTGTAGCAAAAGGGACTTGATTCCTTTTCATCACTGATTCAACAGTCTGCAACAAGTTATGGAGTTCGGGAAATGTCGTTTCCGTATTGTTCAAATGATATGTCAATATGAAATGATCATAACTAGGAGTCAAAGAATTAAGGACCATATCAATGGCCAACTCTTGGTCAAACGAAACATTGAGTTTTTCCAAACGCTCCACGTATCTCTGCTTTCTTCTCACGTGAGCGCAAACATATTCTCCTTCCTTCAAATTGCATGCCATGATAGACTTGACCACTTCATAGAATTCTTCTCTAGCCTTCTTGTGGAACTTTCTAGCAAGGTCGAGGCACATCTCATATGGCCAGTAATCCTCATATAACTTTTGGATTTCTAGCATCATGGTAGCAACGATGATGCAAGAAGCTTTAATGGCATCATCAGAATGCTTGTTGTAAGCAGCTATTTCTTCAAGAGTAGCAATGGATTTATCGATTTCAACAAGAGGCTTTTCAAGAACATATTTCTTGTTCTCGTATCGAAGAGTCATCTTCAGATATCTCATCCATTCCATATAGTTTGGATCAGTGAGATTATCTTTTGATAAAATCGAGAGAAGAGTGAAGTTAGAGCTTTGGGGAGTGGCAGATTGAGTAGTAGCGAGATCACTAGTTCCAGACATCTATAAAGAGACATAGTTTTAGTTAGTGATATAAATCTCTAATATTTTAACTCAAAATAAATATTCAAGGCTTGGATCCAAAATAAAATTCACAATAAAGAAGAAGGATGTCGAAATCTAATTGTGAATTTATCCAGGTAGGTAGAGCAAATTTACCAATTTCAATCTAATATGAAACTCCTAGGTCAGTTGAGACTCATTAAATCTTATCAATAACATGTTTAATCTCAGATTATGCTCTTCAATTTGTGACTGGGATGCAGAGGATCACAAATAAGATGTGAATAATCATGCAAACCCGCTTGACAACCTTGAGGCCATTTATAATATCGAATCGACAGGTAGGTAAACTACATATGCTCCATTAACAATGATAATTTTTTATTTGTCCATCACTCAATTTTATAGTCCCAAATTAGTGTGCTGGTAAGCCACGCACGCTCCACTAACAAGTTATAAAGAGTGATGTGCGTTTTCATTGATTAGCATATACTTCACATTTTTCCTAAAGTAACTCGAGTTGGGATTTTAGAAAAGGGTTATGTTACTTTATAGCATCATACTTTTAATGAGTTTATGTCCTATCAAATCCATTTAGTTAATGACCATCCACCATACAAGGAAGCGGTGGATGAGAGCGGACATCCATTCAACAGTTATTTTATAAGTTGTTTCCTTATACCCCCTTATAGTATGGCTTCGTGAATGAGGCGTACTAGCGATTTGACTGACTTTTCTTATACGTATAGTATATTAAACATTTAGTATAAGGTGTATTTAAAATTTTTCAAAAATACTAGGTTTAAAATTAATTTTTGAAATTAACAATTAATTAATGAATTTTAACCAATTAATGATTTCCTAATTATCCTTTAATAACCAATTAAATTAATTTAAATCATTAAATAATTATCTTCAATTAGGCAATTAATAAAATAATGTAAATTATTAGGAATTAAATAGTTATCTTCAATTAACCAATTAATAAAATAATTCAAATTTAATCCTAATCCCATATACCTTCTAATTTTCAAAAAAAAAAGGGTATAAGGTTACCAAGTTTTAATTATCCAAATTTGAAGGCATTTAAAATTTTAATTAAGGAAACTAGAAACCGTAAGGGATACCTCCTAATTTTCGAAAATAAGGGATGGAGGCTAGGCCGCTAGGGTTTCAAGAACCCTATCCATTTGCAAAAATCTCAAGCCTTAGGGTTTAATTTCCATAATCCCTAATTTTGATCCATTCACTATAATGCACAATCAACTAGAAACCTAAGGCTCTGATACCACTGATGGGCTTTTTAGTTTATTAAAATACGTATGAGCGGAAAAGCACTTAAACCCTTAAGTTCACATGCAACCTAGAAATGATCTATGTTTTCTTTATTGATAGTAACTAACTATGAATATCAAGAACCCTTAGGGAAACCCTACTATTATCGAAATTCATGTAGGAGTGTAGATACAAACATTTTAATTATTATAGCAAATAATCAAATCAAAATCCTCTTAAGTTCCTTGGAAAGCAAGAACCAAAAACTTGAATGCCTCTAATGGCTTGTACCTAAAATCCAAGCAACTAGAAGATTTGAGGAGAAGGGAGAGGGAGATCATATTTTCGGATCTATAGGATTAATATGAGTGCACACGAAAATAAGGACTTTAGGGGTCCTATTTATATTTGATAAGGAAAGCCTTGGATAACCCTAATTGATTATTATAATAATATCTCAAATATGGTAATTATCCAACTTCTTATTTATCAATAAGGAATCACTCTAGAAACCTTAAGGGGATTCCCAAAACTGCCCCCCCCCCCCCCTTATGGGAAGGTTCTAGAACCTCTCTTGTTTAACTATTGAATAATTTCAGCTTAGCCCATGTACTTTCATTTAATTCTAATTAACATAAAATTAATTCTTATTAGTTTCTGTTTAATTCTTCATTAATTATTAATATTTAAAATTAATATATTAATGATATAATATATATATTAATAAATCATTTATTTCAGTTTCTAATTAATTTAATAGTCAAATAAATTAATTAATCTGACTGTCTCTCCAAAAGTCACTCTATTCAGTTACTATTCAGTTACTGGTTATGAGGGCAACCCAAAAAGAATTTGCTTCTATTTCAAGAATATATCAATTTAGTTATTGGCTTAGACACCTTAATCCAACAGTATTATAATGCATGACATGGTAGTAGAAAATAAAGGACAAAATATTGCACATTAGATCCTAACAAAACCCAAGCACAATCAATTTCAACCAAGAACAGCAAAATATTTACACAGAGTGGTTGACATTCAGGACGCAAATAAACACATACAACTTCGAGAAGACTTGGCAGATTATATCTTCGATGGTAATGATGATGAATAACATTGTTTAGGAAAAATAAATTATGTATTTTTTTTGTCTTGTAATGTTTTTTTTTTTAATTTCAATGTTATGTGTAATTTAAATGCTTTGATATTTTAGGGTAAATTACACGAATGGTCCTTGTTGTTTGGGATAATCTGCGTGTTTCGTCCCTATAAATAATTTTTAACTCGGACTATCCTTATGATTTGCTTTTGTTTCGTAGTTGGTCCCTACCAAACCTGAAATGACATATATACCCTTTCTTATTTTAATTATTATTTTTTATTAGAAAAAGGATTTTAAATAAAGAAATATATGTGGGCCCACTCCTACTCCTACCCCCTTCCCTTATCTCTTATCTCTCTGCTCAACGTACCAAACCTCTCACTTCATCTTCTTTTCACGTCCCTCTTCTTCTTCCTTCGTCCCTATCTCTTTGCCCTGATCTTGCCGACGAGTCTACAGGGTTGCTGCTAGAACATCGGATCAAGTGTGTTACGTCCCGTTTTTCAACACAAAATTTTTCATTTTTAAAATATAAATAAAAAACAAATCCAAAAGCCCATATTTATTAAAAGATCATTGTCATACATTTATTAAATATAAAAGAGAGTTTTAGCGGAAGTCTAAAACTATTATTAATTTCATCGATGCAAGTACAGTCACGTTGGAGCATTTCCATGATCAGAAGAACAACCTGAAAAATAATTATTCAACAACTGTAAGTCGAGGCTTAGTGAGTTTCCCAAGATACCATATATCACAATATACATGCATACAAACAATGGTTCACGACCTTTCGCCGATCCACCAATTGGCTCACGACCTTTCGCCGATCCACCAATAATATGTGTATCTAGACTTACGGCCTACCAGCCATTTCGTCGTCAACACACGGATCTATAGGCTCCTGACATGTCGCCGTTCCGCCGTCAACCCCTAACTTAACCTCAATAACTTAAATATAAAAACATTTAAACACATAGATATTACACGTTCGACAGTATGTTAACTAGTTCAAGTACAGTAATAATAAGCACATAGAAACTATACTTTCGTCTCTACTCAATAACTCGAGTATAATAACATAAAGCACATAAAGACTATACTTTTACTCTACTAGCTCTCAATCCTAACATACATGGATATATATTGTAATACATAGTATAGTGAGATAACTCACCTTAACAGGATATGCATAACAAGCATGTATCAACTTGACTAACGAAATCAAAGGTTTCTAAGAAATGATTCTCCAATGCTCTAGCGCTTCAATGTGTCACTAATGATACTAAAGATACTCGAGAACGAGAACTCAAATCACGATGATTGAGACCTCGTGGCAGAAATATTTTAGAGAGAAGGTTGTGAGGAAATGAAGAGACTTGAGCCCTATTTACAGTAGTAGGATTTCTTAGCCACTATGTTTACTTAGCCATTAAGTGTAATTAATTCGTTCTTATCCAAATCATTTAATTCGTTCTTATCCACATTATTTAATTCGTTCTCATCCATATTATTTAATTCGTTCTTATCCAATTCAATTAATTCGTTCTTATACACATTATTTCATTCGTTCTTATCCATATTATTGTAACGACGTGAAAATTTAAAACAATTTTTCATTTTTCAAACATAACATATCTCATAAAGTAATCTCAAAACTCAAATGTATCAAATGTTATCTCAGTAAAACATATCCCAGAATCTCAAATACATAATACCCTATCAGTGTGTACAAATCATGTCGGCGCCTTCCCGTGATCCTAGCTAGTACCTGAAACACATATCACATAACACGGTAAGCATAAATGCTTAGTGAGTTCCCCAAAATACCACATACAGCACATAAGCCACTCGAGGATATAACTCGGTATGACCCTCCAGTCAATGTGTCTCAGCGGAACCCTCCAGTCCCGTAGCTCGTCGGACCCTCCAATCCGGTCTAGCTCGTTGGACCCTCCGATCCGGTCTAAATCGTTGGACCCTCCGGTCCGGTCTACTCGAGAACCCTCTGGCCTCGTAAGTCGTTGGACCTCCGGTCCGGTCTATATAACACATAGCATACATATATCATAATGCACATAATCTCAAACATACACATAACACATAAGACCCTCCGGTCTGCATATAGATACCACTCTAGGTAATGTATAGTGAGAAGACTCACCTCCTATGATGTCTAGTAAACTCTCGTGCTCGATATCCCCGATCTATCCTCCGCCTATCAAAATGATAATATCTCTATTCAATACTCTCCTTATATCCTCATATCTAAAGGATGGGTAGAAGACCATTCTACCCCTCTATAGCCTCTCTTGATTCAGTTTGACCAAACCCTAAGGACAACTGAAGTCAACTCCAGTCAACGGTCTAACTTTGACCAGACTCGCCGAGTGCACTCAGGTGACTCGATGAGTCCATGTGTGTCCTCAGAATCCTCCTAAGGCCTCACTCGACTCGTCGAGTTAACCTCTCACTCGACGGGTTACCACTGATCACAAATCACTCATTTGACCTTCTGAGGTCAGATCTGTTTCTCTATCTTATAGATCTGACCTTCTAGCACCCAAAAGTCACGTAAAGGTTCAATCTTTAGGTCCATGCACCACACATCTAGCTCTATTTGATGAAATAACCCTCAAAATGATAACCGAGACCCAAAACTCTTATGGGACTGCATAAAGCTGGAAGATTGGGACTCTTTGGACCTCTCAAGGTCCAGATCTAATGTCTATGCCTCAAAGGACTCCACATGCTCCATAATCGCTACCAAAAAGGGGGTAAAGAAACCCTAGATTCATGAGATCTACTATATACACGAAAATAGGCATGGATTCATACCTCAAACAGCAACCTTTGATGAAGTGATAGTAGATCTGAGCTCCTGAATCAGCCTAGCTTGAATTCCCTCCTTCCTTCTTGCAAGAATGCACTAATGGTGATGTAATTAGCTCCTTCCCTCACTCTCTAAGCTATCTGGTTCGCTAGGGTCTCTCAAGTGTGTGTGTGGCCGCCAATGAAGGCCATAAGGTCCCTTAAATAGGGCACAGGCCCAAAGATTTAGGGTTTCTGTCCACAACGAGGACTCGTCGAGTCGACTCACCGACTCGTCGAGTCCATTCATTAGTCTGAGTCATCAATCACGATCCTACTCGACGACTTTAGGTGTCAACTCGTCGAGACCCTATTCTTAACTCAAAAATAAATACTTAAATTATGATACCTGGAAATCCGGATGTTACAATTCTCCCCCACTAGAATCAGACTTCGCCCTCGAAGTCTTACTCTGCAAACAACTCTGGATGCTACTCCCGCATCTCCGTCTCTGGCTCCCAGGTCAGCTCGGACCCTCTCCGATGTTGCCATTGGACCTGAACCAGGGGCACCTCTTTGTACCTCAGAACCTTGATCTTCCGATCCAAGATCGCGATCGGCCTCTCAATGTAATTCAGGCTCGCATCCACCTGAATATCCTCTAGCGGCACTACTGCCGTCTCATCGGCTATAAACTTCCTCAACTGGAATACGTGGAAGGTATCATGAATCTGGCTCAACTCCGCAGGTAGCTCTAAACGGTATGCTACCTTACCCACTCTCGCGGTCACCCTAAATGGACCAATGTATCGAGGCCCCAATTTTCCCCTCTTCCTGAATCGGATCACTCCTTTCCAAGGAGATACCTTCAGGAGTACGAAATCGCCAACCTGGAACTCGAGCTCGGATCGCCGCCAATCCGCATAACTCTTTTGGCGGCTCTAGGCTGTTAGCAACCTCTGTCGTCTTAAGCACTATCTCAGTGCTACCCATCACTCGCTGCCCTACCTCTCCCCAACAGATGGGAGTTCGACACCTCCTCCCATATAAAAGCTCAAAGGGAGGCATACCTATACTCGAATGGTGGCTGTTGTTATAAGAAAACTTAGCCAAAGGTAGGTATGTGTCCCAACTTCCCCCGAAGTCCATAACACATGCTCGAAGCATGTCCTCGAGCGTCTGTATTGTCCGCTCACTATGTCCATCCGTCTGTGGGTGGTAAGCAGTACTGAAGCGCAATCTCGTACCCAACTCCTCATGGAACTTCTTCCAGAACCTAGAAGTGAAACGTACATCTCAGTCAGACACAATCGAGGTCGGCACTCCATGTCGCGACACCACCTCCCTCACATATATCTCTGTCAGCCTCTCTGCAGAAGATCTCTCACTGATAGCAAGGAAATGAGTGTTCTTCGTCAGCCGATCCACAATCACCCAAATTGCATCAACACCTCTCGCGGTCCTCGGCAATTTGGTGATAAAATCCATAGAACTTTATTCCCACTTCCACTGGGGAACCTCTAATGGCTGCAATTTTCCATGCGGACGCTGGTGCTCGTCCTTAACCCGGCGACAGGCCAAGCACCTCTCCACTACCCATGCAACATCCCTCTTCATACAGGGCCACCAGTAGTCTCTCTTCAAGTCTAAATACATCTTAGTGGCCCCGGGATGGATCGAGAATCTCGATCTATGCGCCTCCTCCATCAGAGTGCTACGTACCCCGCCCGTATACGGCACCCAAATCCGACCATGAAAGGTCATAAGCCCTCGGCTATCCGTCACAAACTCGGATACCTGCCCAATCACCCGCTCTCTTTTGCGGTTCTCCGGTCTCACAGCCTCTGCCTGGGCCTCTCGGATGGTATCCAATACCGGAGTCATCACCGTCATCCTCATGCATATATCTCGAATCGGGGCACTCTCCACCCTGCGGCTCAGAGCATCGGCTACCATGTTAGCCTTGCCCGGGTGGTACAGGATCTCACAGTCGTAATCCTTTACCACATCCAACCATCTCCTCTGGCGCATATTTAGGTTGGGCTGATCCATCAGATACTTCAACCTCTTGTGGTCCGTGTATATGGTACACTGAACCCCATACAAATAATGACGCCATATCTTGAGGGCGAACACCACTGCCCCCAACTCCAAATCGTGGGTGGGATGCCACATCTCATGAGGCTTCAGCTGCCTCGATGCGTATGCTATCACGTGCCCTCTCTGCATAAGCACCGCACCCAACCCCGATATAGATGCATCACAATACACCACGAAATCCTCCATTCCCTCCGGAAGGGCTAACACCGGGGCTTCGCATAATCACTGGCGAAGAGTCTCAAACGAGGTCTGCTGCTCGGGACCCCAAGTAAAAGCAACGCCCTTCCGGGTCAATCTGGTGAGGGGAACGGCAATCTTGGAGAAATCTCTGATAAATCTTTGATAATAGCCGGCCAACCCCAGAAAACTCCTGATCTCGGTGGGGGATCTAGGCACCTCCCAACTCATAACAGCCTCAATCTTGGCCGGATCGACCAATATCCCATTCTGATTAACGAGATGTCCCAAGAACTGGACCTCTCGTAACCAGAAATCACACTTGGAGAATTTGGCATAAAGCCTCTCCGATCTCAACACTCTAAGGATCTCCCTCAGATGCTCCTCATGCTGCTCTCTGGATCTCGAATACACTAGAATATCGTCGATAAACACAATCACCGATCGATCCAACATCGGCATGCATACTCGGTTCATGAGATCCATGAACGTTGCTGGTGCATTGGTGAGCCCAAAAGGCATCACCACGAACTCGTAATGCCTATAACGAGTCATGAACGCCGTCTTCTGGATATCCTCATCACCCACCCTCATCTGGTGATATCCAGACCTCAAGTCTATCTTGGAAAACCAAGACGCTCCCTGCAACTGATCGAACAGATCGTCGATCCTCGGTACTGGATAACGGTTCTTGACCGTCAACTTGTTCAACTCCAGGTAGTCAATGCACATTCGGTGTGAACCATCCTTTTTCTTGACGAAAAGGATCGGCGCACCCCACGGCGAGCTACTCGGTCGGATGAATCCCTTCCCCAACAGCTCCTGAAGCTGTGAGGATAACTCCTGCATCTCCGGTGGCACAAGGCGATAGGGTGCCTTGGCAATAGGCACTGCCCCAGGAACCAAATCGATGCGGAACTCCACCTGCCTCTTGGGAGGCACACCCGGCAACTCCTCAGGGAAAACATCCGGAAACTCTTGCACTATCGGTACCTCACCGACAGAACTCGGCCTCTCTACGGCAACTCGTGTATCCATCACATAGGCTACAAACCCTCTACAGCCCTGCTGTAGACTCTGTCTCGCTCTGGCAGTCGAGCAAAATGCTGACCCAGATCGGGTACCCTCGCCATACACCGTAAGTACTCCCCCACTAGGGTCTCGTATGGTCACCAACTGACGCTCGCAGTCGATAACAGCTCTGAATTGGCTCAACCAGTCCATGCCCAGGATGACACAGACATCCCCCATCGCAATCGGTACCAAATCTATCGGGAACTCAACACCAAAAATCTCGAGTACACGTCCTCGAATCACATCAGTAGCATAAACCGCTCGCTCGTCAACTATAGAAACTCGCAGAGGTTGACTCAACGCCTCTCGTCGGATACTGATGTGCTGACTAGACGATAATGACACGAAAGATCGACTAGCACCCGAGTCAAACAACACCAAAGCAGGTACAGAAATCACAAGAAAAGTACCTATGCATACCACCATATAAGCACAAAATCTCAAACTCAGTATCAGTAAATAAAAGAATACATACCAGCCACGACATCGGGCGCTGTGCAGACCTCCTCCACTGTCAACTGAAAGGCTCTCCCGCGAGCCTTCGGTGCCTCGGCCATCGCTGGCCAGGCCTCGGTAGCTCTAGCAGCAGGTGCAAATTCCTGTGCTGATCCCTGAAGTAGCTGTGGGCACTCGGCCTTCCGATGGCCAGTCTGGTTGCAGTGAAAGCAAACTGCAAACCCCTTGCGGCAATCCCTAACGAAATGCCCCTCCTTGCCACACTTGTAGCACACCCCTGCCCTGCATACTCCCTCATTGCTCTTTCCGCACTTCCCACAAGTATGGCCCTTCTGACCTCCGAGTCTCGAAGTGTCGGGCTTTGCCCGCTTGGCTGCCGATTGAGACTGTGCCGGCCGCCTATCCCTCCTCTGAGACTCGGCCTCCTCCCTGGCCTGAGTTTCTAGCTCAATCTCCCTCTTCCGGGCATTTTCCTGGAGCTTGGCAAATTTCCGGTATGTCGAGTTCGCCACGAACTCACGAATGTCTCTCCTCAGTACGCTCAGATATCGGCTCATATGTGCCTGCTCGGTAGACACGTGCTCAGGGCAAAACAACGCCCTCTCATGGAACATCCGTGTAATCACAGTTACGGACTCCGTCCCCTACTTGAGGGACAAGAACTCCTGAGCCAACCGTTCCCTCTCCACCGGGGGAACATACTCATCTCGGAACATGGTGGTGAACCTCTCCCAGGTCACCGCTGTAATCTCTACAGGAGTGAAGTCTGCCGTCACAAACTTCCACCAGTCCTTCGCTCCCAAGCGAAGCAGGTTCAGCGCGAACCGTACCCTCAGATGCTCCGGACAAGAGCAGGTGTAGAAGCATACCTCAATGTAAGATATCCACCTCATCGCGGCTATCGGATCCTGAGTCCCATCAAACTCTGGTGGCTTCGTGTTACTAAACTCTCGGTACAGCAACGAGTCACCCTCCTGTGGCCTCGCGGAAGCGACAGCTGCAGTGGCTGCAGCAACAGCCGCCTTAGTAATAGCAGCCTATCTCTCGTCAAACGTCTCAATCAGCGTGGTCTTGATAGACCCAAACATCTCCGGAATGGCCTCACGGATCGCCGCGGCCACCTCGTCATGAATCATCCAACGAATCTCCTCGTCGCTAACGCCGCTGCCCTCTAGTATGTGGCGTGTCCCAACCATGATGTCTCTGAAACACAACACAAAAAAATCAGAGACTCGCTCGAGTATACTCGCCCTCGATAACTCAACCCTACTCGTTCCTTAGTACCCTAAGGAGTCTTACTTGGACTGCTCACTGATCCGGTGTTTCCAGTAGTACGGGCCCTATACTACCTTCCACACCGTATTAGTATTCACCCCAAGTCCTCCTCCTAGGATCCCAGATCACAAGTACACTATATCTCGCTGAACACAGGCTACCCTCCAGTAGACCACTCATAAGCTCCTCGATGATACCTACTCACTCTCGAAGTATCTCCTAGTAGCAGTAATCTATTAGGCTAAGGCATCACAAATCAGGCCACTCTAGTCCTAGATATGAATACCTAGCCTACTCTAGCATGCATAGCATATCACATAATATCTCATAACACATAATGTAAGGGTATTTTGGGAAATCACCGTTCGGGCGTTGGCTGATCGTACACACTGTTCCGTTCTGCTTGTCTCAAAATCTCTTACTCTTTTAGAAAAATTGTTTATTTTATGAAAAAATTTCTCAAATCCTCAGTTTGAGTTCAGATACGCCCAAAGGTGCATCCGAATCCCTCAAACCAAGGCTCTGATACCAACTTGTAACGACGTGAAAATTTAAAACAATTTTTCAGTTTTCAAACATAACATATCTCATAAAGTAATCTCAAAACTCAAATGTATCAAATGTTATCTCAGTAAAACATGTCCCAGAATCTCAAATACATAATACCCTATCAGTGTGTACAAATCATGTCGGCGCCTTCCCACAATCCTCGCTAGTACCTGAAACACATATCACATAACACGGTAAGCAAAAATGCTTAGTGAGTTCCCCAAAATACCACATACAGCACATAAGCCACTCGAGGCTATAACTCGGTATGACCCTCTGGTCAATGTGTCTCGGCGGAACCCTCCAGTCCCGTAGCTCGTCAGACCCTCCAGTCTGGTCTAGCTCGTTGTACCCTCCGGTCCAGTCTAAATCGTTGGACCCTTCGGTCCGGTCTACTCGAGAACCCTCTGGCCTCGTAAGTCGTTGGACCCTCCGGTCCGGTCTATATAACACATAGTATACATATATCATAATGCACATAATCTCAAAAATACATATAAAACATAAGACCCTCCGGTCTGCACATAGATACCACTCTAGGTAATGTATAGTGAGAAGACTCACCTCGTATGATGTCTAGTAAACTCTCGTGCTCGATATCCCCGGTCTAGCCTCCGCCTATCAAAATGATAATATCTCTAATCAATACTCTCTTTATATCCTCATATCTAAAGGATGGGTAGAAGACCATTCTACCCCTCTATATCCTCTCTTGAATCAGTTTGACCAAACCCTAAGGTCAACTGAAGTCAACTCCAGTCAATGGTCTAACTTTGACTAGACTCGCCGAGTGCACTCAGGTGACTCGGCGAGTCCATGCATGTTCTCAGAATCCTCCTAAGGCCTCACTAGACTCGTCGAGTTAACCTCTCACTCGACGGGTTACCACTGATCACGAATCGCGGGGCAACCCGATCTGACTCGTCGAGTTCTCTCATGGACTCGGCGAGTTTCCTTCATGGCAACACTCATTTGACCTTCTGCGGTCAGATCTGTTTCTCTATCTTATAGAAATGACCTTCTAGCACCCAAAAGTCACGTAAAGGTTCGATCTTTAGGTCCATGCACCACACATCTAGCTCTATTTGATGAAATAACCCTCAAAATGATAACCTAGACCCAAAACTCTTATGGGACTGCATAAAGCTGGAAGATTGGGACTCTATGGACCTCTCATGGTCCAGATCTAATGTCTATGCCTCAAAGGACTCCACATGCTCCATAATCGCTACCAAAAAGGGGGTAAAGAAACCCTAGATTCATGAGATCTACTATATACACGAAAATACGCATGGATTCATACCTCAAACAGCAACCTTTGATGAAGTGATAGTAGATCTGAGCTCCTCAATCAGCCTAGCTTGAATTCCCTCCTTCCTTCTTACAAGAATTCACTAATGGTGATGTAATTAGCTCCTTCCCTCACTCTCTAAGCTCTCTGGTTCGCTTGGGTCTCTCAAGTGTGTGTGTGGCCGCCAATGAAGGCCATAAGGTCCCTTAAATAGGGCACAGGCCCAAAGATTTAGGGTTTCTGTCCACAGCGCGGACTCGTCGAGTCCATTCATTAATCCGAGTCATCAGTCGCGATCCTACTCGACGAGTTTAGGCGTCAACTCGTCGAGCCCCTCTTCTTAACTCAAAAATAAATACTTAAATTATGATACCTGGAAATCCGGATGTTACAATTATTTAATTCGTTCTTATCCAGTTCATATAATTTGTTCTTATCCACATTATTTAATTCGTTTTAATCCAATTCGATTAATTCGTTCTTATCCACATTATTTAATTCATTCATATCCATATTATTTAATTCGTTCTTATCATTTAATTTGTTCTTATCCATATTATTTAATTAGTTTTTATCCAATTCATTTAATTCAATCTTATCCACATTATTTAATTCGTTCTTATCCAAATTATTTACTATTAACTAACTTGATATATATATATATATATATATATATATATATATATATATATATATATATATATATATATATATATATAGACACACACACACACGTCTCATTTACAAAACTATATTCACTTAACTTATATGATTAAATATTTTATTGATATATACATATATCTTTGGAAATAATATAAATCGTAAGTAATGAAATATATGTTAATAAATTCTGAATTAATATAATATATGAAATATAACTCGATATGTATAATAGACATTATTCTATGACCTACCTAATTTTAATAATATATAGCTGAAGTCGTAAAATAACTGTAGTCAATTATTATTGAAAATACGGGTGTTACAAAGTGGTTGTCTCCTCCTTCGACGTTCCCCCTCTCCGCCATCGTCTTTTTCTCGCCATAAAACTCGACCCACAAAGCTTCGTCATATGTGCCGCTCCCGTACTTCAATTAGATCTCTCCATCCTTTACCCACCAGGAAAACACGAACCAGGATGTCATCGAAAAAACTCGAACCAGAATCATGGGATTCAGTTTGATTCGATTTATTGGATCTTCGCGAAGATGTTTTCATAAACGTGGTTTCTTAGAGGAACAACAAAATAGAAAATTGATTTCTCCGAAAGGGAGTGCTTCTCCGATGGTGGTGGTGGTTCTTCTATATTTTTGGTTTTCAGTAGTTATCAAAACATGATTGTAATCAATTTGAAACAAATTAATACAAAGTAATGGATTAACAGCTTTTTTAGGGTTAATGTTTCCAAAAAACCTTAACATTCCCATATTCTTTAATGAGGATGATTTTTATTTGATATGTATTTTGTATATTAACTTTTAGGGTTAATGGTGACAAGGCAAGAAAAGGAACTCCCCGATGATGCGATGGTCATAAAAGATGACTGGACCAGGTATGCTCAAAAGAGGGAAAAAAAAAGAGACAAAGAGTCTTGGTTTAATCATGTCGGGTTTCAACGATTTTGATTTTGGACTGAGTTTTCAGCTCGGTTTATTTTTTGCAGGTAATCGATGGTAGATGGTGAAGGTGGATTGACTCTAGATGTGGTTTCCTTTTACAGTTGAAATACTTATTCTCGACCGGAAGGAGGTGGTTATGGTTCCGATGTATTATGTAAGTTTCCGGCGAAGAGGGAGGAGTGGATGGAGGGAGGAAAAAGGAGTGTGTGGAGGTGGTGGCAGATGAAGTTTCGATGGTTTAGGAGTTTGAAGAAGACGATGGGAAAGGTGAGGTGAGGAGTTGGAGTAAGACCTATCTTATTTAATAAACATTTTTAATAAATAAATAACAAATAAAGCATGAATAAATTAAAAAAAATAAATAAATAAAGGTAATTTAGTCTTTTTATGTCTGGTAGGGACCGAACATGCAACAAAAATACATAGTAAGGACCATCCGAATTAAAAATTCTTTATAGGGAGTAAACATGCAGATTACCCCAAACCACAATGACCATTCGTATAATTTACCTTCTTTTTAATTTTTACATATTATGTTTTATTTTAATATTATGTTTTATAAAAATATATTTGTTTTAATAAAAAAACTCGAAAAAAAATACAAAAAAATGATGACATTGGGTGTTATAACAGGTTTTTAACATAGTGACCATTTCATCAATTGGTGTTATAACATCATGGGTGATGTGGCATGTGAGGTGACAGTGACACCAAAATGATGTTATAACATGTTTCCCATACTCAATGCTATTATATGCATATTTATTTCATTTTTCTTTTTCAATCACCTTAATACCATTATATTTATAAAAGTGAGTTAGGATTTAGGCTATGTTTATCGGTATAAACTTTTTTTTTGACATTATTGTAGTTTATTGTTTGTTGAAAAAAAAAATCTGCTATCATAACTTATAAATTAAACTAGTGTAGTGCCCATGCTCCGCATGGGCCTGAATGAAAATTACACTACTATTTCAATTTCTAGTAAATCAACAATTTAGAAAATTAACCATCAAAACGGAAAGTACATTGATAGAATAGATAAAAAGTCGTTCACTAAAAACCTCACTAACAAATAAACAAATAGAGTGGAGCACTATCAAAAATATAAAATCTAAAATAAAAATATAAACTCTCTGGATCAAAACCTGGTATCCCAAGAACATTATCCAAATCAACTTTTCCAAATTCAATACATTTGAACTCTACATTGTGGGTAACGCGCTGCAATTCAAAGCCATTAATCAGTAGTTGTAAAAACATCAACTTCAATCTTGTCTTCCTATCCTATTTGTACAACATAACTGCATATGTCACCAGCATTACAGTTTTGGTACCCATTAAGTCCGTTAAGTCAAGTATATATATATATATATATATATATATATATATATATATATATATATATATATATATATATATATATATGTTCTCATGAGTTTAAAGTTACCTTTGCCATGGTGTTAAAATCTGAAATTGTGTCCTATGTCTAAAAACCCCAATAATGCCTTCCTATCTGATGAGATCCAGTTTGAACTTAATCAGGAAGTGAAACACCACCCGGTTTATATACAATTTCATAAACCCATTTCAAGTAACCCAGAGCCAACTCCACTACTCTCCCACATCCCTTCAATCTACATTCCAATTCCGTAGTTGCAAAATTTTACATAATTTGAAACAGTAAAATATAAACAGATGGTATTTACTTTTAATCCTAACCTTTTTACGCACACTTGTGGTATTGGGTACTTTCGTATGTTCAAAGCTGCCGATCCAATTGTGGGAGCAGTTCCACCACGGTATGCATTTCATAATGCAATCATCCCAAGGTTACCACTGTATAATCTAGTCATCGACATTGCAAGTTCATTTGCTTCTGTCACAGATTTTACAAAATACACAAGATGTTATGTACATAAAAATACAAAGTCTTAGTAATCAACCAACTGATAACTGATGTTGAGAAAGAAAGTAATTTCGTGACTTTTGAAAGTACAATGCCTTGACATGAAAAACAACTACAGACATCTTCCGATCTGACAGATGAACTTCTGTCCACAATAAAAAAAAATTCTCATCTCAACAAATTTTGGATCAACAACACTATTAGATTCTTGAACAGACTTTGTTATGTTCATTAGTTTATTGTTCTGCTTTCGTGTTACAGCATAACGTAAACCGGAAGCAAATAATATTATTTATAAAAAAACATTATCCAGACTCCAATAGCCTTCCACTACCCTATTATTTATGTATGAACAGCATCATATTGACTTGTAAATTCACATATCAGGTCATGATTGCACATAGTTGTAATTAACAAACATGTGTAAGAGGTATTGTAATTTATATCATCCTAGATGAAAAACAGCACATGATCTATCTAATCGTCTCCGAATGGAAGCACTGTTTTCCTTTGGCTTTCTTTATCCCTCACCTGAACTTTCACATCCAACACCGACTTAGCAAAGAAAAAAATCTGTCTCCATCCTTGACCGCCAACACCACAGTAGCTGACACATCTAGCCTATCAACTATGATCATGTTGATGATTCTACTTCTTTAGCTCTTTTAGTATGTCGCATTGTAGATCCACCTCTCTTAGTATTATCTACAAAAAGAATGAGAAATTAATCACTAAATTCAGATGACTTGAACATAAAAATTTAGTTCAAATAAAAAATCCATTATGATAATTTATCATGCTAAAGTGTGACTTTTAGTTTTTCAGCCAACTTAGGGGGTATTTAAGAGTGTTTTTTGAACTCTAAAAGTGTTTTTAGATAAAAAAAATGTTTATTGGCTTATAGTGGTGGTAAAATGAGTTTTTTAAAAAGTGTTTGTATTAGCTTTTATGGTTTAAAAGTCAATATGTCAATAAGTTAAAAACTGTTTGGCTAAAAAAAGTGCTTTTTAAAGTTATTTTGGTTAAAAAGCAATAAGCAGTTTCAAAAAGCCAAGTTTTACATGCTTATTAAAAAGTGCTTTTTAAAGCTTGTGGAAAAGCTATTCTGAAAAGTGCTTTTGAGTTTGTCAAACACTTTTTTTTTGACTTATTAGCTTTCAAAAAAGCCAATAAGCCAATAAGCTGTTTTGAAAAGCAATCCCAAACAGCCGTTGGAAAATTTTAGTATAAATATTTATATTTTTACTAACTTTGGACATATATAAATATATACATAGGTTGTACATATAATTAACTCTAAGTGGGTTTATCTTCTCCCCCGTGAGAACTTCGAAACGATATATTATATGTCCAAAATAGAGTATATGTGCATGAGATATCAATACTCAAAGATGGGTATTGGAGAATAAAGTTAGCAAAATAGATGAATCTGGAAATGAGTCCCACATTGGTAGAAAGACCAAACTCAACAAGGTTTATAAGCTTGAATTCATGAGAGGCTTACAAGCTCCTGTCTATGGTTTTACTTCAAGACCTACCCGTGCAGGGTGGTGCAAATCTTGGATTTCGTATACCAAAATCACCATACTTGCGTATGGGCACGACCTGCGGACACGAATGCAACTCTGAAAACTCGGGCTCGCGCAATCCTCGTTTTTGCTAAACTTGACATTTTTGGTCCCTAGTTTGAATTTTGTAACTGATGCATTAATTACGTATTTATTGGCATTTAATGCCTCAATCAATTCCGTATCACGAATTGATTTGTTGTCGTTACAAGTTCAACTATAATCGGAGACCTCTACCGTCTCATTCAACACACGAATGAAAATACTCTTCTTCCTCCTCCTTCTCTCTACACCTGCTTCCGGTGATTCTTTCAGGCAAGTGGATCTATCCGGCAGTACACACTGCTAAGGTTGTTGTACCCTGGGAACAGACGGCGAATCTGATTAAGGGAATCGAGTCCAACTCGAGGCTCAGCCACTACTTTTACAACTAACCTTTTTCTTACAGGAATATTTCAAGAAGAAAACAAAGTCCTTATACTAACAGTATTAAACAGATTTTTCTTTGTTCAAATCTTTCGTTTTCTGTTCTTTTTATTCTAAATCGATTGTGTATCGATTTTTTCCTGTAATCAATTTAACTGTGATTGCGATTCCTTCAGAATGGCTGGAACTCCCGTTGCTATTGGAACTCATGTTTCTGCTGTTACCCCTGTCGTGAACCCAAATGCACCTGTTCCAAACATCATGGCTAATCATGCTGAGCGACCTGAAAATTTCTACAGTCTAAAATTCAAGAGGTGGCAGCAGAAGATGTTATTCTACTTGACGACTTTGAACTTGGCTCGGTTCCTAACAGAAACTACTCCTATAAATGTTGAGGGGTAGGGTGATGCTCAATTTGTGAATGCAGTGGATTCTTGGAAGTATTCATAGTTTATGTGCCGCAACTATGTGTTGAATGGGCTAACTGATGCACTTTATAATGTCTATTGTAAAGTTGCAACTACTAAGGAACTATGGAAGTCTTTGGAAAGAAAGTATAATACAGAAGATGCTAGTACCAAGAACCACGTTGTTGCTAAGTTCTTGGAATACAAAATGGTTGACTCAAAATCTGTTATGAGTCAAGTCCAAGACCTTCCGGTCATTATACATGATAACAATGCAGAAGGGATGGATCTTAATGAGTTTTCCAAGTTGTACCAATTGTTGAAAAGCATCCTCCCATTTGGATAGATTTCAAAAACTACCTTAAGCATAAGCGAAAGGAGATGTCTGTGGAGGAACTAGTGGTGCCTCTTCGATTGAAGAAGACAATCGAATGGCTTTGAATAAAGGCAGTGAAGTTGAATCTTCTAAGGTTCATATGGTGGAAGCTGGTCAAACTTCCAATAGCAAAAGCAAGGGACCTCACAAAGGGAAATCAAAGGGCAAAAACTTAGGCCCCAAGGCAGCAACTTTCAAGAAGAAATTCAAGTGCTACAATTATGGCCAACCAGGTCACATGGATTCGGAGTGCCCGCAACCTAAGTGGGAAAACTGTCAAGCAAACATGGTGAATGATAACATGGAGTTGTTGGCCTTGATAACTGATGTAACGCCCCGATTATCAGGTATTGTTTAAATAAGATTTATTGGGTGAAGCTCTACTCGACGAGTTGGTTGACCTACTCGTCGAGTAGCAGCGGGGTGGGATCGCGTGTTAAGTGACCTACTCGGCGAGTCCATATTGGGACTCGGCGAGTAGGAGCTGGCAGATGAAACCCTAAATCCCGGGGTTTGCACCTCTATTTAAAGGAGCCTCAGCCTCCTTTGGCCTCTTTGCAGTCTTTGAGAGCTCCTTAAAACCCTAATACGTGTGTGTGTGTGTGTGTGTGCCCATTGTGTGTTTGAAGCTTGAAAAGAGGTTCTTTGGAGGGAGAAGGCTTGGAGGAAAAGGAGATTGGAGCAAGTAGAGTGTGGGAATCAACACTTATCTCAGTTATCATCTTCTAGAGGTAACCAAATCGCCTTTTTCCTTGTGAATCTCTTCTATTGGTTGAGTTTTAGGGTTTTTGGTGAGATGTTAAGTTGGAAAGATGAGCTATGGGCTAGATCTGAGGTTGTAACTTCAGATCTGGACCCTCCTTGGATTCTAGAGGCATAAAGTTACAGTGTTGGTCATGATTGAGGTCCCTCTTAAGCATGAAGCTCCATTAAGAACTTATAAATAGGCATTTAGAGCCTTTATAGCCATGCATGCACGTAAAGTTTGCAACTTTACGTGATAAGCATGCCCTAGAAGCTTGGATCTGTGATTTGGAGCCGCTGCATGGCTCAAAACAAGTCTGTATGGAAAAAGGACTGAATGGACTCGGTGAGTCGCAGGGTTGACTCGGCGAGTCACATGAAGATGGTCGTGAACTCGACGAGTTGGATGAACAACTCGGCGAGTTCGATGAAGATTACCATAAGAATCGACGAGTTGATGAACAACTTGACGAGTCGGATGAGTTTTCCCTAGGATATGTTTGTGTATGTATACGTCGAGTTGCAAGGAGGGAACTCGACGGGTGGCCTTAAAGTCTGATCGAAAATCGAAGGAGCTCGACGAGTCACCCCGATGACTCGGCGAGTTGGAATGTGCTTCAAGGAACTTGGCGAGTAGCTGAGGGTACTCGGCGAGTTGGGGTCAACATGGATTGTTGACCTTGACTGAGGACTTTGACTTTGACCAGGGGTTGACTGGTGGGTTATGGAGTACCTTATAAGGTTAAGGACTTATGAGTATATTGTACTATTATCATTGGAGGTGGAGCGTGTGTCAAGTGATACGAGAGTTGGAGTTTATCTTCCGAGTCGGCATCTGCAAGGTGAGTTGTCCTCACTATATCGATATGGTCTACGGCACCAAGGTCGGCCCTTTAGTTGTTATTGTTATGATATGCTACATGTGGATATGATCTGTTAGATCAGAGTCAGGATAGACAGTATGTTTTGCTCTTATGATCCGTAGGGATTGATATGTTAGTGACCTGCTAGGTCAGTGCTCTAGTTATGAGAGATTGCTATGTTTGGTGCTCAGTGAGGTAGATATGTTTGATGTTGTATATGTCAGTATATGTTAGTTATGTGCACATGGTTATTTGCTTGTTGCTTGGGGTTGAGGCGGTCCTGCTTTGTGCTGAAGGCCAACACACTCTATGAGCGGTCCGGGAAGACTGTAGGCCTACGTGGCGGTCCAGTCATGTCGAAGGCTCAGTATAGATTCAGTTGGACTGTAGGCCCGGTAGGGCCGTCCAGTCAAGCCGATGGCCCAGTATGCATGTCGATGGAAGGATTGATTGATTGATTATTACGGACATGGTATTTTAGTGTGGTATTGGTATTTTGGGGGTAGCTTACTAAGCCCTTGGGCTTACACTTTTCAGTTGTTTGTTTCAGGTACTTCAGGAGATCGTGGCAAGGCAAAGGTGTGACCGTACCGCTTCTCATCCTTTTGATCTATTTTGGGATACTCTGATGAATAATGTTTTGAAAACAATTTGTAAACAAATACTTTTGGGGTTTTAATTATGATTGGAAAAGTTTAAATTTGGCATGAAATTTATGGATGTTACAACTGATCTCACGGCTATGGTCTCTATGGTGAATCTCATGAATACAAATTCAAAGGAGTTGTGGATTGACAACTAACCTTTTTCTTACAGGAATATTTCAAGAAGAAAACAAAGTCCTTATACTAACAGTATTAAACAGATTTTTCTTTGTTCAAATCTTTCGTTTTCTGTTCTTTTTATTCTAAATCGATTGTGTATCGATTTTTTCCTGTAATCAATTTAACTGTGATTGCGATTCCTTCAGAATGGCTGGAACTCCCGTTGCTATTGTAACTCATGTTTCTGCTGTTACCCCTGTCGTGAACCCAAATGCACCTGTTCCAAACATCATGGCTAATCATGCTGAGCGACCTGAAAATTTCTACAGTCTAAAATTCAAGAGGTGGCAGCAGAAGATGTTATTCTACTTGACGACTTTGAACTTGGCTCGGTTCCTAACAGAAACTACTCCTATAAATGTTGAGGGGTAGGGTGATGCTCAATTTGTGAATGCAGTGGATTCTTGGAAGTATTCATAGTTTATGTGCCGCAACTATGTGTTGAATGGGCTAACTGATGCACTTTATAATGTCTATTGTAAAGTTGCAACTACTAAGGAACTATGGAAGTCTTTGGAAAGAAAGTATAATACAGAAGATGCTAGTACCAAGAACCACGTTGTTGCTAAGTTCTTGGAATACAAAATGGTTGACTCAAAATCTGTTATGAGTCAAGTCCAAGACCTTCCGGTCATTATACATGATAACAATGCAGAAGGGATGGATCTTAATGAGTTTTCCAAGTTGTACCAATTGTTGAAAAGCATCCTCCCATTTGGATAGATTTCAAAAACTACCTTAAGCATAAGCGAAAGGAGATGTCTGTGGAGGAACTAGTGGTGCCTCTTCGATTGAAGAAGACAATCGAATGGCTTTGAATAAAGGCAGTGAAGTTGAATCTTCTAAGGTTCATATGGTGGAAGCTGGTCAAACTTCCAATAGCAAAAGCAAGGGACCTCACAAAGGGAAATCAAAGGGCAAAAACTTAGGCCCCAAGGCAGCAACTTTCAAGAAGAAATTCAAGTGCTACAATTATGGCCAACCAGGTCACATGGATTCGGAGTGCCCGCAACCTAAGTGGGAAAACTGTCAAGCAAACATGGTGAATGATAACATGGAGTTGTTGGCCTTGATAACTGATGTAACGCCCCGATTATCAGGTATTGTTTAAATAAGATTTATTGGGTGAAGCTCTACTCGACGAGTTGGTTGACCTACTCGTCGAGTAGCAGCGGGGTGGGATCGCGTGTTAAGTGACCTACTCGGCGAGTCCATATTGGGACTCGGCGAGTAGGAGCTGGCAGATGAAACCCTAAATCCCGGGGTTTGCACCTCTATTTAAAGGAGCCTCAGCCTCCTTTGGCCTCTTTGCAGTCTTTGAGAGCTCCTTAAAACCCTAATACGTGTGTGTGTGTGTGTGTGTGCCCATTGTGTGTTTGAAGCTTGAAAAGAGGTTCTTTGGAGGGAGAAGGCTTGGAGGAAAAGGAGATTGGAGCAAGTAGAGTGTGGGAATCAACACTTATCTCAGTTATCATCTTCTAGAGGTAACCAAATCGCCTTTTTCCTTGTGAATCTCTTCTATTGGTTGAGTTTTAGGGTTTTTGGTGAGATGTTAAGTTGGAAAGATGAGCTATGGGCTAGATCTGAGGTTGTAACTTCAGATCTGGACCCTCCTTGGATTCTAGAGGCATAAAGTTACAGTGTTGGTCATGATTGAGGTCCCTCTTAAGCATGAAGCTCCATTAAGAACTTATAAATAGGCATTTAGAGCCTTTATAGCCATGCATGCACGTAAAGTTTGCAACTTTACGTGATAAGCATGCCCTAGAAGCTTGGATCTGTGATTTGGAGCCGCTGCATGGCTCAAAACAAGTCTGTATGGAAAAAGGACTGAATGGACTCGGTGAGTCGCAGGGTTGACTCGGCGAGTCACATGAAGATGGTCGTGAACTCGACGAGTTGGATGAACAACTCGGCGAGTTCGATGAAGATTACCATAAGAATCGACGAGTTGATGAACAACTTGACGAGTCGGATGAGTTTTCCCTAGGATATGTTTGTGTATGTATACGTCGAGTTGCAAGGAGGGAACTCGACGGGTGGCCTTAAAGTCTGATCGAAAATCGAAGGAGCTCGACGAGTCACCCCGATGACTCGGCGAGTTGGAATGTGCTTCAAGGAACTTGGCGAGTAGCTGAGGGTACTCGGCGAGTTGGGGTCAACATGGATTGTTGACCTTGACTGAGGACTTTGACTTTGACCAGGGGTTGACTGGTGGGTTATGGAGTACCTTATAAGGTTAAGGACTTATGAGTATATTGTACTATTATCATTGGAGGTGGAGCGTGTGTCAAGTGATACGAGAGTTGGAGTTTATCTTCCGAGTCGGCATCTGCAAGGTGAGTTGTCCTCACTATATCGATATGGTCTACGGCACCAAGGTCGGCCCTTTAGTTGTTATTGTTATGATATGCTACATGTGGATATGATCTGTTAGATCAGAGTCAGGATAGACAGTATGTTTTGCTCTTATGATCCGTAGGGATTGATATGTTAGTGACCTGCTAGGTCAGTGCTCTAGTTATGAGAGATTGCTATGTTTGGTGCTCAGTGAGGTAGATATGTTTGATGTTGTATATGTCAGTATATGTTAGTTATGTGCACATGGTTATTTGCTTGTTGCTTGGGGTTGAGGCGGTCCTGCTTTGTGCTGAAGGCCAACACACTCTATGAGCGGTCCGGGAAGACTGTAGGCCCACGTGGCGGTCCAGTCATGTCGAAGGCTCAGTATAGATTCAGTTGGACTGTAGGCCCGGTAGGGCCGTCCAGTCAAGCCGATGGCCCAGTATGCATGTCGATGGAAGGATTGATTGATTGATTATTACGGACATGGTATTTTAGTGTGGTATTGGTATTTTGTGGGTAGCTTACTAAGCCCTTGGGCTTACACTTTTCAGTTGTTTGTTTCAGGTACTTCAGGAGATCGTGGCAAGGCAAAGGTGTGACCGTACCGCTTCTCATCCTTTTGATCTATTTTGGGATACTCTGATGAATAATGTTTTGAAAACAATTTGTAAACAAATACTTTTGGGGTTTTAATTATGATTGGAAAAGTTTAAATTTGGCATGAAATTTATGGATGTTACAACTGATCTCACGGCTATGGTCTCTATGGTGAATCTCATGAATACAAATTCAAAGGAGTTGTGGATTGACAACTAACCTTTTTCTTACAGGAATATTTCAAGAAGAAAACAAAGTCCTTATACTAACAGTATTAAACAGATTTTTCTTTGTTCAAATCTTTCGTTTTCTGTTCTTTTTATTCTAAATCGATTGTGTATCGATTTTTTCCTGTAATCAGTTTAACTGTGATTGCGATTCATTCTGAATGGCTGGAACTCCCGTTGCTATTGGAACTCATGTTTCTGCTATTACCCCTGCCGTGACCCAAATGCACCTGTTCCAAACATCATGGCTAATCATGCTGAGCGACCTGAAAATTTCTATGGTCTGAAATTCAAGAGGTGGCAGCAGAAGATGTTATTCTACTTGACGACTTTGAACTTGGCTCAGTTCCTAACAGAAACTACTCCTATAAATGTTGAGGGGTAGGGTGATGCTCAATCTGTGAATGCAGTGGATTCTTAGAAGCATTCATAGTTTCTGTGCCGCAACTATGTGTTGAATGGGCTAACTGATGCACTTTATAATGTCTATTGTAAAGTTGCAACTGCTAAGGAACTATGGAAGTCTTTGGAAAGAAAGTATAATACAGAAGATGCTAGTACCAAGAACCACGTTGTTGCTAAGTTCTTGGAATACAAAATGGTTGACTCAAAATCTGTTATGAGTCAAGTCCAAGACCTTCCGGTCATTAGACATGATAACAATGCAGAAGGGATGGATCTTAATGAGTTTTCCAAGTTGTATCAATTGTTGAAAAGCATCCTCCCATTTGGATATATTTCAAAAACTTCCTTAAGCATAAGCGAAAGGAGATGTCTGTGGAGGAACTATTGGTGCGTCTTCGATTGAAGAAGACAATCGAATGGCTTTGAATAAAGGCAGTGAAGTTGAATCTTCTAAGGTTCATATGGTGGAAGCTGGTCAAACTTCCAATAGCAAAAGCAAGGGACCTCACAAAGGGAAATCAAAGGGCAAAAACTTAGGCCCCAAGGCAGCAACTTTCAAGAAGAAATTCAAGTGCTACAATAATGGCCAACCAGGTCACATGGATTCGGAGTGCCCGCAACCTAAGTGGGAAAACTGTCAAGCAAACATGGTGAATGATAACATGGAGTTGTTGGCCTTGATAACTGATGTAACGCCCCGATTCTCAAGTATTGTTTAAATAAGATTTATTGGGTGAAGCTCTACTCGACGAGTTGGTTGACCTACTCGTCGAGTAGCAGCGGGGTGGGATCGCGTGTTAAGTGACCTACTCGACGAGTCCATATTGGGACTCGGCGAGTAGGAGCTGGCAGATGAAACCCTAAATCCCGGGGTTTGCACCTCTATTTAAAGGAGCCTCAGCCTCATTTGGCCTCTTTGCAGTCTTTGAGAGCTCCTTAAAACCCTAATACGCGTGTGTGTGTGTGTGTGTGTGCCTATTGTATGTTTGAAGCTTGAAAAGAGGATCTTTGGAGGGAGAAGGCTTGGAGGAAAAGGAGATTGGAGCAAGTAGAGTGTGGGAATCAACACTTATCTCAGTTATCATCTTCTAGAGGTAACCAAATCGCCTTTTTCCTTGTGAATCTCTTCTATTGGTTGAGTTTTAGGGTTTTTGGTGAGATGTTAAGTTGGAAAGATGAGTTATGGGCTAGATCTGAGGTTGTAACTTCAGATCTGGACCCTCCTTGGATTCTAGAAGCATAAAGTTACAGTGTTGGTTAAGATTGAGGTCCCTCTTGAGCATGAAGCTCCATTAAGAACTTATAAATTGGCATTTAGACCCTTTATAGCCATGCATGCATGTAAAGTTTGCAACTTTACGTGATAAGCATGCCTTAGAAGATTCGATCTGTGATTTGGAGCCGCTGCATGGCTCAAAACAAGTCTGTATGGAAAAAGGACTGAATGGACTCGGCGAGTCGCAGGGTTGACTCGGCGAGTCACATGAAGATGGCCGTGAACTCGACGAGTTGGATGAACAACTCGGCGAGTTCGATGAAGATTGCCATAAGACTCGACGAGTTGATGAACAACTCGGCGATTCGGATGAGTTTTCCCTAGGATATGTATGTGTGTGTATCCGTCGAGTTGCAAGGAGGGAACTCGACGGGTGGCCTTAAAGTCTGATTGAAAATCGAAGGAGCTCGACGAGTCACCCCGATGACTCGGCGAGTTGGAATGTGCTTCAAGGAACTCGGCGAGTTGGGGTCAACATGGACTGTTGACCTTGACTGAGGACTTTGACTTTGACCAGGGGTTGACTGGTGGGTTATGGAGTACCTTATAAGGTTAAGGACTTATGAGTATATTATACTATGATCATAGGTGGTGGAGCCTGTGTCAAGTGGTACGAGAGTTGGAGTTTATCTTCTGAGTCGGCATCTGCAAGGTGAGTTGTCCTCACTATATCGATAGGGTCTACGGCACCAAGGTCGGCCCTTTAGTTGTTATTGTTATGATATGCTACATGTGGATATGATCTGTTAGATCAGAGTCAGGATAGACAGTATGTTTTGCTCTTATGATCCGTAGAGATTGATATGTTAGTGACATGCTAGGTCAGTGCTCTAGTTATGAGAGATTGCTATGTTTGGTGCTCAGTGAGGTAGATATGTTTGATGTTGTATATGTCAGTATATGTTAGTTATGTGCACATGGTTATTTGCTTGTTGCTTGGGGTTGAGGCGGTCCTGCTTTGTGCTGAAGGCCAACACACTCTATGAGCGGTCCGGGAAGACTGTAGGCCCACGTGGCGGTCCAGTCATGTCGAAGGCTCAGTATAGATTCAGTTGGACTGTAGGCCCGGTAGGGCGGTCCAGTCAGGCCGATGGCCCAGTATGCATGTCGATGGAAGGATTGATTGATTGATTATTACGGACATGGTATTTTAGTGTGGTATTGGTATTTTGGGGGTAGCTTACTAAGCCCTTGGGCTTACAGTTTTCAGTTGTTTGTTTCAGGTACTTCAGGAGATCGTGGCAAGGCAAAGGCGTGACCGTACCGCTTCTCATCCTTATGATCTGTTTTGGGATACTCTGATGAATAATGTTTTGAAAACAATTTGTAAACAAATACTTTTGGGGTTTTAATTATGATTGGAAAAGTTTAAATTTGGCATGAAATTTATGGATGTTACAAGTTGGTATCAGAGCCTTGGTTTGAGCGAATTGGAGGAACACTCGTGTGAATCCAGTCTCAAATCAAGGAGATTTTCGGAAAGTAAAATTTTTAAAATGGTTTTCAAAGTAAAGGATGGAGGATGCAGAGAGTACGATCAGCCGGAGCCTGTAAGTAAACCCCAAAATACCATACAGTTATTTGATATTTTGATATGTTAGAACAGCATGCTAGTGCTAGGCTAGGGATCTTCAGGAATCGCATGATAGACTTGCCTGATTATATGATGCCCATTAGCCTAGGGTTTATTGTAGATGGAATTGACATCATAATTGTAGATGTTTAGTATATGCATCACGGCTGTGTATAGTCAAGATCTTATAGCCTGAGAATGTCTGATTTGACCTTAGGGTAGGATTGGATATTCGAAAGTCTATCAGGTCTAGCGTTATGTGCGGCTAGCATACACTAGCGCTGCAGGGGCTGATGGAAGTTCCATGGCGGTGTAAGTTGTGCAGAGCTGTGGGATCAGTTGTGAGATAGGCGATGTCCCCTAGTAGTGAGGGTTGAGCGCACATTATGTTGAGTATAGTATTAGGGCATTGTGGTGATACTTGAGACAAAAATGGGTAGGTGTGGAAGGTAGTATGGGCCCGTACTACTGGAAGCACAGGACCCATACGCGTAGCAAGGAAGTCACAACCCCTAGGATTTGTGGGTTTTGGTCTCCCGATATTATGTTGTTTATCTGATGTCTTGAGTGTATCTTTCAGTATGGTGGTGACGAAACGTTTTGCTGTTGGGACCGGATCAGGATCGGGATCCGGATCAGGGTCAGGGTCGGGAGACGGAGGGTCAGAGGTGCCGGTAGCACCTGAGCCCGTGGTTCAGATAGGGACTGAGGAGCTGGATGCCAGGATCCGGGAGATTCTGCACGATGAGGTCGCTGCGGCTTTCCGAGCGCAGCTACCAGAGATGTTTGGGTCGATCAAGACCGCGATGGTTGAGTATGTTGATGAGCGATATGCAGCTCTGGCAGAGACAGCAGCCACTGTAGCCACTTCCGCTGTAACTGCGGCAGGGGTTGGAGGAGGAGCCGGCAGGGCTTTCCAGTACCAGGACTTCGATAATACGAAGCCCCTGACATTTGATGGTACACAGGATGCGATCAGAGCTATACGGTGGTTGTCTGACGTGGAGGGCTGTTTCTTCACGTGCTCATGTCCTGCTGACCAGAAGGTCAGGTGTGCTCTGAACCTGCTTAGGCTCGGGGCAAAGGACTGGTGGAGATTGACGACAGGTTCATATTCTGATGATCAGCGGGCTGCTATTACTTGGGAGCAGTTCCGGGATATGTTTCGCACCCGCTACGTTCCGCGCGTGGAACGGGAGCGGCTTGCTCAGGAGTTTTTGACGTTGAGGCAGGATAGGGAGTCTGTGATGGAGATTACCCGGATGTTCACTGAGAGGGCTATGTTTTGCCCAGAGTTTGCGTCAGAGCAGTCTCAGATGACTCGTTATCTAAGTATGCTTAAGACGGATATACGGCAGTTTCTGGCTACACAGCGTTGTGATACCCTCCTGGATCTACAGGAAGTCGCGAGACGGCGTGAGTTGGAGATAGAGCTGTAGCTGAAGGAGCAGCGACAGGCACCGACACAGTCTCAGCCGGCGCCTAAGCGGTCTAAGACCGCTGATACACGGTCTGGGGGTCAGCAAAGCCGCACTTGTGGAAAGTGTGGCAGGGTTCATTCGGGAGTTTGTAGAGCAGGTGGTGGGTGCCACAAATGTGGCAAGGAGGGGCACTATACCAGGGACTGCCATCAGTCCGCCCCTCCCGCGGATATGAGGATTTGTTACCATTGTCATCAGGTTGGTCATGTGAAGACCAACTGTCCGCAGCTCGCCGCCAAGTCGGCGCAGGGTTCCGCGCCAGCTACTGTGAGGATTGGAGATGGGAGGCCAGTCAAGGTGGAGCCTCCGAAGGCTCAGGTTCGTACCTTCCAGCTCACGGCAGAGGAGGCCAAGGCAGCACCGGATGTGGTTGCTGGTACGTTTCTATTCTCTGCCTCAATTATTGTATTTGTGTTATGCTTATGGATTGTACCTGTGATTAGGTACGTTTCTAGTAAATTATTTGCCAGCTTTGGATTTATTTGACTCGGGGGCGAGTCGGTCGTTCGTATCTCAGACTTTCAGTAGAGGGTTTAGTGTGCCGATAGATGATCTTGAGTGTCCGTTGCGAGTTTCGATCGCCAACGAGCACAGGGTTTCTGCTTCTTTGGTCTACCGGGGATGTGAGCTGGAGATTTTCGGGGTGTCCTTCCCGATAGATTTGATTCCTATCCCCATGGGGGATGTATGCGTGATTGAAGGGATGGATTGGCTTAGCCGTTTTGGCGCCATGATCGACTGTGAGGGACAGCGGGTAGCGGTTCGAACCCCAAGTGGGGGAGAACTGGTAGTATATGGTGAGGGCACCAGGTCGGGATCAGGGTTTTTTTCGGCAGCTAGGGCTCGACAATATATTTAGCACGGGTGTGCCGGTTATTTGGCGTATGTGGTAGATACGCGGGTTAGAGAGCAGCTCTCAGTTTCAGAGGTCCCGGTGGTTAGAGAGTTTGCTGATGTGTTTCTGGAGGAGTTACCTGGAGTGCCTCCGGTGAGGCAGGTTGAGTTCAGGATTGATCTAGTGCCAGGTGCGGCCCCTATCGCCAAGGCGTTGTACCGTTTGGCATCGCCCGACATGCAGGAGCTATCATCTCAGTTACAGGAGCTGCTGGGTAAGCAGTTTATTCGTCCGAGTAGTTCACCCTGGGGAGCACCGATCCTTTTCATCAGGAAGAAGGACGGTTCGCACAGGATGTGCATTGACTATAGGGAGCTGAACAAGTTAACGGTGAAGAACCGTTATCCGCTCCCGAGGATAGACAATCTTTTCGATCAGCTGCAGGGTGCATCTTGGTTTTCCAAGATTGATTTGAGATCAGGATACCACCAGGTCAGGGTGAGGGAGGAAGACGTGGAGAAGACCGCGTTTCGGACTCGTTATGGTCATTACGAGTTCGTGGTGATGTCGTTTGGACTCACCAACGCGCCAGCAGTGTTCATGGATCTGATGAACCGAGTCTGCAGACCGATGCTCGATCGCTCGGTCATTGTGTTCATAGATGATATCTTGGTATATTCCAAGACCCGAGAGCAGCACGAGGAGCATCTCAGGGAGCTGCTGGAGGTTCTGCGGCGAGAGCGGCTGTATGCCAAGTTCTCGAAGTGTGAGTTTTGGTTACGAGAGGTCCAGTTCCTCAGACATCTCGTTAACCAGGAGGGGATTTTGGTCGATCCGGCCAAAGTGGAGGCGGTTATGCAGTGGGAGACTCCGAAGTCTCCCTCAGACATCAGGAGTATCTTGGGTTTAGCAGGGTACTACCGGATATTTATTCGAGACTTCTCCAAGATTGCAGTACCCCTCACTCGTCTTAAGAGGAAGGGGTGGATTTCCGGTGGGGCCCTGAGCAGCAGAGGGCGTTTGAGACCCTCCGGCGATGTTTGTGTGAGGCGCCAGTGTTGACGCTCCCCAAGGGAGTCGAGGATTTTGTGGTATTTTGTGATGCATCCATCACAGGTCTGGGGGCCGTCCTCATGCAGAGGGGACGGGTGATAGCCTATGCATCGCGGCAGCTGAAGCCGCATGAGACGAGATACCCTACGCACGATCTTGAGTTGGGAGCGGTGGTTTTCGCTCTCAAGATTTGGAGGCATTATCTGTACGGGGTCCGGTGTACTATATACACGGATCACAAGAGTTTGAGACACATCATGGATCAGCCGAACCTGAACATGAGACAGTGCAGGTGGCTGGACGTAGTCAAGGACTATGATTGTGAGATCCTTTACCATCCTGGTAAAGCGAATGTGGTTGCGGACGCTTTGAGCCGCAAGTCATCTTGGTCTTCAACCCCGGCAAGGTGTATGAGGATATCGGTGGATTCCCCGCTTGTGAGCTTGATTAGGGATGCTCAGGTCGAGGGCATGAGACCAGAGAACTGGAAGATGGAGCGGATTAAGGGCGAGAGCGCCCGGTTTGTTCAGGATAGCCGCGGATTATTGACCCGACACGGTCGGGTTTGGGTTCCGATGTCCGGAGGGATCCGGCAGACAGTGATGGAGGAGACTCATAAGTCTCACTTTTCTATACACCCGGCGGCCACCAAGATGTATCGGGATCTGAGTTTGAGCTACTGGTGGCCGTGCATGAAGCGAGAAATCGCTGGGTATGTTGAGAGGTGCTTGACCTGTAAGATGGTCAAGGCTGAGCATCAGAGGCCGCATGGTAAGCTGCAGCCTCTGGAGATTACCATGTGGAAATGGGAGCAGATCACGATGGACTTCATTACGAAGTTGTCGAGGACGGCGAAGGGGCTTGATGCTATATGGGTCATCGTGGATCGGTTGACCAAGAGTGCCCATTTCTTGGCCATACGGGAGAGTTCGTCGGCTGAGAAATTGGCCGATATGTATGTCAGCGAGATTGTCTCTCGCCATGGGGTTCCAGTTTCTATCGTTTCCAATCGGGATGTCAGGTTTACCTCCCGTTTTTGGCAGAAGTTTCATGAGGAACTGGGTACGCGACTACATTTTAGTACGGCGTTCCATCCGCAGACTGATGGGCAGAGTGAGCGGACCATTCAGACCCTCGAGGATATGTTGAGGGCATGCGTCATTGATTTTGGTGGGAGTTGGGATTCCCACCTACCGCTTGCAGAGTTCGCCTATAACAACAGCTATCATTCCAGTATTAGCGCCCCGCCTTTCGAGCTGTTGTATGGGCGGAAGTGTAGGACCCCAGTCTGTTGGGTCGAGGTTGGGCACAGGGTGATGGGTCGGACAGAGGTAGTTGTGCATACTACCGAGATGATACAGCAGGTTAGACAGCGACTGCAGACCGCTCAGAGTCGGCAGAAAAGTTATGCCGCCCGACGTCGATCTGAGCTGGAATTTCAGGTGGGTGACATGGTTCTCCTGAAGGTCTCACCCTGGAAGGGAGTGATCCGCTTCAGGAAGAGGGGAAAATTGGGTCCCTGTTACATTGGGCCGTTCAGGATTGTTGCCTGGGTTGGCAGGGTGGCTTATAGGCTAGAGTTTCCGGAGGAGATTAGCCGGATCCACAGCACATTTCATGTTTCGCAATTGCGAAAATGCATTATGGACCAGGAGGCAGTGGTATCGTTGGATGACATTCAGGTCGATGAGCACCTGAACTATGTGGAGAGGCCTGTGGCTATTTTGGAAAGAAGAAGAAGATTATGCGGAACAAGGAAATACCTTTAGTAAAGGTACAGTGGGAACATCGGAGGGGATCCGAGTGGACATGGGAGCCGGAGACGGAGATGCGCGAGCATTACCCGGCATTGTTTATTCCAACGGACTTCGAGGGCAAAGTCTAGTTCAAGTGGGGGAGAGTTGTAACGCCCTGATTCTCAGGTATTGTTTAAATAAGATTTATTGGGTGAAGCTCTACTCGACGAGTTGGTTGACCTACTCGTCGAGTAGCAGCGGGGTGGGATCGCGTGTTAAGTGACCTACTCGACGAGTCCATATTGGGACTCGGCGAGTAGGAGCTGGCAGATAAAACCCTAAATCCCGGGGTTTGCACCTCTATTTAAAGGAGCCTCAGCCTCATTTGGCCTCTTTGCAGTCTTTGAGAGCTCCTTAAAACCCTAATACGCGTGTGTGTGTGCCCATTGTGTGTTTGAAGCTTGAAAAGAGGATCTTTGGAGGAAGAAGGCTTGGAGGAGAAGGAGATTGGAGCAAGTAGAGTGTGGGAATCAACACTTATCTCAGTTATCATCTTCTAGAGGTAACCAAATCTCCTTTTTCCTTGTGAATCTCTTCTATTGGTTGAGTTTTAGGGTTTTTGGTGAGATGTTAAGTTTGAAAGATGAGCTATGGGCTAGATCTGAGGTTGTAACTTCAGATCTGGACCCTCCTTGGATTCTAGAAGCATAAAGTTACAGTGTTGGTCATGATTGAGGTCCCTCTTGAGCATGAAGCTCCATTAAGAACCTATAAATAGGCATTTAGAGCCTTTATAGCCATGAAGCTCCAAAATCACCATACTTGCGCATGGGCACGACCTGCGGACACGAATGCAGCTCTGAAAACTCTGGCTCGCGCAATCCTCGTTTTTGCTAAACTTGACATTTTTGGTCCCTAGTTTGAATTTTGTAACTGATGCATTAATTACGTATTTATTGGCATTTAATGCCTCAATCAATTCCGTATCACGAATTGATTTGTTGTCGTTACAAGTTCAACTATAATCGGAGACCTCTACCGTCTCATTCAACACACGAATGAAAATACTCTTCTTCCTCCTCCTTCTCTCTACACCTGCTTCCGGTGATTCTTTCAGGCAAGTGGATCTATCCGGCAGTACACACTGCTAAGGTTGTTGTACCCTGGGAACAGACGGCGAATCTGATTAAGGGAATCGAGTCCAACTCGAGGCTCAGCCACTACTTTTACAACTAACCTTTTTCTTACAGGAATATTTCAAGAAGAAAACAAAGTCCTTATACTAACAGTATTAAACAGATTTTTCTTTGTTCAAATCTTTCGTTTTCTGTTCTTTTTATTCTAAATCGATTGTGTATCGATTTTTTCCTGTAATCAATTTAAATGTGATTGCGATTCCTTCAGAATGGCTGGAACTCCCGTTGCTATTGGAACTCATGTTTCTGCTGTTACCCCTGTCGTGAACCCAAATGCACCTGTTCCAAACATCATGGCTAATCATGCTGAGCGACCTGAAAATTTCTACAGTCTAAAATTCAAGAGGTGGCAGCAGAAGATGTTATTCTACTTGACGACTTTGAACTTGGCTCGGTTCCTAACAGAAACTACTCCTATAAATGTTGAGGGGTAGGGTGATGCTCAATTTGTGAATGCAGTGGATTCTTGGAAGTATTCATAGTTTATGTGCCGCAACTATGTGTTGAATGGGCTAACTGATGCACTTTATAATGTCTATTGTAAAGTTGCAACTACTAAGGAACTATGGAAGTCTTTGGAAAGAAAGTATAATACAGAAGATGCTAGTACCAAGAACCACGTTGTTGCTAAGTTCTTGGAATACAAAATGGTTGACTCAAAATCTGTTATGAGTCAAGTCCAAGACCTTCCGGTCATTATACATGATAACAATGCAGAAGGGATGGATCTTAATGAGTTTTCCAAGTTGTACCAATTGTTGAAAAGCATCCTCCCATTTGGATAGATTTCAAAAACTACCTTAAGCATAAGCGAAAGGAGATGTCTGTGGAGGAACTAGTGGTGCCTCTTCGATTGAAGAAGACAATCGAATGGCTTTGAATAAAGGCAGTGAAGTTGAATCTTCTAAGGTTCATATGGTGGAAGCTGGTCAAACTTCCAATAGCAAAAGCAAGGGACCTCACAAAGGGAAATCAAAGGGCAAAAACTTAGGCCCCAAGGCAGCAACTTTCAAGAAGAAATTCAAGTGCTACAATTATGGCCAACCAGGTCACATGGATTCGGAGTGCCCGCAACCTAAGTGGGAAAACTGTCAAGCAAACATGGTGAATGATAACATGGAGTTGTTGGCCTTGATAACTGATGTAACGCCCCGATTATCAGGTATTGTTTAAATAAGATTTATTGGGTGAAGCTCTACTCGACGAGTTGGTTGACCTACTCGTCGAGTAGCAGCGGGGTGGGATCGCGTGTTAAGTGACCTAATCGGCGAGTCCATATTGGGACTCGGCGAGTAGGAGCTGGCAGATGAAACCCTAAATCCCGGGGTTTGCACCTCTATTTAAAGGAGCCTCAGCCTCCTTTGGCCTCTTTGCAGTCTTTGAGAGCTCCTTAAAACCCTAATACGTGTGTGTGTGTGTGTGTGTGCCCATTGTGTGTTTGAAGCTTGAAAAGAGGTTCTTTGGAGGGAGAAGGCTTGGAGGAAAAGGAGATTGGAGCAAGTAGAGTGTGGGAATCAACACTTATCTCAGTTATCATCTTCTAGAGGTAACCAAATCGCCTTTTTCCTTGTGAATCTCTTCTATTGGTTGAGTTTTAGGGTTTTTGGTGAGATGTTAAGTTGGAAAGATGAGCTATGGGCTAGATCTGAGGTTGTAACTTCAGATCTGGACCCTCCTTGGATTCTAGAGGCATAAAGTTACAGTGTTGGTCATGATTGAGGTCCCTCTTGAGCATGAAGCTCCATTAAGAACTTATAAATAGGCATTTAGAGCCTTTATAGCCATGCATGCACGTAAAGTTTGCAACTTTACGTGATAAGCATGCCCTAGAAGCTTGGATCTGTGATTTGGAGCCGCTGCATGGCTCAAAACAAGTCTGTATGGAAAAAGGACTGAATGGACTCGGTGAGTCGCAGGGTTGACTCGGCGAGTCACATGAAGATGGTCGTGAACTCGACGAGTTGGATGAACAACTCGGCGAGTTCGATGAAGATTACCATAAGAATCGACGAGTTGATGAACAACTTGACGAGTCGGATGAGTTTTCCCTAGGATATGTTTGTGTATGTATACGTCGAGTTGCAAGGAGGGAACTCGACGGGTGGCCTTAAAGTCTGATCGAAAATCGAAGGAGCTCGACGAGTCACCCCGATGACTCGGCGAGTTGGAATGTGCTTCAAGGAACTTGGCGAGTAGCTGAGGGTACTCGGCGAGTTGGGGTCAACATGGATTGTTGACCTTGACTGAGGACTTTGACTTTGACCAGGGGTTGACTGGTGGGTTATGGAGTACCTTATAAGGTTAAGGACTTATGAGTATATTGTACTATTATCATTGGAGGTGGAGCGTGTGTCAAGTGATACGAGAGTTGGAGTTTATCTTCCGAGTCGGCATCTGCAAGGTGAGTTGTCCTCACTATATCGATATGGTCTACGGCACCAAGGTCGGCCCTTTAGTTGTTATTGTTATGATATGCTACATGTGGATATGATCTGTTAGATCAGAGTCAGGATAGACAGTATGTTTTGCTCTTATGATCCGTAGGGATTGATATGTTAGTGACCTGCTAGGTCAGTGCTCTAGTTATGAGAGATTGCTATGTTTGGTGCTCAGTGAGGTAGATATGTTTGATGTTGTATATGTCAGTATATGTTAGTTATGTGCACATGGTTATTTGCTTGTTGCTTGGGGTTGAGGCGGTCCTGCTTTGTGCTGAAGGCCAACACACTCTATGAGCGGTCCGGGAAGACTGTAGGCCCACGTGGCGGTCCAGTCATGTCGAAGGCTCAGTATAGATTCAGTTGGACTGTAGGCCCGGTAGGGCCGTCCAGTCAAGCCGATGGCCCAGTATGCATGTCGATGGAAGGATTGATTGATTGATTATTACGGACATGGTATTTTAGTGTGGTATTGGTATTTTGGGGGTAGCTTACTAAGCCCTTGGGCTTACACTTTTCAGTTGTTTGTTTCAGGTACTTCAGGAGATCGTGGCAAGGCAAAGGTGTGACCGTACCGCTTCTCATCCTTTTGATCTATTTTGGGATACTCTGATGAATAATGTTTTGAAAACAATTTGTAAACAAATACTTTTGGGGTTTTAATTATGATTGGAAAAGTTTAAATTTGGCATGAAATTTATGGATGTTACAACTGATCTCACGGCTATGGTCTCTATGGTGAATCTCATGAATACAAATTCAAAGGAGTTGTGGATTGACACAGGTGCTACTCGGCATGTGTCTCATGATAAGATTGTTTTCAACACCTACAAGGAAGTTGAAGATGGTAAAAAGCTCTACATGGGAAATGCAGCTACCGCGGATATCAAAGTTTTTGGTGATGTTATTCTAAAAATGACTTCGGGGAAAGATGTGAAACTTAGGGATGTTTTTTATGTTCATGAACTTTGTAAGAATCTAGTGTCGGGTGGTTTATTGAATCAGTTTGGTTTTAAGCTTGTGTTTGAGTCGGACAAGTTTGTTTTGTCCAAGAATGGTATGTTTGTGGGGAAAGGATATTCCTTGAATGGCATGTTTAAATTGAATGTAATGGTGACAAAAAAATGAATAAAGCAAGTTCCATTTCTTCTTATTTCCTTGAGTGTTCAATTGTTTGACATGGTCTCTTAGGACATGTAAATTACAATTCTATTAAACGATTAATTAAACTAGACTACATACCAAAACTTAATATGGACTCAAATCACAAATGTCCCACATGTGTTGAAGCCAAACAAACAATATTATCTTTCCAAACAATCAAAAGAAACACTGAACCTCTTTATTTAATTCACACTGATGTGTGTGATTTAAAGTCAATTCCCACTCAAGGTGGGAACAAATACTTCATTACGTTCATTGATGATATCACGAAATATTGAAACATATATTTACTTAAGAGTAAAGATGAAGCAATAGACAAGTTTGTTTTGTATAAAAATGAAGTTGAGAATCAACTCAACAAGAGAGTTAATGTACTTAGAAGTGATAGGGGTGGAGAATATGTTTCTCCTTATGCTGAATTATGTGTGAAAAATGGAATTCGTCATGATTTCACATCACCCTATTCACCTCAATCCAATGGAATTGCTGAAAGAAAGAATCGTACCTTGAAAAAAATGGTTAACGCCATGATAATTAGTTTCGGTGTAAACCATTCAATGTGGGGGGAAGCTATTTTTTCGGCTAACTATCTTCTAAATAAGATACCTTGCAAAGAAAATGATAAAACACCATATGAACTTTGGATGGGAAGAAAGCCATCATATAAGTACTTACGAGTGTGGGGGTGCCTAGCTAAAGTTGTTGTACCACCGCCTAAGGTACAAAAGTTAGGTCCTAAAACAATGGATTGTGTATTCATTGTGTATGCACAAAGTAGTAGTGTTTATCGTTTTCTTATGCATGGTTCTAAGAATCCTGAAATACACAAGAATACCATAATGGAATCAAGGAATGCTTCATTATTTGAAGATGTATTTCCTTGTTTTTACAAGGAGGTTAAAAGCCCATCTTTACCAAACAACAAAGTTGTTCGAGAGGAAGAACAAGCTCAATCCGAGGAAGAAGAGATAGAACTCAGAAGAAGTAAGAGGGCTAGAGTTGAAAAATCATTTGGTGATGATTTTTACACCTATATGGAGGAAAGTGAACCTAAAACATACCAAGAGGCGGTTACTTCTTCTGAGGGACCTCAATGGAAAGAATCCATCAAAAATGAGGTAGAATCTATCTTACAAAATCATACATGGGAACTAGTGGATCTACCTCAAGGTAGCAAGCCACTTGGTTACCATTGGATTTTTAAGAGAAAGATGAAACCTGATGGCAATATTGATAAATACAAGGCAAGACTAGTAATCAAAGGTTATAGATAAAACGAAGGTCTAGATTACTTTGATACGTATTCGCCGATAACGTGAATAACATCCATTAGATTAATTTTTGCCATTGCAGCTATTAGAAACCTACAAGTTCATAAAATGGATGTGAAAACTGCTTTCCTAAATGGGGAATTGGAAGAAGAAATTTATATGGAGCAACCTGAGGAATTTATTGCCTCGGGACAAGAGAACAAGGTTTGTAAACTTTTTAATTCTCTATATGGATTAAAACAAGCTCCAAAACAATGGCATCAAAAGTTTGATCTAGTCATGATGGAAAGTGGATTTAGAATCAATGAGTGTGATAAATGTATCTATGTGAAAAACTATAAGGATTATGAGCATTCTAACACTCCTAAGTGTACATGCAACCCTAAATACCTTGGATCTATGTTTTCTCTATTATACATGCAAATATGAATATTCCAAGGTATTACCCTATCTAGCATACAATCTTTGATACTTGGGTAATAAAACAAGTTTGAAGACATACCTTTTTATGTAGCTTGATTCCTTGATGCTTAAGAGCCGAGTGCCCCAAGTGTGACACCTCAAATGGTTCACACAACATCAAATGCACTTGGAATAACTTAGAGAGAAATGATACACTTCATGAAATCGGCTAGCCCTCACCATACACACATAGTTCTCTCATGGTGGCCGATTTTGACAAGAATAAGATACTTATATAATTTGTCACAATTAGGGTTACACCATGTAAACCCTAATTGTCATGGCCTTTCATTTCCATGATCCATGGGTACAAAAACACCATGGAGCATCCTATGTATTTTAGCCCAACTTGATAATCCATGGAGCATTAGCCCACTGTACAAGTATGGATGGTTTACACAATCAACCCATATATTTAATTAGTCTCCTTTTGATCACTTAATTAATACCAAATTAATTCTTGATCAATACTAATTAAATAATCTTATTAATATATTAGAACTTATAATATATTAGTAAACCTTAAGTGTTATTTCTCTCATTTTAGTCTATCCAAATGCATGATGCCATGCAACCCAAATGGACCATGCCAATCGGGTCAAGTACATACCAAATATAGTTATGGACTTAGACACTAATCCAACAGTCTCCCACTTGGATAAGTCTAAAACTATTATTGAGTATGACTTCAAGAACCGACTGGCAATCGTAGCTCTTTAAGCCGCTGTCGAACTCTGACGTTGTAACTGAACTCTGATCTCGTCAATGACTTGTCCATTAGATAAGGGATCATATATTCCTCCATTCTAGATATCATATGGACTGAGACATGGATTATAAATCATTCTCTCTATCCATTTGTTGTTTCCCAATTTCCGATTCATGATGACTGACTGATTGAACAAATCAAATCAGTCCTGGCTTGGCCAAGCACTCACATGTGTCATCATTAAATCATCGAGGGGCCCACAGATATCGCTTTTATCCCTTTAAGGGTAAAAGGAATGGATAAACTTCGACTCATATGGCTTGTTCTACTACTTGTTGAATCATACACAAAGGCACGTTTTATAACATCGAGTTACCAATGCGTTTCCGCGCAATCAATGTACAACCAACTCATTGTAACAACTCATATCTCTAGGTTTGAAGAATATAAGATATTATCGTCTCATGATCACTCGTGATAAAATCCATGAAGTGATTCAAATGAGCACGGGTTGAATCCAATACTCAGAACTTATGAGCACTCATGAGTGTTGTAGCACCACTTTGTCCAACATCTTAGACCTCTACAAGCCAACCCATGACAGTCTTGATTCATATCTACTTCCAACATATGACCGACTGTGGATGGTTTGAATAACTTAGTCATTCGGTAAGAATGACCTAGTTTATTCTGGAATTCAAAACATGCAAAATGAAACACAAGAATAATTGAATCCAATATGGTATCAAAACCTATGAATATAAATAGAACACTTTTTATTTATCACCATACTGATTACTCATTATTCATTGTTTCGGTTTTATCAACTTTATACTTGAATTAAAAACACTAGTTTTCCCATGCTCCAAGCATGTACATTATGTTTTTTTAAACAATAGCTTTGCCATACACCAAGTATGCACTCTATGTTTGTCTATGATCCTTTGTGAAATAAACCAATTGAACATAATTTCAATGATTCTAATTTCACACTCCCAATTCCTTACCGTAAATGCAAGAATTCCAAATCCTGCCATTTACCTAAATCTGTTAGATTCTAAACTTATATGCATTGATCCTCTTGTAATGATTATGCACAAAGTCACAAAGACTTGTCAACAGACATTACAGAGTACTCCAATGGAGATCAACTCCATGGAAATATCCTTCTTGCATTAAGTTTTTTCTAATCATACACAGATTGAATCAACCTATGGAGACAACTCCATATTCCCATTTTGACTATCATTTCTGAACAAGAGTTGCCTCTTTTCAGAACATGTCAATACGGTCCTTCCAGAAACACTATACTTCCAACTGTCCCTGAGCAACCAATCTTTGGTAAACCTTAGATTGTCCTCGACAATTGCTTAATCATTTTAGTCGTATCCAATTCTAGACCTTTTCCCCTTCTTAATGCCTCAGGCATTTGGAAAATTTAGAAAGGCTAAATATTATAGCACATGCAATCGATCATGTACCCAAAGCAAATGGGACACGATTCATGATGTCTCACATAAAGACATGATTCTAGGTCAGTCTTTTTGGTATAATATCTCTATTTCTATTTGCCAAGTTCTCATAATTCAGATTATGAAAAAGGGATGCCGTAATCATAATCGAATTTTAGAATGCAAATAATGGGCCTATATATAGAATTTCCTTATGTTCAGCCATTCCAACACAAAATGCATATATACCCTTGACTAAAGATGATTAAAACCTCAATCTAAGCTTTTAGAATTGAAATAAAGTATAATTTCCTCTCCCTTAATTATAGCAAAACAACTTTTTAACCCCTGCAACTTCCGGAATTGAAACTTTTGTTTTCTATAATTAACATTGCTATCTTGCAATACTAATCATAATTATCATGCTCCCACAAACATGATGATTATTAGCATAACACTTATGCTCCCACTAGCTTTGACATGTACTCAGAAATCAGCTGGACTTCTAGAAATCAATACTTTATTGACTTTCTTACCAAAGTTCAGACTTCCGATACGAGATGCTTTGATAAAACTTTATCAAAATCATACACGTTTCCTTAGATAGCACACATGTGTGTCTAATCAATTTCAGAACTATGAAAAGGGATGTCGTAATCATAGTCTCAATTGTTTAGACCTTTTCCATTCCTCACAAGTCCATGTTAGTGTGTCGGTTAACCACGCACGCTCCACTAACGACTTTGAGAATGCAAATATCACAACTGTTATATACTTAAAATCTACTTAGTGAAAGTGTTTCCTCACCATCATTTTCATGAATTGGAGAGAAACCTTATGCACTTAGATTGTTTATGGTGTAAGTGTTCTTATCCAAACCATGTGGACTGAACTCAATCTTACTTTCTTGCCACCTGGCAGCACAAGGGCATGCCATTGCTTCCAAGTTGTTATGCAACCAATTGAGAACTCTCAGAACTCATATGCATAGCCAACTTTAACTGGAATGGGTACAGAAATAGAGATATGTCAACACGATAGGTTATAAACCTCACATCGTGTGCTAGTGATGAACTATTGGTTTTTATTCTTGATTATATCTTAAAGATTTTCCAAGATCTCTAAGACTCCCACTGTCCTCTTGACATATAAGACTCACTTGTCAAATATTCAAGAGATAGTGCGGATTCTTTATCAAGACAAACACTTTACACAATTGGCCTAAGTTGGTCTTTGTTTTATCCAAAACATCACAACTTACCAATTTCAAATGTACAAGAGTAGGACACTTTTACTCTAACATTTGACAAGTGTTATAAACCTTTCGTTAAGATATGTCACTCATCTTACAGTCTTGGAGTATGACTCTAAGACTTGTTTTGGAACGAAGTATGACTCATCTTCTTGATTTAACCATTCCAACAATTCAAGATTCCTCTTCTTAGTCATAAGAATGCACTAAGATGTCCTTAGAGGACTAATTGTGACATGATTTCTAAATCATTAAGATGATCACGAAACATGATACTAAAGTACTCTCCCATCTTTTCAGATTTGAGAAACTTTTATCCTTCTGCCTAATTTGATTCTTCTCATTCGTTCTGCCATATATTGAAAATTTTCCAATGTTTCAGAATTATACGTAAACTGGTAAGTATAACCATATTTACTAAACTTTAGTAAATCATGATGAATAGTCTTATCGATCTTTTGTGGTGGACTTGATCAGTGCACCAGAATGTGTACTCGATCCCTTGGTCATTCACTTGACTCACATATACATGTGAACAAGGAATTAATCTTAATTTTCCAAACATAAAAATTCTCATTCATCATACTATACAACTTGCATGATTTCCAAGTTTCTATCCAAGTAAAACCTTGGGTGATGAGAATCTTTCCTTATTTGGTAAATTATGACACAACCACAAATGAAAGAATCAAGTCCATTTTTCCAATATTGCTATCTATGGAATCATATAAACAACCATTTTTCACAAATGCCATTGTAAGGATATTTAAAATAAATATAAAATTAAAACCTTTTTATTTTATTTTAAAACTTTGCAAAAAAAACTTATCCTTACAGTGCAAATGCATATGAAAAACTTGTTGTTATCTATTCCTAAGCAATATAGCATAACTCCTAAGCAACAGCTCAAAAATTCTGATCACCGAACCATGCGATCGAAATCCATCTTCGCGATCAGAATCAGCATATACTTCTTTTAAGTTTCTTCATTTTTCTTTGATTCTTAAAACAACAATATGTGACCCAGTCACATCATGTAATAAGAATCTCATAATAGAAACTTAACAGAGTTAGATAGTGGACTTCACCTGAAGTAGAATCAAACATCTTCACTTGATCAACCCTATGATCCTTCAGGTAAATAGACAGTTTTGTAACCAATTCCCCTTCTTTTGGCAATATAAACATATGGACTCTATGGAAATGGTACACGGGACTATCACAGACTTAGATTTTATCTTTACCATTTGGTCAACCGAGTTGACTATGGCCGATCCCTTCCCATTGGGAAGAGAAAGCCTTTTCTAGATATCCAATGTTACCATTATCAATGTCCATTGGGAAGTTGATCTCCTAATCAAATTTGCTTTACTAGTCCTCAAACCATTGCTGATTCAGCAGCACCAAGCAAATAGATAAGATCATTAAGGGTCATGTCATAGTCTATTTCATAGTAGTCCCAAAGGAACTCACTATGTGACTTAGAAAGTGATTGAACATCTAACTTTCTTAAGACTTTGACACCCAACTCTCCCGGCTTGTCAATATGTGACTTCATCTCCAAGATGTGATCACACATAGACCTTGCTTGCCAATAGGGCTTGAGTGACCTTGAACTTGTGGGTTAGGAAAAATAACTGGAGGAGGTGGAGGAAGTGAAGTTCCAAGAGATTTGGGAAGATCATAAATGTATGAACTAGACATCTTTTGGGAGATATTCAATATAGTTGATCTAAAGTCCTTAATATAACACCCAATATGAAATATTAAGGCTAGGACCCAACACAACATTTTATAACTTGGAAGAGGGATGTCGTAATCCAAGTTATAAAATATTTGAAGGTAGGTGAATGACGATTCACCAATTTCCACCATGAAAACGAAATAATTTATTAGGTTTTAATTGGTTTTGAAACTCCTAGATTCTTTTGAGATTCATTGAACTTTTCAATGTCATGTTTCAACCTCGATTGTGCCCTTTAGGTTTTGTGACTGGGATGTCGAGGATCACAAAACAAGGTATGAATAACCATGCAAAAATAGTTGGTACCCTTAATATTTATCACTTAATCGATGTGCCGGTTAACCACACGCGCTCCACCAATCCTATGATAAACATTAAGTTACCCTTTGCGTACCTTGTTAAATCCAGGTTAGTGTGCCGGTTAACCACGCACGCTCCACTAACCGACTTAAGCAAAGTGCAAAGTGTAATTTCATGGGTTAGCACCAAATTCACATAATCCTAAGTAACTAAGATTGGGAATTTATAAAAGTTTAGTTACTTAGTATTTATCATTAATACTTTTAATGAAGGGATAATTATAGTCCTTGTCCTACCCGTTAGGCTAACGACCCTCCACCAGTCAATGAAGCGGTGGGTGAGAGTGGACACCCATTAAGCTGCCATTTTATAGGCAACAACCTTATAGACCGGCTTCGTGAATCAGGCCTACTAACGGTAAGACTGACTTGCTCTTATATATATATATATATATATATATATATATATATATATATATATATATATATATATATATATATATATATATATATATATATATATATATATATATATATATATTATTAACTTATAATACTATAAAGTATAAGGGTTAAATTTTAACTTTTAAAATTCTAAGGGCTTAACTTGGAATTAAAGTATTCATAAGGGAAAACTTTTCAAATTCCAATACTTGAGGGCAAGTTTTTGAAACTATTCAAAACTATTCAATTCCATAACTTATGTGTTTAAAGTAGTTTTTAATACAAAAAACTCTTCAAGTTCCATAACTTGAGGACAAGTTATGGAAGACTTTAAACTATTAAAAGAATGTAACTTTTCCTTTATTCATAACTTATGAAATATTTATGAGTTTTATGATTCTTAAATGTGACTTTTCATGTAACTTGAGGACAAGTTACAAAAACACATTTTAGAATCAACTCTTAGATTAAAATGGATTGAAAACAACAATTTCACATAACTTTCCTATTAATCTAAGCAACTCATAAGAACAAGATAATTCAAATCAAACTTTTTCATGAAATTAGCCTAACCATTAAACTAATACAAAACATGAGTCTATTGATAATTATCTTTTAAATTGGATTAGAATGAACATTGCCACATCAAAAACAGGTTTATAGGTTCAAAAACAGCTTAGGGTAATGATTCTAGTCCAATTCCAGCCTTAAAAGTCAAAAATATGTTGTCAGGGGGTCCTACTCGTCGAGTGTATGAACCTACTCGACGAGTAGGATGAGTTTCCTCATGGACTCGGCGATTCCATCAGTGGACTCGGCAAGTCCAGTGCCCAGACAGCCCGAAAATCGATTTTTTCAGCACTTTGCATCAAGTATAATTGAAAACAAGCCTAGGCTCTGATACCACTGTAATGATTATGAGCATTCTAACACTCCTAAGTGTACATGCAACCCTAAATACCTTGGATCTATGTTTTTCTCTATTATACATGCAAATATGAATATTCCAAGGTATTACCCTATCTAGCATACAATCTTTGATACTTGGGTAATAAAACAAGTTTGAAGACATACCTTTTTATGTAGCTTGATTCCTTGATGCTTAAGAGTCGAGTGCCCCAAGTGTGACACCTCAAATGGTTCACACAACATCAAATGCACTTGGAATAACTTAGAGAGAAATGATACACTTCATGAAATCGGCTAGCCCTCACCATACACACATAGTTCTCTCATGGTGGCCGATTTTGACAAGAATAAGATGCTTATATAGTTTGTCATAATTAGGGTTACACCATGTAAACCCTAATTGTCATGGCCTTTCATTTCCATGATCCATGGGTACAAAAACACCATGGAGCATCCTATGGATTTTAGCCCAACTTGATAATCCATGGAGCATTAGCCCACTGTACAAGTATGGATGATTTACACAATCAACCCATATATTTAATTAGTCTCCTTTTGATCACTTAATTAATACCAAATTAATTCTTGATCAACACTAATTAAATAATCTTATTAATATATTAGAACTTATAATATATTAGTAAACCTTAAGTGTTATTTCTCTCATTTTAGTCTATCCAAATGCATGATGCCATGCAACCCAAATGGGCCATGCCAATCGGGTCAAGTACATACCAAATATAGTTATGGACTTAGACACTAATCCAACAAAAACATCACTCATGGTTATGTCATCTTGTGTTTATATGTTGATGATATGCTTATCATTGGTAGTGTTGACAAGATGATAAGATCCACGAAAATATATTGAAATCCAGGTTTGACATGAAATATATGGGTTTAGCGGATGTGATTCTTGGAGTCAAGATCACAAGAACCCAAAGTGGTTTGATTTTAAGTCAAACACATTATGTGGATACGATTCTTGAAAATTTTGTTAAGGAAGATACTAGTTGTAACACTCAGATTCAGTTATGTTATCTTTAGTCCTTGGATCATTATTTATTTTGCAAAAGAGGTCCTCTGTACGATGGGCGTACATATATGTACGCTTAGCGTACAAGGGTGGGAGTAATAGCGGACTTGAACCACGTACGCGGGGCATACAAAGCGTACATCATGCGTACGTGGCCAAAAGAAAAACCCTAATTTTTCGCGCATGAGCCTTATTTATGCTCATTTATGACCTTTGGACCTTCTCCATTATCAGCCTCCACACCTCTAAATGTTCCATAAAACCTAGTTTGCTTTGGAGTGTGATCTTTGAGCTTGAAAGTAACTCTAGTGGCCCTTTTTGGTGTGTTGCAAGAAGAAGAAGTTGGTGAGCAAGCATTGGACGTGGTTGAGCTTCAAGATCCTGAATCTAGATCATCTTAGGAGGCTTTTGGAGGTAAAAAGCTCCTACCTTGTTAATCCTTTTGATACTTAGAGTTATGGTTCGTTCATAAGCTTATTTTTGGTCCATGGATTCTCTTTTGTGAGTTTGAGCAACTCCAGAAGCTTGTAATGCTAGATCTTAGTCCCTTTGATGTGTTAGAGGCATAAAACGCTATCTTGATGGTTGTTATGGCACCATGCATGAGTATAGATCGTTAAAGTAAGTCTTAATGGATAAAATGGGATGTTGGGCTCCCATAAGGCATGCAAAGGCATAAAGTTGCCAACTTTATGCCCTAGGACCCCTTAAATGACCAAGATCTGGAAGTTGACGAAGTGATTGCATGGATTAAGAAATTAATGGCTAAATATGCTTATCAACTTAGTATGCTAAGAGTACTAAGATGTACACTAAGCGTACTACCTGAAGACCTAGTATGCTAAGCGTACTGACGATTACGCCACGCATCCACCCTGTGGGCTGTTGGTCAAGTATTGGACTTTTGGGACTTTTGGGCCTTACCCTATTTAGGATAGGTGGGCCCAGTTTCTGTTATGGGCTTTGTGTGACATGGTTTGGGCCTTTTGGGCCATGGAGCCTGTTATTGTGGATGGGCCGAATATGGATAGTCCCATTATGGGATAGGCGAAATGGGACATATTCTAGGAGTTGGACTTAGGGTTTTGGCCCATGTCTTGAGTCTGTGACCTAATTCTAATTAGGTTAATTTGTGTATATTCAGTGTGAGATTGTCGAATTGGTAGCCGAGCAGTCAGTAGTTACCAGCAGACCGAGGTGAGTCTTCTCACTATATCAATGGGTCGAAGGCACCAACGCCAGCCCATTACTTGACAAGTGGAATGATAGTTGGCTATGTGTTGCTTGTCTGAAGGACCTCGGGGGTAGCCCATGGCATGGAAGACCATGGGGGTAGCCCATGGCACTTGGATATCAGACCATGAGGGTAGCCCATGGCATTCCAGGGAAAAGACCATGGGGGTAGCCCATTGCAATTATATGTATGATGTGTGGTATTCTACGATTGTATGTTATGTGGTATTTGGGAAACTCACTAAGCTTTTGCTTACAGTTTGTATTGTGGTTTCATGTACTTCCGGTACTAAGTGGAAGGGCCCGACTTGATGGCGCAGCATTCACTCTCCACTGTTTTCCGCACTTACTGATATTATTACATGTTTATTATGTAATGGATTTTGGAAACAAATTATGGATGTAATTTCCTATTTGAAAATGAAAAAATTTTATTTGGTTTTTGGGCTGTTACAAGTTGGTATCAGAGCCTTGGTTTGAGGGATTCAGGCACACTCTTAGGTGTGTCAGAACTCAAACTGAGAAAATGATAATCTTTTCATAAGAAAAAGAATCAAATTTTTCTGAAAAAGGTTTTCTTAAGTAAAAAGGGAGAGTGCAACGCATGCGATCGGCCGAGCTCAAGTATGTGTTTCCCAAAATTAACCATGTTTATGTATCGCAATTAGTAGGATTGATATGTGAAGTGCATGCTAGATTAGGGCTAAGGATACCTTCAGGGATTATATGATAAAATTTCCCGATTTGTGTGATGCCATATATTACTTGGAATCGATGCTGACTCTGTATTTGCCAAGTGTATGCTTTCAAAGTTATATACGATTAGGATTGCATAGCCCTAAAATGATGGATTCTGCCCCATTTCCTGTTCCTTGTTTGGTTGTGGACTTAGGGTAGAAACTTTATTTGACAGTCTATGTGATTCTATTTGTGTATTACTTGCATGCATAAGGCAACCTGCAGTATTGATTAAGGTTTCTGGTTCTGTGAGGATTGAGAAATCCTAAAAGAGTCTAGGATATGAGTATGTTGTGTTGTATGAGTTATGTTCCGAGTATAGTTGGGTGAATTAGAGGTATCAGGTATGACCTTGAGGAAGGTACATGTAGGTGTGGAAGGTAGTATTGGGCATATACTACTGAAAGCACAGGACCTGTACCCGAGACAAGAGCAAACCTGGAAACTCTAAGGAGTCCGGTGAGGAGGAATCCCTTCGAACTTCTTTATCTATTGCTTCTATGTTGTTGAGGATGGTGATGACTACACGAGGAGGTTTAGGCTCGGGATCAGATTCTGGTTCTGGTGTGGAACCGATTGATGAGAGGATGTGCGAGCTTATCACAGCCGAGGTTACTCACAGCATCCTTGACGCTACCCCGGTGATTTCCGTCAAGGAGGGGATTATGGATATCATGGAGGAGCGGCTCAGATCATTTCGAGCCGAGATTGCCACGGGTCAGATTAGGACTCGAGCTCCCTCGTTCCGGGAGTTCAGGGCGTGTGGGGTGCTTGAGTTCTTTGGGGTTAAGGACCCCATCGCTAGTCGCTACTGGATCGCTGAGATGGAGAATGCTCAGCGCACGAGCTTTTGCCTCGAGGCAGCAAAAGTGGGATTCACGTCCTATTTGTTGAGGGACTGAGCGTGGAACTGGTGGGAGGAGATTACCCGAGTGGTTGGTAGGGCGGATGTTACAGTGATGACTTGGGAGGACTTTGTGCAAAGGTTTGATCAGGAGTTTGCACCGGCCATTGAGGTGCAGCAGCTGGTGAGGGAGTTCTAGGACCTTCACCAGACTACAGAGACTGTGGCGGAGATCACCGCCAAATTCAGGGAGAGAGCATTACTAGTTCCGCAGTATGTTGTGGATGTGGAGATGAGGAGATGAGGAAGACGAGATATCATGCCATGCTGAGGGACGATATCAGGAAGTTCGTGAGTTTCTCAGGGTGCAAGACCCTGAATGATATGATTGAGAAGGTCTGTGAGAGGGAATTTGAGTTGGAGCTCCGGACGAAGTGGAAGCCGGAGCATGTTCATACAGCAGTGGGGCAGGTCAGGAAGCCCAAGATCTCTGATACTCCTGGAAGAGGCCAGCAGGGTCGGGGCTGTTGTGCCAAGTGCGGAAAGCCGCATAGTGGGGGCTGTCGGGTAGCAGGCTCGGTATCTTATAGTTGTGGTCAGTCGGGCCACATGAGCAGGGAGTGCCCCAAGAAGGGCTTGATTTGTTTCCACTGCAACCAGATCGGCCATAAAAAGGTCGATTATCCAAGGTTGTCTGGGGGAGCGGTGGTGGTGCCTGCGCCAGCCACCTTAAGGATTACTGATGGTCGCCAGGGAAAGGCGGAGACTCATGCAGTGAAGAGCAGAGCATTTCAATTGACCACTGATGAGGCCCGAGCAGCGCCAGATTTAGTTACTGGTATGTGACTTATCTCTATCTTTTATTGTTTTATTGTTATGCTTATATCTGTTATGATCTTATTTAGGGAGCTTTTTGGTTAATGGATTGTCGGCTCATGTTTTATTCGATTTGGGGGCTACCTGACCTTTTGTATCTCTTGCGCTCAGCAAGAATTTTCGAGATGCTCCGGGGATTTTGGACTCCCCTCTAGAGGTGGAGATCGCGTATGATCGTACGGCGAGCGTTGCAAGGGTATTCCGAGGATGTGTTCTGAACATGTTCAGTGAGAGGTTTTCTATCGATTTGGTACCGATCCCTTTGAGGGGATTGAAGGTGATCATAGGGATGACCTGGTTGGGGCCCAATGGGGCCATGATTGATTGTGAGCAGCAGTTGGTGAGAGTTCGAACCCTAAGAGGGGGAGAACTAGTCATTATTGGTGAGAGAGATTCGCATGGTCCAGCTCTCTGTTTAGGGATGCAAGCGGATCGGGTATTCCCCGCTGCCCGTGGGGACCCGACCCTAACGGATCGGGTATTCCCCGTGTTATCGGGTAACGGGTCGGGGATAGGTATTCGATTTTTTACCCGAAGCGGGGATGGGGCGGGGACGGATATACTATTATCCGACCCGTTAAAGACCCGATATATATATATATATATATATATATATATATATATATATATATATATATATATATATATATATATATATATAATAAAATTACCAAGAATCGTTTTTATTAAATGCATCTTAAGTAAACGAGGCATAGGGTATTGAAGAGTTTAGCATGCGTGTGGCACTATGGCTCTTCGATTTAGTAAGCAAACTGCAACATATAATGAAATTACTATACATCAATTTCAAATGGCGAAAGTGGGGTGTCAAAACTTTTACTTAAGAATCCCTTTTTTTAAATTGTTTATTTACTAAAAAAGTTCATATTTTCATATACCACAATAAAGTGATTGTTGTAAATATTGTTGTCTAAACGGGTATCCATCGGGTTCCCCGAATCCGGCGTGGATTTTTTCACCCGAATCCGTCGGGCATTTGATGGGGCTCGGGGCGGGGATGGGTGTAGGTATCGGAGGTCGGGTTCGGGGACGGGTATGGCAGTATCCGCCAGTATCCGCACCCGTTTGCAATCCTATCTCTGTTCAGTTGCGAGGGCTAGGAGGCTTCTTCAGAAAGGTTGTTCTGGGTTTCTGGCTTATGTCTCGGATTCGTGGGTTGAGGCCATTTTGGAGTTGAGCAGTGTACCCATTGTGCAGGATTTTCCTGACGTCTTTCCTGAGGAGTTATCGGGAGTGCCTCCCGAGAGGCAGTTTGAGTTTTAGATTGATTTGATGTCTGGTTCAACTCCGATAGTCAAGGCGCCATATCGCCTAGTACCGCCTGAGATGCAGGATTTGTCTATGCAGCTACAGGAGCTGCTAGAAAAGGGTTTTATTCGTCCGAGCAGTTCCCCGTGGGGAGCACTGATCCTGTTCATGAAAAAGGATGGGTCACACATGATGTGTATCAGTTATCGTGAATTGAACAAGCTAACGGTAAAGAACCATTACCCATTTCCAAGGATCGACAACTTATTTGATTAGCTTCAGGGTGCATCTTGGTTCTCCAAGATTGATCTTCGGTCAAGATACCATCAGATGAGGATCAGGGATGAGGATGTATAGAAGACGACCTTCATAACTTGTTATGGTCATTACGAGTTTGTGGTGATGCCCTTCGGGCTCACCAATGCACCAACAGCTTTCATGGATCTCATGAACCGGGTTTGTAGGCCGATGCTGGATCAGTCTGTGATTGTTTTCATTGATGATATTTTGGTTTACTCTATGACCAAGGAACAGCATGAGCAGCATTTGCGAGAGGTGTTGGAGACCTTGAGGAGGGAGAGGCTTTATGCCAAATTTTCCAAATGCAAGTTTTGGTTGTGTGAGGTGTAGTTTTTGGGGCACATCATCAACCAGGGTGGTATCTTGGTGGACCCAGCCAAGATCGAGGTTGTGATGCATTGGGAAGTTCCGAAAAAACACATCTGAGATTCGGAGTTTCTTGGGTCTTGCGGGGTATTATCGAAAGTTTATTCAGGACTTCTCCAAGATTGTGGTGCCTCTGACTCGCCTGACCAAGAAGAATGTGACCTTTCGGTGGGGTCCGGATCAGCAGTTGGCTTTCAAAACTCAGAGGCAGATGAGATTGTGTGAGGCCCCGATTCTCGCGTTACCTGAGGGATTGGATGATTTTTGTGGTTTATTGAGACGCTTCTATTTCGGGATTGGGAGCTATCCTTATGCAGAGAGGGAATGTGATTGCTTATGCCTCGAGGCAGCTGAAGCCTTATGAGGCGAATTACCCCACGCACGATTTGGAATTGGGGGTCGTGGTGTTTGCCCTCAAAATCTGGAGGCACTACTTGTACGGGGTCCAATGCACTATCTACACCGATCATAGGAGTTTGAAGTATTTGATGGATCAGCCGAACTTAAATATGCGGCAGCAGAGGTGGTTAGATGTAGTAAAAGACTATGACTGTGAGATTTTGTATCATACCGGGAAGGCCAACGTGGTGGCCCATGCTTTGAGCCATAAGGTGGTGTGCTCATCGATCTGAGATATTTGTTTGAGGATGACTGCCACTTCACCCTTGATGAATTTGATCAAGGAGGCTCAGGTAGAAGGATTGAAAAAGAAAAATTCGAAGACTGAGCGGATTAGAGGGCATATTTCTTTATTTGTCAGAGACAGTCGGGGGTTATTGACCCAGTGTGATAGTGTATGGGTTTTGGTATCAGGCGGGGGTGAGACAGACGCTCTTGGAGGAGGCGCATAAATTAAAGTTCTCTATCCACCCAGGGGCCACGAAGATGTACCGATATTTGAGGTTGAGTTACTGGTTCCCTGCATGAAAAGGGAAGTTGCTTGGTTTGTTGAGCGGTGTTTGACTTGTAGGAAGGTCAAAGTCGAACATCAGAGACATCAAGGCAAGGTGCAGCCGTTACCCATATCTATGTGGAAATAGGAGGAGATCACTATGGACTTCATCATGAAATTACACAGGACGGCCTGGGGTGTTGATTCTATTTGGGTCATTGTGGACAGGTTGACCAAGAGTGCACATTTTATTCCGATTGCCAAGAGTATATCTGCAGAAAAGTTAGCGGATATCTATATTCGGGAGGTGGTAGTCAGGCACGGGGTGCCGGTATCTGTGGTCTCGTACCTTGATGTTCGTTTCACCTCCAGATTTTGAAGGAAGTTCCATGAGGAGTTAGGCACTCAATTTCATTTCAGCACAGCATACCACCCCCAGACTGACGATCAGAGCGAGCGGACGATCCAGATGCTCGAGGATATTCTTAGGACTTGTGTGTTGGATTTTGGAGGGAGTTGGGATACTTACCTTTCACTTGCAGTGTTCTCCTATAATAATAGTTATCATGTTAGTATCGACCGACCACCATTCGATATTTTGTATGGAAGGAGGTGTAGGACCCCGGTTTGTTGGGGAAAGGTCAGACAGCGTGTCATGGGAAGCAAAGAGGTAGTGCTTAAGACCAATGATTTGATTCAGCAGCTACGCGACATACTGCAGGTCGTGCAGATCCGTCAGAAGAGTTATGCTGATCGACGTCGTTCGGATCTCGAGTTTCAGGTGAGATACTTTGTGTTGCTGAAGGTCTCATCCGATTTTGGAAGAGGGACAAGGTGGGCATTGGTCCATTCGAACTTCTTCGCAGGTTGGCACGGTTTCATACCGACTGGATCTTCCTAATGAACTCAGTCAGATCCATAACACTTTGCATGTATCTCAGTTGCGGAAATGTGTAGCTGATGATTCTGCAGTGATCTCGCTAGATGATATTCAGGTGGATGAGTGCCTAAATTATGTGGAGAAGCCCATTTCGATTCTTGATAAGAAGACTAAAACTCTGCATAATAAGGTAGTGAATTTCGTGAAGGTGCAATGGCAGCACCGAAGAGGCTCCGAGTGGACGTGGGAACTGGAGGATGGGATGAGGGAGCACTACCCAGATTTGTTTGTGCCAGAAGACTTCGAGGACGAAGTCTAATTCAAGTGGGGGAGATTTGTAACACTCGGATTCAAGTATGTTATCTTTAGTCCTTGGATCATTATTTAGTTTGCAAAAGAGGTCCTCCGTACACTGGGCATACATATATGTACGCTTAGCATACAAGGGTGGGAGTGATCGCACACTTGAACCACGTATGCGGGGCATACGAAGCGTATGCGGGGCGTACATGGCCAAAAGCAAAACCCTAATTTTTTGGGCATTAGCCCTATTTAAGCTCATTTATGACCTTTGGACCTTCTCCATTATCAGCCTCCACACCTCTAAACGTTCCATAAACTCTAGTTTGCTTTGGAGTGTAATCTTTGATCTTGAAAGTGACTTTAGTGGCCTTTTTTGGTATGTTGCAAGAAGAAGAAGTTGGTGAGCAAGCCTTGGATGTGGTTGAGCTTCAAGATCCTGAATTAACATCATCTTAGGATGCTTTTGGAGGTAAAAAGTTCCTACCTTTTTAATCCTTTTGATACTTAGAGTTAGGGTTTGTTCATAAACTCATTTTTGGTCTGATTCTCTTTTGTGAGTTTGAGCAACTCTAGAAGCTTGTAATGCTAGATCTTAATCCCTTTGGTGTGTTACAGGCATAAAAATGCTATCTTAATGGCTGTTATGGTATTATGCATGAGTATACTTAATGGACAAAATGGGATGTTGGGCTCCCATAAGGCATGCAAAGGCATAAAGTTGCCAACTTTATGCCCTAGGACCCCTTAAATGACCAAGATCTGGAAGTTGACGAAGTGACTGCATGGATTAAGCACTTAATGGCTAAATATGCTTAACAGCTTAATACGCTGGGCGTACTAAGATGTATGTTCCACGTACTGCCTGAAGACCGAGTACGCTAAGCGTACTAATTATGATTACGTCGCGCGTACGTCCAGTGGGCTGTTGGTCGAGTATTGGACTTTTGGGCCTTAACTAGTTTTGGGCGTTGGCCTATTTAGGATAGATGGGCCCATTTTTCTGTTATGGGCCTTGCATGACATAGTTTGGGCCTTTTGGGCCATGGAGCCCGTTATTGTGGATGGGCCGAATATGGATACCCCCATTATGGGATGGGCGAAATTGGACATATTCTAGGAGTTGGACATAGGGTTTTGGCCCATGTCATGAGTCTCTGACCTAATTCTAATTAGGGTAATTTATGTATATTCATTGTGAGAGTGTCGGAACGGTAGTCGAGCAGTCAGTAGTTACCAGCAGACCGAGGTGAGTCTTCTCACTATATCAATGGGTCGAAGGCACCAACGTCGGCCCATTACTTGATATGTAGAATGATATTTGTTTATGTGTTGCTTGTATGGAAGACCATGTGGGTAGCCCATGGCATGGAAGACCATAGGGGTAGCCCATGGCACTTGGATATCAGACCATGGGGTAGCCCATGGTATACAAGGGAAAAGACCATGGGGGTAGCCCATGGCAATTATATGTATGATGTGTGGTATTCTGCGATTGTGTGTTATGTGGTATTTAGGAAACTCACTAAGCTTTTGCTTATAGTTTATATTGTGGATTCAGGTACTTCCGGTACTAAGGGGAAGTGCCCGGCTTGATGGCGCAGCATTCACTCTCCACTTTTTTCCGCACTTATTGATATTATTACTCTGATAATTGGACATGTTAATTATGTAATGGATTTTGGAAAGAAATTATGGATGTAATTTCCTATTTGAAAATGAAAAAATTTTATTTGGTTTTTGGGCTGTTACACTAGCATAGCTAGAACTCTAATTAACATTAGTCAACATCTACGTAAAAATAGAGGTGATAGTGTTAATCAAGTGGAATATTCAAGAATTATTGGCAGCCTTATGTATCTAATGAGTTGTACCAGACCTGACTTAGGATATGTTGTGAGCAAACTAAGTAGATATACTAGTAAACCCAGTTCTGAACATTGGAAGAGTATTACTAGGCTGCTAAGGTGTATGAGATACATGCGAGAATATGGACTGCATTATGGCAGGCATCCGGCAGTTATCGAAGGATACACTGATGCAAATTGGATATCTAACATAAAAGATTCTAGATCTACAAATGGATATGTGTTTACACTTGGAGGTGCTGCTGCAGCCTGGAAATCGTCCAAGCAAACAGTTATATCCATATCTACGATGGAATCTTAATTTATCGCCTTAGATATTTTTGTTGAAGAGACGGAGTGGCTACGACAATTTGTAGAGGACATTCCCGAATGGCCTAAGCCGGTAACGGCCATATGTTTACATTATGATAACCAATCGGCAATTGGTAGAGCTCAAAGTCCAATGTATAATAGGAAATCAAGGCATATTAGACGTAGACATAAAACGATACGACAACTAATCTCTACGGGGCTTATCACGGTTGATTGGGTGAAGTCAAAGGATAACATTGCGGACCGCTTATAAAAGGCTTTAGTAGAGATGTAGTTTATAAGCCGTCAAGAGGAATGGGACTAAAGCCCATGAATGAATAAATTCATACGAAGGAAACCTTACCCAGAAGACTAGAGATCCCAATATTTGGGTTCAAAAGGACAACCTAGTTGTATGAATGAGGCAGGTCACTGTGGGGGGAGTTAACATTACTTCCTAGTCCATTCCTATATGTTGTGAAAAAATTAGGCTAAACATATGGTTTTTAATGATTCTTGGAATCACCTATGTAAGAGAGAAGTGGGGTCGCTTCGAAGGGAATTATGGGGGCACAATTCCTAAAGCTCTTGCAGAACCAGGTTAGTGTTCATGGCCAAAACGAACACGTCTATGAGGATATGAATTTGTCAGTGAGAGTCCTGTAAGAATTATATTGTCATCTACACAAATGGTAGCTCAGTTCAAAGACATCGAGATCTACTGACTGCTATGAGATTAAGTGAAATTCTTAAGGGAGGGTTCAAAGGGTAATACCTACCCATCCTATGCATGATTTAACTGTTGAAAATTTCGTTTGGAAATTTGATGTGCAGAGATCAATCTCCATTCATGTGGGGGATTGTTGGAAAAAGTATAAATATTTATATTTTTACTAACTTTCGATATATATATATATATATATATATATATATATATATATATATATATATATATATACACATATGTTGTATATATAATTAACTCTAAGTGGGTTTGTGGTCTCCCCCGTGAGAACTCCAAAACGATATATTATATGTCCAAAATGGAGTATATGTGAATGAGATATCAATACTCAAAGACGGGTATTGGAGAATAAAGTTAGCAAAAGAGATGAATGTAGGAATGAGTCCCACATTGGTAGAAAGACCAAACTCAACTAGGTTTATAAGCTTGAATGCATGAGAGGCTTACAAGCTTGTGTCTATGGTTTTACTTCAAGACCTACCCGCGTGCAGGGGGGGTGCAAATCTTGGATTTTGTAGACTAAAATCACCGAACTTGCACATGGGCGTGACCTGTAGACACGAATGCAGCTCTGAAAACTCGGGCTCGCGCAACCCTTTGCTAAACTTGACAGTTTTGGTCCCTAGTTTGAATTTTGTAATTGGTACATTAATTACGTATTTAATGGCATTTAATGCCTCAATCAATTCCGTATCACAAATTGATTTGTTGCATTTACAAGTTCAACTATAAAATGAGATCTCCACTGTCTTATTCAACACGCGAATGGAAATACTCTTCTTCCTCCTCCTTCTATGTACACCTGCTTCCGGCGATTCTTTCAGGAAAGTGGATATATCCGACAGTACACACTGTGAAGGTTGTTGTACCCTGGGAACAGACAGCGAATCTGTTTAAGGGAATCGAGTCCAACTTGAGCATCAGCCACTACGTTTACTACTAACCTTTTTCTTACATGAATATGTTAAGAAAAAAACGAAGTCCTTATACTAACAAGACCTCCTTACAAAATCAAAAGATCACTTTTAACTTTTATTTAGCTAAACTAAAAGCTAAATTAGTGGGAAGGAATCATCTTGTCGTTTTCAAAAAAAAAAATTCCCAGGGACATTAGTGAAAGGCAACTCAGATGCAAGCAAGCTATTACCCGATTCCACAAAACCTTAATAATTTTTAAATGCAACAAGAAAGAAACATGAAAATAATCTTTTGAAGTCGTGTGTGTTAGGGTGCAAAGTCACTCTTGGATGTCATGTGTGTAATGAGTTGTCTTTCCTTAATAAGGAAGTGAGTGACACTCATTTTATATAAGGAACATTTATGAGAGATTAGTTTAGAGAGAGAATTATTGCAAACCATTTGTACTCTTTCTACAAACTAATGAGAGCTAAACCTAGATTTATTTACTCTCGTGTTCTTCGTGTTCTTGATTTTTGTATGATTCACTAAATCATTTCATATTCAGCATTCGTCATCATAATCAACACCACTACAGTGTGTGTTGCTGCTAGAATCCGACGGAGTAGATGATTTCGACGACTTCGACGGTGGGCGACGGTGATTTATGGAGGTGAGGTTGACGGTAGATGTAGGTGAAGTTTTTGTTGATCCGTCTTCTACTCCCACCAGTGCCGATATCGGAGAAATAGATGAGATGGTGGTGGCGGAAGGCAACAATTGACTATGGAGTTCGTATTAAAATCTCATAACCTTTTTAAGACACAAGATTAATATCACAATCCTTATCAAAACTAACTTTCACAACACATATTCAGATAAGTAGCAAACATAAAAAAAAATCAAGAACTTCTACGATGGAGGCGGAAATCAAAGGGGTAATCGAAGGAGGGACCTTTTGTGAGAAACGGTGTAGAAAAGAAGCAGAGGTTTCGATGGAGCTAATCAAAAGGTTAAAGATTTTCGGTTTCCCAAGCACCGCCACCGACAACTCAAAATCATTCTTCCAATCACCCAAAGTTTTGCCCCAAAGACCGGCTAGAATGAAGAAGCGGTAAAAAGAAAAGCCAGCCTGTGAAAAAATGGTACAGCCAATAAAAAATAAGAAGTCAAGTACTACGGCTAAAAAAAATATTGTAGCTCAGCTCCTTATGATTTAATTGTATGTATAATTATAAATTATGTTTTTAATAAATTACTTTTAGGTAATTTATTTATAAGATAACTTATAAACTAAAATCTATCTTTTCAAATATTAAGTCAAATTTTTATAAACAAAAAAAAGCTAACCCTCATGGACTAGTGCCTACAAGGCTAACCAATAACTTAACAATGTCTTTCTTATAAGCCACGTTCGGACGAACCCTAAGAAAAGAACACGATAGCTGGGCCATGGTTTCCGTGACTGCGAAGTAACACGTTGCTAAAAAGATAACAAGATAACAAGTAACATTATAACAAGTAACATTTTATGGACGTCATGTTGAGATAATTAAAATTTGTTAAAAGTAACCTATAGTTTCCTGTAATAAATGAGAAAAAACTTTACCCTATAAATAAATGATAAAAAATCATGTCATTTTTTTTCGGTGATAATTAAAAAAAACAAATAAAGAGGATAACCCGAAAAAACAAAACAGTGACCTAACTTTTGTTTATAAAAATATATTTATATTTTTTTTATTTTTTTTCCTATTTATCTTCTTATACTTGTAAAATAATAATAAAATTTTAAAAATATTATTAATTTTTCAAATTATGAAAATAGTGATCATTTTATATAGATAAGAAGATAAATAAAAAGAATTGATAAAAGAATATTTAATTTCTCTATTTAAATAGATATTATATTATAGTATTGATATAGTTGGTTAGAAATGATAATTAATATTATTTTTATATGTTGTAGGATGAAAATGATGAAAAAAAAAAACTTATGCAATTTAGAAAATATCGAATTGGACCAGTGGACAATTTGATATGATTATTTAGTTCAAATATTTATATTTTTTGATATGTTTTCAATAAAACCGATTTATTAGTTTGAATTTCGGATCAGATACAGTTTATAAACATAAAATCGACTTGCTAGGAGGATATTTATTTTCTCTATTTATTTGTTTTCAATATATATTTTTCAGTTATTTATTAATTTATAAATTGTATCTTTTAATAGATTACAGAGTATTATCCAATAAAATATTTCAATATGTATTTTTCAAAAGTCTTTTTTATCTATAAAATATAAAAATTATAATATATTTTTTAATAGTTATTTATAAATTTTAATTCTTAACCAAACAATTTATTTTTGTTTAGAGTTGACTAATATTCATATTATATATATTTTTAAATGTTCCGCTTCTTAAAAACAGAATTGTAAGAACCAATTCAACCAAATTGTAGTTTGGTTGGTTCGGATCAGATTTGAATTTAGTTTAAACTATTCAGATTCATGTTTTGAAAACTGAAATCGGTATGGATTCACTTGATTTGATCGAATTGAAAACCGAAATCAATATGGATTCACTTGATTTGATCGGATCAAACCGATCCATCCAAACGAACACTCATATATCTAATAATAATGTGCCAAATGGGTTGAAAGGGATAGGAAATACATATACCATCCAACTTTATATAGCTTATTCATTTAGCCAAGCCATAAATACGACTTTCATCGAATACTTCTTCCTATATAATTCTATGTTCATTTTTTATATGAATGGTTCTTATCATTCACTCTAATTCACTTGCAAGAAAATGCTTGTAAAAAGATTATTTACTCCTTTTTATCCACTTTTTTCTTATTTAACTATTTCGTTAAGATCCCTGCTACCCACTTAGCAACACCATGGTAACCGTGGATTTTCTAATCAAAACCGGAGACAATGAATTGAAAGGTCTTTGGCTTAATGGTATCAGATTTTATAAATATATGTTTTTTATAAGGTTGAAGATTCAAATCTCATGTTATTAAAAGTGTTATTAACCGAAAAGAAAGATATTTTTGTCAAAAGTTATTGATTTAATCAAAGGTATTTTTCTTTTGTTAAATAGATGATCAGTAAACTTTGTTTTATTGCATCATTTATCCTTTGAATAGAAGGCATTAAGTGGGACACTATCATAGGGCACTATTAAGTGGGACACCTGCATCATTTATTGCATCTTTCCCCACCTCGATCCTTTCATGATAAGAATTTTTTTCATCTTTCACAGAAAATATCCATTAGCTATTGTAACGGGCTATGTTTAATTATTTACATAAATGATCCAATATAGTATTATTGTTGTATTTTGGTATGTATATATACATATTTTTCTTTTATGGTCTTATTATAACTTGTGTAATTAGTTATGTTTAATTTATTTACATTAATGATCCATAAGGATGTTATATTAGCTTGCTTTCATTTTATGTATTCATTCCATCATAAATATTTTATTTTTTCGACCGAATTTTTTTTAATAACAAATTTAATCTATTCCTAACCTATTTTTAAATTCATCTATATCTCTGACGAGACTTAAACCCTCAACCTTAAAAACAGAAAGACAACTTCTGATACCGTTAACCTAAAAGCTATTTGGTTTCTTCTTATCATACTATTATTAATTCATTGTTGCATATCCTATATTGAATATACTATATTGAAGTTCTAGAGATGTCATTTTCTAGGACAATGGATCATTTTTTATCCATTTAAAAGAATGCTTTGGTTACATTCCGTATCCATCACATATGTGCAGACATGTGTGTGAAGTGTCTGAATTTTGTATATCACTACTTCATAATATTGTGGAACGTTTGTAATAAAATGTTTTGTCAAGTAAAATTATTTTTGAATAACTATTTTTTAAATTAAATAAAATAAATTAAAAGTAATTAAAATAAATAAAATAATGGATTAAAAAGTTTCAAAATTAATTAATATAAAATGCAACATTTATGAAAAACTTAGGTTTGAGTTGGATTTTAAGTTTGATCATTCAGATTTTGGTATAAATTGCTACAATGCTAATCATTAGGGTTATAATAGTAGTTTCCAGACTTGACGATGATTAAATGTTCATTTGGAGATAAAAGTCGGAGATTTTAAAGTCTAGGGGGTCATTTATGTCAAATGCACAAAATTTAGGCTTAAACCTCCCAAGAACTCTTTCTATCCTTCATTTAAATGTGATAATGGTTCGAGAGAAGGAAAATGCGATTTTGAAGGTATTTGGAGATTTATTGAGTTTCGTTAAAGAATTAAGAGCAATTTAAGCTTACAATGATCATGAAAGAGATTTGAAGGTATGATCTAGCTTCGAATTAGTCGATTAAACTACATTCAATTCAATATCATTACAAAGGTTAAGATGAATCATACATATTATGGCCTTTTAAATGTCCCAACTGCTAAATAAGATCTTCAACTTCATATGCAAGTACATATAAAAATAATACGTTAGGATTAGAAAACCTAGTGAGTTATACTGGAGTCCGACTATGGACTAGAATTGGGAATGACAATACCTAATTCCCAAGTCATGATTCCTAAAAACATTTGTAAAACCTTTTATAAACATCTATCAAATTTCAAAAAAAAATCATAAACATCGAACTATTTCCAAAACAATTTCAAATAGTATAAAAGTTTAAGAGAAGACGAAGTTTACATAAATGCATATGCATCTAATCCTAGCCCAATCCTCTACTCTCAAGTAAGCCCCTTTCAACTAGGATCTTGATCGTCTACTTGGCCTAAATTGGATAATAACATAACACCAAACTCGTTGTCGACAACTAATTTCAAATTTTAGAAAATTCACGACCATCACATGAATGACAAAGGAATGGGGTTGCAAAGTGCATCCACACAACCACTGACGTCAGTACAACTGAGTTCAAATAATGGAGTTCATCCCTTCATGTTTCCAGACACTCGTATGTCAACCCATCCTATTATGTAATGCATAAGTGGGATGCTATAAAAGTTTACTCAATACCAAATAAATAATTCTTTTTATAAAAATCATTTCCAAAATCCATACTCATGCAATGCATAAACATGCTAAAAGATCATATATATATATATATATATATATATATATATATATATATATATATATATATATATATATATATATATATATATATATATACTAGGTTACAACCTGTAAAAACCATGGGTAAAGATTCATAAACTTTTATTGAAATTCTAAAAACGTTTGTTGTTAAGAACTATCACAGCCAATAAACGTAAACCCATTTAAAAAAAAAAAAACTTATATCCTTTTGAGACAAATCAATGTGGCTTTTCACTTCGATAATTATTGCCAATTATAAGAAATTTCATAAAAGTTGTTATTAAAAAAATGGTTAATGTCATAAAAACCCTCAAGTTTTCAGGGTTTTATCGACCAAAAGCTTAGTGTAATCCCAACCGGTGGACGGGCTACCCGATAAAGAAATCTTCGTTTAGTGTTTACTCAAATAAACATGTGGAGTTTTTGTGTATTTTGTATCTTTATTTTTTGCATCTGGACACTACTATTTAGAAACAATTTTTAGCTAGCCGATCATAAATACCTATAATAGCAACATACTTTGACATAAAGAAAAACACTATTGATAATTTTAAATCGTAATGACTAATCAAAAATTTTTACTTCTCCCTATTCCCACCCAACACATGCCAATAGTACATCACATTCAAGAATCAAACAAAACTAAAACAAAGGAAATAAAACATAAAAAAACCACCTACCTAAATCCATCATATTGTTGCCACAAGAGACATCACTGCTACCATTGCCAAAGAGTGTCCATAATGATTTGAAAAAAAAATGATGAAACCTCTCATGAAAATTTCAAAATACAATGTCTTATAATTAGGAAAAAGTAGAAGGTATAATGATGTAACAGGAAGAAGTAAAAATAGAATGATATAACAAACATATTAACAGAAGTATTTGCTATTTTTCAAATTGAAAACTTTAAATTAACATTACAATGGATATGTGCACACTCCATATGCCACTCATAAGTACACCTTCTTAACCAATACTATTCAAGAAATATAAAACTTACGTTTCGGCCATCTTTAATTGACCAATCTTCTCAAGAAGTGCCATGAGACTTTCTTAATGATAATCGGATCCACCTATAAAAGGGTAATCAAGAATAAATGTTAAATTTCAGGTATGGTTTCATGAGTCTAATGTATAAACATGCTAAAAGATCATATAACAACCAATATATATATATATATATATATATATATATATATATATATATATAAAAAGAGAGAGAACTAGGATCATATGTATACAAATACATATTGTGTAAATGTGAATCTAGTTCCTAACCAATCATTACATATTCATTTATTTTATTTAAATTTAATTAATAATGGGTTATTTAGTCATTTTAGACAAAATTGCAAAAATGGTCTCTATGATTGGCAATTTTATGTGCTTTTTGTCCAAAACGAAATGTGGTACACCACTGGTCCAAAATTAGATCTTTTTAGCGATTTTGGTCCCTTTACACTTGAAAAGACTATTATACCCCTCCTGATTTTTGTTTTCCTTTTCTTTTAATTCAATTATTATTTATTATATTAAAAAAAGAAAAAAAAAAGATAATTTACTCTAAAAGAAGGGCCTCTCTCGCTCGCTCTCTCTCCCCCCTTCGTCTGCTACTACTTCTTTAAAACACACACAAACACATACCATCAAGAACTCCTCCACCTGACCTCCACCTGACCTCCTCCTGCCATCAACATTCGCCCCCACCACCATCCTTCGCCAACCATCTCCATCTTCTCCACCGTTATCCCCCACCAGACGCCTCTATTTCTCAGACCTGAAACCCATATCTCGTTGGAGCTATCTCTCTTCCCTCCCGTCACCAGATGAGAAAGAGCTCTAGAAGCTCCAACGTTTGTCACCACCAGTGAACCAGAAAACCATCGTCGACAATCACCCCAACCACCAGCGTTTGTCACGCCTTCTTGACGGGAGTTGATTATTTTCGATTTTTGAATCTAGAGGGGGCCAAGTTTTTTACCTGAAAAGATTCTCAGGTTTTGATATTTGTTGTAGGTTCCAGGTTTGTTCTTGATTTGGTGTGGTATGGTCTAGTGTTGAATTTTGGTTTGATTTGGGGAGAAGAGGTTGACCGGTTGTCTTCTCCGGCAATTAGGGTGGGGTAGGTGGGATTTTTTTTGTGATGCATATCCAACAGGTGGTGGTGGTGGTTTTCCAATCGTGTCCCACCACAAACACCTTATATGATATGGATTTTTATGGATGTGAATCTATTGAGGAAGGAAGATGTGGTGGCGATGGTTGATTGAAGTTTTTGAGGTAGCAATGGTCGACGATGGTGGAGGCAGTGGGTTGAAGGTCGGTGATGGGTCTTTAACAACATTAGCGAGAGAGAGAGAGAGAGAAAGAGAGAGAGAGAGAGAGAGAGAGAGAGAGAATGAGTGTGTGTGTGTGTGTGAGAGAGAGAGAGAGAGAGAGAGATGGAGGGTATGGGTGGGGTGTTGACTTAAGAGGGGTGGGGTGCGTTTTTTTGGTTTTTTTTAGGGCTGTTCAGTATTCGGATAAAACCGAATTGTCTAATTGGACAATTTGGATTGGACTATTTGGTTCGGATATTCGGATTTTTGGATTGGTTTTCGACAAAAACGAATTATTAGTTTGAATTTTGGATTGGTTATGGTTTATAAAATAAGAACCGAATAGTCCAAAAAAACCGAATAACAGTTTATTATTTATTTATTTTCAATATATATCTATAATTATTTATTAATTTTGTAATTTATTTTTTGAAATAGGTTGAAAACGTTTCACCTAATAAAAAAAATATTAATATGCGTTTTCTCTAAAAAGTTTTTTACCTATAAAATATTAAAATATAATATACCTTCTTAATAATTGTTTATAAATTTCAAATCGTAACTAAATAATTTGTGTTTTCTTCTTGTGTAAAATTCGGTAATATTATAATTATATGTTGTTTTAAAATGTTTTAGTTTTTAAAAACCGAATTATAAAACCGATCCAACCGAATTGTAATTGGATCAGATCGGATCAAATTTGAATTTATTTTGGACTATTCGGATCCACGTTTTGAAAACCGAAATCAATTTTGATTCCCTTGATTGGATTGGATCAAACCGATCCATTACACCTCCATTACACCGAACAACAACCCTCCATCGTCAGCTTCCTATGGATGCATGGATTCAATTACCCATCAATTCTCTTTCACAGTAATCTCTCGCCTATAATCCTTAAGTGACACTTATTTTTCTTGATTCTCTTTACTGCTTTTGAATGTCACCGACTTTTAGGGTTTCAAGATTCAGTTATGCACACATTGTTCTTCGTGAATAAAGTGTTGTACAATTTAATTTTCAATTTGGGTTTTTGAGATTTTATCTCGATTTTGGTATATGACCAGATTTAGGAAAAAAAACAATTTTAATACTACTTCTGTACATTATTTCTTCACTTGATTTGAAATTGGGGTTGAGTTGCAATGTTGAATTCATCACTCATTATGTTTTAATATATATTCTATCTTGTTACTAACCTTTGATCTCTCAAACAATGGTAAGGATTTGATTATTTTATTTAAATATTTATGTATGTGCTTTTGCATTTGGTTAATTTCTTTAATTTACCCTTTTGTTAAGGTTTACTATTTTTTCTTCGTTACTAATGTATATTATATCAATTTTCTTGTTTATAGGTTTGTGAAGCTCCATAACTTGTCTTGCCAATCTTGATGGTGATTTTAGTTTGGGAAATTCGGTTAACTGGGAAGGGGAATTTTTTTCCTTATGTTTTCAAATTAAATACGAGGTAAGCAACCTAATCATCAACATCGTCATTTTAATTTTAAATGGGTAAATGTTACAGTAGCCCAACCAACTTACATGTTTTGGTTTAAATGGTCCCTTTTATTTTTTTTTGTGCATTCTAAGGGTACGAATTCATGTTTTTAGTGTTTAAAATGTCCCTTTAAGAGAAATGAAGGGGTCAACCGGTGAACCCTTTTCTAATCACCTCCTAATGAGCAGGTTAATTATGCCAGTCGTTGCCACCTCATCCATTAATCTCTCTCTCTCTCCACGCCGACGGAAAGCTCTAATCCCTCATTTCCTTCCCCCGCTAACCTCTACCATTCCCAGTAGCACCTCAAAAACGCAAAAAATGTCAGGCACACTAAGGCAAAAAGAAAGAATAGGTTTATTACATCTCTAATTCCATGGAACTATACATGTTGTTTCTGTTCTTACTGCCCCTGCTACATACCCAAAGTCTTTATTTGATCGGATATTATTAGGTTTCAAATGGTCCTAAACTGCACCCAGTTTCAGTAGTCATGGTTGTGCCTGTTATTCAAGCCATGGTACTTCAAACAGGCTAACAGGGGAAGAAGATGAGCTACGCACCTCAACTGTTCGATGAAATGCATGACAAAGAAAAAATGCTTTGCTCAATGCTTACATGACATATTCAACTCCACACCGGTCCTTACTAAGTCTTGTGGGAAGATATGTTGTTCTACATTACACATCACACCTCCTATATCAAAATGTCAACAAGAACATGGGTTTCAAATCTGGCAGTACAACAGGATATTTCCGTTTTAGCAATTGAATATGGCTTTTCAAGTCCCGATCAACAAAGTTGTAGTAACTCCTTGACCACCATGATAAGTCTCTACCCACCACCAGTTGTAGTTGTCGAATAATCTGATCTGAATCCGTGTAAATTGACATGTGCAAATTTCTCAGATGAGAAGCAAGTAATCTATCAAATCGGAGTGGTGGCAGGGCCTACCTGGATAACGATGCAGCCATGAGATCTAATCAATTGGAGAGAATCAGAACCAACCACCAGGTTTGAATCTTAAATAATCTTCTGTCTATGTTTCACCTTGTTCATGGATTTTAAGAGTATAATACTCATTAAATAAACTTGGTATATATGCAAATGAAGAAATCTAAGAAAGATTGGCGGTGGACGACGGCTCCGGTGAACTCATCGGCTGTTGCAATCAAGCCAAGAGAACGTTTCCTGCACCACCATCCAATTTGGGGGCGACCACAATGGCAACTGTGTTCCTATTACAGACGACGAAGAAGAGAACGTTTCCTTCTTTTTTTTCCAGATCTAACATTCAATCGGAATATCATAGAAGCATGTCCGACAAGCCGTTCTTTGAAGTGAAGGGTCACGTTCTCTTCCTTTCTTTGTACCGACATACCCAAAAAAGTTAAGAATTTGTTTTAATTAACTTTTAAAAAATATATAGAAAAACCAATATACTAATGGTAACCGGTAAATCGGAAAGAAATATGGTGGTTCCTCTTTTAAACAGGTAAAATCAAAGTTTAAGCACTTAGACTACTAAAAAAACAAAAAGGACCTTTTAAACCAAAACACGTAAGTTGGTTGGGCTACAGTGACATTTACCCATTTTAAATCTGCAATTTGAGTTGAATTGTTCATCGTTTATGGTGATTAGGTCCCAAAAGCAAAAATCCACTTATATGTAAATGGTATAATCCCACTAAGGAGATTCTTTCTTGAAAATTTATATAATTTCTAAAGCATATAATTGTTTTATAGATAAATAAAGAGTAATTAGAGTAAATTACTGAAATCGTCTCTATGGTTTGGTTAAAATTGCATATTTGGTCCCTAACTTTTATTTTGCACTCGGATCATCCCTGTGGTTTGATTTTGTTGTATTTTTCGTCCCTGTGGTTTGGTCAAAATTGCACGTTTGGTCCCTAACTTTATGTATGTAAGGGACGAAAAACGCAACAAAATCAAATCATAGGGACGATACGAGTGCAAAAAAAAGTTAGGGACCAAACGTGTAATTTTAACCAAACCATAGGGACGATTTCAGTAATTTACTCATAAATAAAATGATGGGTGTTGATTATATAATTGCTTTAATAGGATTGGATGCAATTTAGTGTTGCTTTCTGGTAACACTTTCTGTGCGAGAGGAGGTGACCTTTTTGGTGCAACTACTAAAATATGGACATGGGAAGATGGTACTAATTCATTATCCATGACAAATAAAAGAAGTAAGATCAATTGTTTTTAGACCACTTATTTATTTTGTTTTTCCTATTCCTATTTCTATTATTGTTATGGATTAAATGTGTTTGAATTCTTCGCTACTTTTCAGATCCCATTTCTAGATCCCGTGCAACATCAAAATGGATTATTGATGTTGCGGTGAAGTCTACAACAAATGTTTTCAAGAACCAACATGACCATGACTATTGTTGTGTGAAACATGACCATGACTAAAGGCAACATATAATTTCAAGAATCAATGTATTCTTTTGGAAGTGTATTCTTCCAGAATCAATGTACTATTTTTGAGAATGGTTAAATTTTTGGTAGATTCTACAAAATTTTTAATGATTCTTTCAAGTTTTCAGAAATATTCAAAATCCATAGTGTATTCTATCAAGAATGTAGCATAGTTTTTTGTAATTATGTCAAGAATGAAGTTTATTATCATAAGATTACTTTTAACTTTTAGCATATTATACTTAGTTTTTTTTCTATATTTATGTCTTTCCCGTTAATTGCCTTATTCCAAAAAAGAATCATATTCTTTCAAGAATTAAAACGTATTACGTCAAGAATATGTATTTTTTTCCAAAAATTCTCCTACAATGTTCGTGTTATTTGTAAAAATAAAAAAAAGCTCTATATTTAATTATTTTGTGGCCTAAAATAAGGAAACAAAAATGTCTGTATCACCCTACAAATGGATTTGAAATTCGAATTAAAAAAAACAAAAATAATAAATGCAATCGTATTCTTTTCAGAATGATTCTTATTTTCACTGATACATTGGCTAGGATTGCGTTACACATTTAAACAATAGATGTCATTTATATTTGAATCTAGGCCTATATATATATATATATATATATATATATATATATATATATATAATACTCAAAAACCTTCTAAATAAGTGTTAGGGGATATGTACTCTCGGTATATACTCACCTCGGTCTAATGTTGTAACGCCCCATTTTCCTTCTAATTATTTTAATATATATATATATATATATATATATATATATATATAGAGAGAGAGAGAGAGAGAGAGAGAGAGAGAAAACTGCAAGAAAGGTCCCTGCGGTATGTCGAAAATTGGCACTTTGGTCCAAAAAAGGTTTGGACTTGCACGACTAGTCCTAACTTTTCATTTTGTTGCGAGTTTGGTCCAATTTGTTTTGGATACTTTTAAAATGACGAAATTACCTATGGCTTTATTCATTTTCTTTTATTTATATTAGAATAACTAAAAAAAAAGAAAAAAATGTATAATCACCCTCCCCTGGTTCATCTATTATCCCTACGGTAAACATCACCACCACCACCACCGGTCATCATCTCCCCCCATTTAGCTCATCCCCTTCACATCTCTCCGACCAAACTTCAACAACGATGGATTTTGGATGGTATTTTTTAGGTTCGATGGTTATCCCATATAAAGGTAAAGAGAGGGAGGGAGAAAGGGAACTAGGGAAGGGAGTGAGAAACCCTTTCCAGACCACCATCGTATACATATATGCAAATACCACCACCACCAGCAACGAAGAAGTAGAGAGACGACATCACTCCTTACCTTAACCCTAACCCTAACATCATCGAAGCTGACAGAGGCGGTCGGATGTTGAAATCCTAACCCTAGATTCGTCGTCATCCTCCTTACGGATCTGCAACACCAACCTAGCGCCTTCGTTGTCGGAATCAAAAACCCTAACAATCAACCGTCGCCGCCATTCCGATGAACACTAGGGTTTATAGAGGATTGGAGTTGACCGGAGAGACACAACTAGAAGACCTCTATCAGGTAACGATAATTCCACCCGATTCCATGTATCATCATAATTAGAGCTGGAACAAGAAGAAGAAGAAAAGGGGTTTCAGTTTTGATTTTGGTAGCATGATGGCTGCAGAGAATAAGAAGAAGAAATGGAAAGAGGAAGAGAGAGTCACCGGAGTTAGGATTTGCCTGCGTGGAAAGTGTTATGGCGAGGTTATCAGCTCCGACGAGATGTTGGCTTCCAGCGAGAGGGTGACATTCCGACTGAGAAGTTGTCTAAGAAGTGTTTAATTTTGTTGTAAAAGAAATTGGGAGGCGGAAGAAAAAAAAGGAGGGGGGGGGGGGGGGTGGTGGTGATATATCAGTTTTCTTTTTCTTTTTCTTTTTTTTTTTTAATTTTTGTAATGAAATGAAATTGAAAAATCAGGGGTAATTTCGTCATTTTAAAAATATCCAAAACAAATTGGACCAAAATCGCAACAAAATGAAAAGTTTGGACCGGTGGTGCAAGTCCAAAGCTTTTTGGATCAAAGTGACAATTTTCGACATACCGCAGAGACCATTCTTGCAGTTTTGTCATATATATATATATATATATATATATATATATATATATATATATAGAGAGAGAGAGAGAGAGAGAGAGAGAGAGAGAGAGAGAGAGAGCCAAGTTCTTTTGAGAACCAAAAGATTTGCAAAAACTTGCGAATTCATAATCAACTCATTACTTTTCAACACCAAAAATACCAATCTTCTCCAAATGGTGCGTCTAAGTCATATCTAGACTAAAAAAAATTGTCGAATGTTTTTATTTTATTTTATTTTGGTTTTTTTTTGTATGACCGCTGATAAACACAATCAGCAGTTGTACGGACTGCTGATTAGCACAATCAGCAGTCACATGGACTGCTGATTGCTCATCAGCAGTCCATATGGCTGTTGATCGTGCACATCCGCAGTCCATATGACTGCTGATTG